>NC_084733.1:59890765-60248265 GCF_033978785.1 Entelurus aequoreus | reverse complement strand
TATATATATATATATATATATGTATATATATATGAGACTTGAGTTCGGCCAAGAGTGAAACCTTCCTCTGCATCTCCTCCGACATGCGTTGGATGTCTTCCTGCACGTCAGCGATCTTTTTCAGTAGTTGCTCTCTTGATCTTGCGTCGTCGTGCATGACTAGCATTGAGACATCTTTTTTAACTAGCATTTCGTGTGAGATGGCATCGTCTTTATCCATCATTGCCGCTAACAGATTCACAAGTCCGATTGTTAAAAATAATCTTCCAGTTAAGAGTTTAAAAATTAGCCTGTGCGTTAAGAGGGTTAACACTCTCATAAAAATAAATTAAAAACTTTTTTAAAAAACTGCTTTTGTCTTATCCAGAGCTTTCGTCTTATTTCGTATTTCACCAGTCAGGCTAAGTGTTCCCAAACACTTATTGACTTATTGTCAAATATTTGAGAATAAACCACAAAATACCAACTACTGCCTGGTGATCAATTTAAACTTCAGCTTATGTGTCATTCAAAGAACCTGGGAGAGACTAGCAAGAGGAAGAGCTGGTTGCACGCAACAATTTGGGTTTTAAACTGTCACTATATACAAACCCAAAACCAGTGAAGTTGGCAGGTTGTGTAATTTTGTATATAAAAATAGAATAAAATGATTTACAAATCCTTTTCAACTTATATTCAATTGAATTGGCAAAGACAAAATATGAGAACTGAGAAATGTAATTTTTTTTTGCAAATAAAAATTAACTCAGAATTTAATTGCAGCAACACATTGCAAACAAGTTGGCACAGGGGCATTTTTATCACTGTGTTACATGGCATTTCCTTTTAACACTCAGTAAACGTTTAGGAACTGAGGAGACCAATTTTTGAAGGTTTTCAGGTGGAATTATTTCCCATTCTTGCTTGATGTACAGCTTAAGTTGTTCAACAGTCCGGGGTCTCGGTTGTCCTAACTTACGCTTCATAAAGCGCCACACATTTTCAATGGGAGACAGGTCTGGACTACAGGCAGGCCAGTCTAGTACCCACACTCTTTTACTACGAAGCCACGTTGTTGTAACACATGGCTTGGCATTGTCTTTCTTAAATAAGCAGGGGCGTCCATGATAACGTTGCTCGGATGGCAACATATGTTGCTCCAAAACCTGTATGTACCTTTCAGCATTAATAGTGGCTTCACAGATGTGTGAGTTACCCATGCCTTGGGCACTAATACACCCCCATATGATCACAGATGCAGGCTTTGCGCCTATAGCAATCCGGATGGTTCTTTTCCTCATTGTTCCGGAGGACACAACGTTCACAGTGTCCAAAAACAGTTGTGAACTCGTCAGACCACAGAACACTTTTCCACCTTGCATCAGTCCATCTTAGATGAGCTCGGGCCCAGAGAAGCCGGCAGCGTTTCTGGGTGTTGTTGATAAATGGCTTTCGCTTGACATAGTACAGTTTTAACTTGCACTTACAGATGTAGCGACGAACTGGAGTTACTGACAGTGGTTTTCTGAAGTGTTCCTGAGCCCATGTGTTGATATCCTTTTACACACTGATGTCGCTTTTTGATGCAATATCGAAGGTCACCGTTATTCAATGTGCAGTGACTATGTGCAGTGATTTCTTTTGATGATATTACGGACTGTAGATGGTGAAATCCCTAAATTCCTTGCAATAGCTTGTTGAGAAATGTTGTTTTTAAACTGTTGGACAATTTGCTCACGCATTTGTTGACAAAGTGCTGACCCTCGTCCCATCCTTGTTTGTGAATGACTGAGCATTTCATGGAAGCTGCTTTTATACCCAATCATGGCACCCACCTGTTCCCAATTAGCCTGTTCACCTGTGGGATATTCAAAATAAGTGTTTGATGAGTATTCCTTAACTTTCTCAGTCTTTTTTGCCAATTGTGCCAGCTTTTTTGAGACATGTTGCAGGCATGAAATTCTTAATGACCTAATATTTGCAAAAAATAACAACGTTTACCAGTTCGAACATTAAATATCTTGTCTTTGCAGTGTATTCAATTTAATGTAGGTTGTAAAGGATTTGCAAATCATTGTATTCTCTTTTTATTTACGATTTACACAATGTGCCAATTTCACTCCGTTTCTGTCTGCCTTTGCATCTAATTTCAGTCATAAAAAGACCACGCAGTATTTAGTAGTGATGTGTAATACCATTGATTTTCTTTTTCTGAGTAAAGTTCAGGCTTATATCTGCGATACTGACCTGTTACTGATATTTTGGGCAAATATACCTAATGCGTACGGTAAAACTGAAAAAGTGTTGCTGCTTTTGGAGAATCATCTTCAATCAATTGCAGGGCGAAACAAATGATGGCATTCTGTACTGAATGTGTTATCTTATTTTATATTCAACTTTGTATGTAATGTTTCCAAATAACCTACAATAAAATCTGTTTTATAATACTTAGTGACTGATTTTAATTGCCTGAAATTTTCTTTAATAAACAAATGACAGACTGAATGATCGAGTACAGCACAGTGTGCTGCTGTGCTTGCACTTACCTAGGCGGAAGAAAAAATAATTCCAACCATTCAGGTTTCATATAGACTAGAGCTCACTGATTTAGTTACTTTACACTGTGTTCCTGTTAGCGATATACTTTACCCCAAATAATTAAAGTATCAAAAGTATCGATATTTTGATTTAAGGATTGGTGTACGAGCATAAAGATCTGGTATCAGCGTTATCGATATTTCATTATGGATCCGCACATCACTAGTGTTTAGTGTGAATGCTGCTGATAATGAAGCAGTATTACAGCTCTACTTTCAGTACAGCATATAAAAATGATCCAGTTGTGCTTCTGTTATTCAGTGTTACCGTATATTTCGGACTGCAAGGCGCACTAAAATCTTTTCATTTTCTCAAAACTCGACAGGGTGCCTTATAACCCGGTGCGCCTAATGTGCGGAATAATTTTGGTTGTGCTTCCGACCTCGAAGTTATTTTATTTGGTACATAGTGAAATGATAAGTGTGACCAGTAGATGGCAGTCACACATAAGAGATACGTGCAGACTGCAATATGAGGGCTGTCACACATGAGAGATACGTGTAGACTGCAATATGACTCAAGTAAACAACACCAAAATGTTGTATGTTCCATTGAAAATAAAGAACATTACACATGGCGCTCAAAAATCTATCAAAATGTTTTAGTACGACTTTGGTAAGCTATGAAGCTGCACCGCTTGATGGATTGTATTGTGCTTCAACATATAAGTATTATTATGGTGTGTGTATAAGGTAAGACAAATTATCTGGCGTTTAGTTTCACAATATTATGTAACAGCAACTTTTCTTACCTTCTGGTACCTGCTGATCGGTATTTGGGATCTGCATAAATCCTGAAAATGTTTGCGCGTCTGCCTTTGTAGTCCGTGGTGACCTGTAATCGATAAGCTCCTTCTTTTTCTCTATCTTCTTGTTATGGAAGATTCATCCTCTACTGTTGCCATTTCTAATATAAAGTAGCGTAAAGTTCTTACTTATATCTTTCAGTAAATTCGCCATAAAAGCGCTAAAACATACTGGTGAAGTGGGTTTACATTATTCACCCAAGGAACTTTGGTTATTAGAGTTCCAGTCGGAAGATTTTTCACAGGACACATTTCCAGCATTGTTGTTGTTTCCGGATGAAGAGATGCTGCTCCGTTGTTGATTTAAGTAAAGTCTGAATGTCATTAAAACAGTTTGCGCCATCTTTTGACACTTCTTCCACTCCCGTCCTTGTACAAACGTACACCGCTACAACAAAGATGACGGAGAGAAGACGCTGCAGAAGGTGAGCCAAGTAAAGAAGACCGCCCCACAAAACGGCGCATCCTGAAGCGAATGTCAGACAGCGGCTTGAAGATGATCTGTAAAACATAATCTATGCAACATTTTAACCAAATAACCACCATTGCATGTTATGTAGACCAAAAGGAAGTGTTTTCAATTTAGGAAAAAAATAAAAGGATATGAACCCTTTAATGCGCCCTACAATCCAGTGCGCCTTTTGTATGACAATAGACCTGACTAGACCCGCTCATCGGCAGTGCGTCTTAAAATCTTGTGCGCCCTATGGTCCGGAAAATACGGTACTTTTGGTGTAATCTTGTTGTCGACATCCTATAATACCATAACATAACAATAATACTTAAGCTTGTTCTTTGCATGCTCCTTATCCAAGCTGTCAAGATGCTTGATAACTTTTGAATCTGCCTCTTGTCTTCTGTGTCATCTCTGCATTGGGGACTATTTTATGGACTTAATCTTGCTTGAGAGAGGCTCTTCTTTTAACATCTCAAAGGCCAAACTTGTCATCCGTACTCGTGCCCCTCAGAGATGTATGTCTCGAAACATAGGTGAGAGGCGGGGTCCACCCTGGACTGTTGGGTTGTCAGTTCTAGTAAGACTGAGGGAAGTTCACATTCTGGTGTACAGTTTGTTCTGTGTCTTATATTATAATTGTCAAGTCATATCATGCTTTGCTGTCTTGTAGGAATAGATTATTTGATTTGGACATCCCTAGTTTACATTTGCAAAATTCAACATGTTGGCAAAGGAGAAGGAAGATACAGGGCTTAGTTAATTCTACCCTAATGACTGATAATTACTCATTAATCCCAATTACTGATAATTGTTTTCATCACGTTTTTAACGCAACGCCTACAATAATTTATGTGTAATCCATTTTGTTCTTAAAAAGTTTTCTTCCCGAGTTTCCAAGAGAAAATTTGTAGCAATATACATGTATAGCTTTTCACTTCGAGCATATTTCCTCATCCTTTCCCAGAAAATGGTTTACACTTAGTCAATACACGGGCAAAAAGAATAAGGTGGCACAATATTTTTAAATGATCTCAAAGAATGCTGATTCAGCGGGGGATCATTGCGTCAAATGCAATTAAAGGATTAATAAGGGTCCCACCAATTTCCTTTGTTGGCAACACAATCAAACAAGAGGAGGCACAATATTATGAAAATCACACTTGAACAGGCCTTTGTTTCACTGATGGAATGGGGGAAATCTTGCATAATATTTACTCTAAATATTTCTGTTCGCAAATAGCAAAACACATTATTGTATTATTTTCTGCAATAAATAAAGACGCTCAATTTACTGCAGACATTCCAACACATATATGTCAAACTCAAGACCGAGGGGCCAGATCTAGCCCGCCAAAACAATTTCAAATGTCCCGCCACGCAATTTGAAGTGGCCCGCCACACACTTTCAGGTTGCCAGCCACATGGCCTGCAAAAGCTTGGAAATAATATCAATAAAGCGCCTAATCTTAATTGATACATGTATTTGATGCAAATAAACTAACGTAATGTTGGTCCAATCCACGATATTTTCGTTTTGTTTTCGTTGTCGATTTTCATAAGAAAAACCAAAAGCTTAGTTGTTGTTGTGCAGGAAAGACAAGTGTTTTATTTGACACGGATGACCACATTATAGCGTCTTTGGTGATGTGTTAGCATCAAGAAAAAATCCTTAAAGATATTATTAAACTATATAAATTAATCTCTCATAGGCTCAACAGCATATACTGTATCTTGATATTGCTAACAGGGATACATACACAGCTAAATAATGAGACAAAATATACTTCACAGCATAAAAAACACTGCAGACATGAATTGCAGATGAGACTAATATTTGTAGCAGGAAATCAACTGCAAACACACTTATTGTTTTTCTCATTAGTGTCAGGATCACAGCAGCACGGCACTTGTTATGTCAATTAAATATGTTACTTAGCCATGCATATATAAGTCCAACTTTTTCTTTCACCGATTGTTTAATTTGTGGACACGTTCAGATGTAAAGACACAATGTGCCTTGATCTTTTCTTCGCTAAATACTGTGAATGTTAAGTGAAGTGAGGTAGCAGTAGCCTATTGCTGATGATAAATGGTTTAAATCTTAAAAAAATATATCTTTCTTAAGAGTGTAAAAAAAACTCTCCATCCCATTTTAAATATTTTTTTTGATGATCACTTTTATATTTGCCTCTAAAGCTTTCAAAATAAGCCTAAATCTACACTGGTTCATGTTAATAAACAATAGAGTAATGGGGCTTAGACCATCGCCTGAAACCCAGAAGTGGGTTTAGATGTGACTCTAGGTCACATGATTACAACCCACCTATATTATCTAGTCATGTGACAAGATATTCCAAACATTTTTTTATATCAAAAATACCTAAATATCTGCTTGTTACCTCTACTTATGATTTCGAATCAATAATCGATTAATCAGGTAAAATGTTAATTTAATATCAGTTAAAATTGCCTATGCAATTATATCAATCAATCAATCAATCAATGTTTATTTATATAGCCCTAAATCACAAGTGTCTCAAAGGGCTGTACAAGCCACAACGACATCCTCGGTACAGAGCCCACATACGGGCAAGGAAAACTCACCCCAGTGGGACGTCAATGTGAATGACTATGAGAAACCTTGGAGAGGGCCGCATATGTGGGTAACCCCCCCCCCCCCCCCCCCCCCGCTCTAGGGGAGACCGAAAGCAATGGATGTCGAGTGGGTCTGACATAATATTGTGAAAGTCCAACACATCAGCGAAAGTCCAGTCCATGGTGGGGCCAGCAGGAACCATCCCG
The DNA here is from genome assembly GCF_033978785.1 of Entelurus aequoreus. NCBI lineage: Eukaryota > Metazoa > Chordata > Actinopteri > Syngnathiformes > Syngnathidae > Entelurus > Entelurus aequoreus. The sequence goes on along the minus strand of NC_084733.1, from coordinate 60,241,624 downwards.
AGTGGAGACTGGTCAGCAGCGTAGAGATGTCCCCATCTGATGGACAGGCTAGCGGTCCACCCCGTGTTGGGAGCAGAGTAGAAAAGAAAAGAAAAGAAACGGCAGATCAACTGGTCTAAAAAGGGAGTCTATTTAAAGGCTAGAGTATACAAATGAGTTTTATGATGAGACTTAAATGCTTCTACTGAGGTAGCATCTCTAACTTTTACCGGGAGGGCATTCCATAGTATTGGAACCCGAATAGAAAACGCTCTATAGCCCGCAGACTTTTTTGGGCTCTGGGAATCACTAATAAGCCGGAGTTCTTTGAACGCAGATTTCTTGCCGGGACATATGGTACAATACAATCGTCAAGATAGGCAGGAGCTTGACCGTGTAGTATTTTATACGTAAGTAGTAAAACCTTAAAGTCGCATCTTAGGTGCACAGGAAACCAGTGCAAGTGAGCCAGTATAGGCGTAATATGATCAAACTTTCTTGTTTTTGTCAAAAGTCTAGCAGCCGCATTTTGTACCATCTGTAATCTTTTAATGCTAGACATAGGGAGGCCCGAAAACAAAACGTTACAGTAATCGAGACGAGATGTAACGAACGCATGGATAATGATCTCAGCATCGCTTGTGGACAAAATGGAACGAATTTTAGCGATATTACGGAGATGAAAGAAGGCCGTTTTAGTAACACTCTTAATGTGTGACTCAAACGAGAGAGTTGGGTCGAAGATAATACCCAGATTCTTTACTGAGTCGCCTTGTTTAATTGTTTGGTTGTCAAATGTTAAGGTGGTATTATTAAATAGATGTCGGTGCTGAGCAGGACCGATAATCAGCATTTACGTTTTCTTAGCGTTGAGTTGCAAAAAGTTAGCGGACATCCATTGTTTAATTTCATTAAGACACGCCTCCAGCTGACTACAATCCGGCGTGTTGGTCAGCTTTAGGGGCATGTAGAGTTGGGTGTCATCAGCATAACAGTGAAAGCTAACACCGTATTTGCGTATGATGTCACCTAGCGGCAGCATGTAAATACTAAAGAGTGCAGGGCCAAGAACCCTGGGGAACTCCGCACGTTACCTTAACATAGTACGAGGTCACATTGTTATGGGAGACACACTGCATCCTGTCAGTAAGATAAGAGTTAAACCAAGACAAGGCTAAGTCTGTCATCCCAATACGCGTTTTGATACGCTCTAATAAAATATTATGATCAACAGTATCGAAAGCGGCGCTAAGATCAAGAAGCAGCAACATAGATGACGCATCAGAATCCATCGTTAGCAATAGATCATTAGTCATTTTTGCGAGGGCTGTCTCCGTAGAGCAGTGGTTCTCAAACTTTTTTTGTCATCCCCCACTTTGGACAAGGGGGAGTTTTCAAGCCCCACCTGCCCCCATCGCCCCAACAGAACGCTAATGCCAAGCTTAACATTTTCAAATGTATCGAACATCAAGTAACATCAAGTTTTATACATTCAAACTCAATAACATAAAATAAAATCAAGTTCAATAATAAATAAAATAACTGTGCAGCTGTGGTATAACTTGCATCAAGTTCAATATCAAATAAAATAACTTGCATCAATTCAATAATAAATAAAACAAAAGTGTTATAACTTGCATCAAGTTCAATAATAAATCAAAAAAAGTGTTATAACTTGCATCAAGTTCAATAATAAATCAAAAAAAGTGTTATAACTTGCATCAAGTTCAATAATAAATCAAATAAAAGTGTTATAACTTGCATCAAGATCAATAATACATCAAATAACTTGCATCAAGTTCAATAATAAATAAAACAAAAGTGTTATAACTGGCATCAAGTTCAATAATAAATAAAACAAAAGTGTTATAACTTGCATCAAGTTCAATAATAAATCAAAAAAAGTGTTATAACTTGCATCAAGTTCAATAATAAATCAAATAAAAGTGTTATAACTTGCATCAAGTTCAATAATAAATAAAACAAAAGTGTTATAACTTGAATCAAGTTCAATAATAAATAAAAACAAGTGTTATAACTTGCATCAAGTTCAATAATAAATTAAATAAAAGTGTTATAACTTGCATCAAGTTCAATAATAAATCAAATAACTTGCATCAAGTTCAATAATAAATGAAAATAAAAGTGCCACTTTGCAATCTTTGCCAAAAAAAGGAGGACAGGGCAAGTGAACATGAGTTTTACAGTACTCCAGCATTAGTGGCTGCAATGAGCCTGTTTTGCACTGCACAGCTTTTCAAATCGGGGTTGCAGGCTTGACACTGCCACTGTTAAAACCTCATTGAATTCGGGGCTGAGCTGCCTTGACGCGAGTGCTTCCCGGTGAATGACACATTGTGTCCAATGCGCATTTGGCGCAACCCTCTTTATTAGAGCCTGCAGCCCGTTTCTTGACTTTGCCATGCGCGCCATCAGAGCAAAAGCCCACACAGTTTTCCCATTTAAGGTAGTGTTCTTTGAGGAAACTGTCCATTATCTTGAACAGCTCATCAGCAGTGGCTCTATTTTTTATGTATTTGCAAAACAGCAAATCCTCGCACAGTGACTCGCCATTCACAAAGCTTCCGCTTAGCCCCGCCCCCATTAGTTACTGTTGCTGTCTGTCAAACTTTCGCTCCTACCTAGAAATGTAAAGCATACAGGAAAAATAAGTAATTTACATTTATCTATATACCGGATTTCACAGACAGAATCACAAAGTGATTTCCAGTGTGTATAGAAAATGAAAGCATAGTAAAAAAAAAATCAAAGAATATAATAATAAAAAAATTTAAAAAATCAAAGTGAAATTTCCTCCCGTTCCTCGCGCCCCACCTGTCATGTCTCTATTCCCCACCAGTGGGGCGCGCCCCACACTTTGAGAAACGCTGCCGTAGAGTGATTTGCCCTGAAATCGGACTGAAAATGCTCACAGAGATTGTTAGACGCTAAGTGTTCATTTAGTTGCTGTGCTACAATTTTTTCGAGGATTTTCGAGATAAACGGAAGGTGGGACACCGGCCGGTAGTTTACCAGGAGATCAGGATCGAGGTTAGGTCTTTTGAGTAGAGGATGAATAACCGCTTTTTCGAATGCTAGGGGAACAGTGCCAGAGGAAAGTGATAAGTTTATAATATTTAACACTGATGGACCTAATAATACAAAAAGCTCCTTGATAAGTTTCCCAGGAATTGGGTCAAGTAAACATGTTGTTTTTTTTTGTCCCATTTACACATTTTGACAATTCCTCCAATGTTATTTCATCAAAGAGAGAGAAACTATTTTGGAGGGCGGTATCCGTCGTATATACAGTCGTATTTGTGTTAATAGAACCCAGTTGTAGCTGAGATGCATTGTCTTTAATCTCTTTTCTAATGACTTCAATTTTCTTATTAAAGAAATTCATGAAGTCATCTGCTGAGTGGGTGGAGCTACTGGGAGGAGTCCCTTGTTGGGTTAGCGATGCTACTGTACTAAACATAAATTTAGGATCATTTTTGTTGAGGTGGATGAGATTTGAGTAATATTTAGCTTTAGCTGAGGTAAGCATGCGTTTATAAGTTATTAAACTATCACACCATGCTTGATGGAAAACCTCAAGTTTAGTCGCACGCCATTTGCGTTCCAGCTTTCTACATGATCATTTCTGGGCTTTAGTTTCTTCTGTAAACCATGGGGTACGCCTTTTAGGGGCCCTTTTTAGCTTTAGCGGTGCTACACTATCAATGGTATCAGGGCGTCATTAAAGTTGTTAGTGAGGTTATCAATAGAGCCCACATAATTTGGGAATGGTGCCATTACCGAAGGCAGTAGGTCAGTAAGAGTCGTCGTTGTGGCAGCATTAATGTTGCGGCTGCTATAGTAGTTATTATTATTATTATTAGTTTGTTGACAATGAGTCAGAACTTCGAATTTTATAAGGTAATGATCGGACATTACTTTAGTGTATGGGAGTATCGTAACTTTAGAGGTGGTGACACCCCTGACAAGCACCAGATCTATCGTATTACCGTTGCGATGCGTGGGTTCATTTATTATTTGTGTAAGACCACAGCTATCAATTATAGTCTGGAGCGCCACGCATGGAGGGTCCGATGGGGTATTCATATGGATATTAAAGTCCCCCATTATGATTATATTGTCGGCGTGCGTCACTAGATCAGCAACAAACTCTGAGAATTCACTGATGAAGTCCGAATAGGGCCCAGGGAGGCGGTAGATAACAGCCAGGTGGAGAGGCAGCGGTGTGACAAACCTCAAAGTGAGCACCTCAAACGAGTTATATTTATTATTTAAGTTAGGTGTAAGATTATAGTATTCATTGTATATTAGTGCGACACCCCCTCCCCTTTTAAGAGGTCGGGCAACATGTGTATTGGTATAGTTAGGAGGAGATGCCTCATTTAGTGCAAAAAAATCGTCTGGTTTGAGCCAGGTCTCGGCGAGACCAACGACGTCAAGTTTGTTGTCTCTAATGACTTCATTAACTAATAACGTTTTGGAAGATAATGATCTTATGTTTAAAAAGCCCATATTATAGGTAGTGGGCTGTTTTGAGGATTGTTTGTTGAAATTATCCGAAGTAGCAATATTAATAATGTTGCGTTTATTATGCGTATTGCACTTTAAATAGTTTCGACCATATCTAGGAATTGATACGACGGGGATATTCAGATTGTTTGCTTGATGTTGCGATAAACTGAACACATCATAGTTAGCTACCTCAGTACAATGTATGTCTGCCTCTGACACGGTCACAAAAGAAAAAACATTATGTGAGTTGTGTTTTATTCTAAGATAATTGCTATGTGTGCAGGGATTATCCAGCCTCAAGCCGGCTAGTTCTATTTTAAATGGCTTCTTACCCGGAGACTCCACGCTTCTTTGGTTAGCTTTTCTCTTTGTTGTTAGCCCCGCTTGGCAACCCCGCTTCTGCTTCCGCTCGCACCGCTTACGTCGTCTCCATTGGCGGTCACCGCTAGCACTTGACTCCGCTGCTACAAAGGCCGCTCGATGTAGCCCACGAAGTATTTCCATGCTAGCGAGGAGGTCCACCGTACATGCATCTTTCAGTCTATAAAGACCCGATCCATCCACATCCAGAATTGTCTGTCGGTCGTATGTGATCACAGAGTGTTCACGCTTTGAGCCAGCCATGAAATTGACAGAAATGACGGGTGTTTTTTTCCAAATCGCTCTACACTCCCAAGAGCATTAGCGAGCCGCAGCATAGCCACAGCCATGCGCCGCCATTCAAAAGGCGATTTACATTTACATCCACATATATTCACTGTTAAAAAAGGGCCCATAATTGCGATGTGGCTCTCAATGAAAACGAGTTTGACACCCCTGGTCTATCTTAAAATGTAGATATATAAAATAACAATCGATTGGAATATTTCCAACACTTTAATACAAGGATGCTTGCGGTCACAACAAGCCTTCAGATGCTTTACAAGAGAAAGCAAAACAATTGATGGTTCTCTCTGGAATTTGTGGTCACATGACCTAAATTCTAACCTTGGAAATAAAAATGCTGACAGTCCAGCACACTTTGTGGATAACATATTAACATATTGTAATGATACAGTTGTTGTTTGTCTGTTTCCCATTAGGGGTCCTATTACCGCGACAATCACTTGATGATTCGGCTCAGTTTTTTCCATTGGATGCCCTTCTTGACACAATACACAAGGCCAACCCAATTTAAAAAAGTATGTTTTGTTAAAACTAATTAACAAATAACAAATAAATAAATACAAATAAATCATCACATTAGTTTTGTAATCACACAATTAATTTTGATCTCCTTTACCATACCCGGATGGTTACCCTGACAGTGATCAGGTCAATGCTAAGATGAGTGAAGAGACTTCGACTGGTGGGTTCAGTGGCAAATGTAGCTTCAAATTTCACCCTGACTTTATTCAGAATTTTTAAAAAGGGTTCTTCACTATTTGAAAATAGGGCCCGGCGGATGTCAGTGTTCTACGAATGCTCTTATTGCTATGTGTTCATTATTGTTCAGCCATCATGTCTGTTTACATAAGGCAAAGAAAAAAATGCACAATTTCTATTTATATTACCCAATTACATGGGCTAGATAAAACAAATGTACATTTATTGGCATTTATTGAACATAATTGGATGAATATATATATAGGTGCTTATACAGATGTATTACACATTAATGATCAATCAAACAAAAATCTGTTTTAAAATGAATATAGACTTATGACTGTAATCTGTTGCAGAATTATTTCTCCGGCATTTGCAATGAATGTAGTTACCAATATTGTTGTTATATGATTAATTTTGAACAACTGAATTTCATATGAGTCCATTATTGATTAGTGCTCGTGTAGATCCCTCGATGGTGCCCCAGGCTAGTGGTCTACCGACACCTCGTTGGGCTTTTGGCTGCCTTGGTGGAGAAGGGCGCTATTTCACCCCTTCCCGTGGCTGGCAACCTTAGTCGTTCTCGTCATCACTGGACAGGTGTTCTCTCACCTCTCCAGGTTCCTCCCAGTCAGGTATCGGGAACAGGTCTGGGAACCGACTTTGACCCTGACCCTCTTGGCGGGCGGAAGGGAATCTGGACTGGCGGGCTGTCATCCTCGAATCGCTACAGAGGAACTGGCACACAAATTCTGCATTTTGTAAAAATACCATTTTGGTCTCACGCTGATTCCTCCTTCCAAGGGAGCTGCTGGTCCTTGAAAGGGCTGACCTGTATGCAGTTCATAGGGTGAAAAATTAAAAGGGCAGAAAAACAGTTTTATTCAGGGACATTCGAATGATGATTAACGCTAATGGCAACATGTCAATCCAATTCAATTTGGTCTGTGCACAGATTTTAGCCAATTTGTTTTGATGTTCTGGTTCATCCTTTAAACATTACCTTGGGACTGAGGATGATAACCTGTGTTCTAGTGCGAGAGCCTTTTCGACCAAGGCTAAGTGAGTATTTTTTAAATGGGTGCCGTTGTTTGACCTAATCTTTTTGGGGAAACCATGTTGAGGTATTAGGTCATTCACAAGCCATTTAATTACTGATTTGGCATCCTCCTTTGAGGTTGGGGTTGCTTCCGGCCAACCACTGTAGTTGTCAACACAAGTCAGCAAGTACCTTTTCCCTTGTACCGGATTGATCACATCAATGAAATCAAAAAGTTGACGCGCTCAAACTCGACACGATCCAACCTCACCTCCTCCCCCCTCTGTCCCTGAAAAAGGGACTGTGTTAGTAGTACTATCACTTTCAGAAACATCCATGAAAAAGGGCAGCTTATAGTCAAGCACAGCAAGAGCAAAGGCGGAGGACAGGTCATGTTTGAGGTCAATGAAAGCCTTTTTCTGTGGACCACTGGAGGGTGGCATATCGACCCTACATTTTATGCATATTATTTAATATGGTGAAAGCCAAAATATGCTTATATATATTGACACAAATATTAGAAAAATACTAACCTTATGGCAGATGCTTTTGCAATAGTAATTTGATATTTTACGACACCTAGTTGCCACAATAATTCATTAAGTATGGTTCCTGTTGTAGAAAGTTAAGTGATGCGGACACGTTTGTTACTGAATACTTTCTATCAGACTTCTGTCTTGGCAACTTTGTGTATGTAATAAGCAACTATAATTATTTGATATGCTTAAATGTGTTGTTTTAGCTCAGCTGTTGTGTAGCTGCTACACTCCTAGCCTACAGCAGGAGTGTCCAAATTGCAGCCCATAGCTATGTTTTTACCAGACAACCAAAACAATTGAAAATGTGGTATTTGCGTGTCGGTTCAATCAGCGGCAGCTACGCCCTGTTTCATCATTCAACCTAAGTCTTTGGTTTCGTAGGCGGGACAGAGAGCAAGGGAACAATGTGGGACAGCAATTGTGTCCATCATATACCATGCTAGTTGTTGTAAGGATAGGTCAACATGAGCGGCCACACCTTGAGTTCCAACAAATATAGGAGTCAAAGGGCTCCTAGTAAGAGTCGTCTAACTGGTGGGTCGGGTGGCGGTACACACGGACGCAGCTCAGTCAGCCAGGGCTTTCACTGATAGAACAGTTGGAGCAGTCCTTGTCCTTCACTCGTTCCTGGGAGGAGGCGTACCCAGTAGATGTCAACCATTTCTGGTGCTTCAGGCTGTGGTATGAGCTCATGGAGGAGCCTTCGTAAGATTCTTTCTGTGCGATATTGAATGTCAGGGTACAGTTTGTAAAGCAGGTCATTACCAAGCAGGCAAGGTGTGTGCAGGTCGACCACGAAGGGGTGCTTCAATGATTGTCCAGCAATCTGAACCGGAAATGGTTTGGTGACAGGTATCATTCTTGTGATCACAGCGAAGCCTTCGACCTTCAAAAAGGAAGCACACAGTTTCCACTCTGGACTGACCTTGGAGCATCTCGTCCACCACCCGAGTTTGAGGGTCTGATTTCACGTTTGTTGAGGATTCTTCCCTCCATCTGTTGGAGCTCAAAAGCAAGTTCACCCACTGCTGAATATACTTTAGCTGATTTTTGATCTTTCGGTTCTTTTAACATTTTAGCTTCAGCGATCTGTAAATTAAGGAGTTGTTTCCTTGCTGCTCTATCACCAGCCTTGTCGTTATCCTCTTGCTTGGTCCAGTTCTGCGTATGACGTTTAAAATCACAGCATTAATTGTCCTAGTAAACGTTAAATCAATAATCCTAATTCAAAGATTATACGTACTACTTCATGTATTTTAAGTACAATTTTAAATCAACTAAAAATTGTCTATATATTTGCAATAATTCCTGTCATGTGTAATAATTGACAAAATAAAAGCATGCATTTATTCTCGTTCGTTTATTACCATGCCGTAAAAGCCAGATCTCCAGAGGTCCCTAAGAATGTTAAGTCCACATGTGTTTACGTCAATAAAACACCCAATTCTAACCATGGGGTCAAAACTCCATGACCTCCCTGCACATTCAAACCAGCCACAACACACACACACACACACACACATTTGCATTCACGCGTCGGCACGCACGCACACACACAGTGTGTTAGGCTCCAGTCATTTCGATAGTGTGGGTCACACACGCACACAAGGTTGTGTGTTAAGAAATAGGGCGAACAACACTCTGCCTATAAAGATATAACTTATTTTATATCACTTTATCATGCTATACATATCGATTCTTATTATAGTTATTAATCTAGGTTTTTATTTGTTCCATTATTTTAATTATATTTATATATATTTATCATCAATGGGTCCCTCATAAAAACACTATTTATATATATATATATATAAATATATGTATATCTTCAGTCCACATTTTCTTCATATCTTATTTCAATACCCCCACATTATCTGTCGTACGCATTAGTTTATTCCATTTTGCATTTAATTATTCGTATTGATTTCTTCCCATTTCACTTAAACAAACAAACAAATAAACAAACGAACACACAAACTTGCAGCGAACTACCACCAATAGCATACGCTGACAACATGCAAACCATGTTTTTCCACATGTACCTACATTTGTCACTTTCACATCTTTTCTTCAACTTGCTTTTTCCTTTACAACCACATCCTGTATCCATCTCTTCCTTACACTGCTACACAATGTTTATATGTCTATCCTCCATTCCTAGAAACCATTCACGTAAGGTTATAAACATCCCTTTTTCCATGTTTTCCCAATCCATTCTCTTCACCTGTCTATTCTCCTCTCCTACTTGCTCTCTCTCTCTCTCTCTCTCTCTCTCTCTCTCTCTCATCTCTCTCTCTCTCTCTCTCTCTCTCTCTCTCTCTCTCTCTCTCTCTCTCTCTCTCTCTCTCTCTCTCTCTCTCTCTCTCTCTCTCTCTCTCTCTCTCTCTCTCTCTCTCTCTCTCTCTCTCTCTCTCTCTCTCTCTCTCTCTCTCTCTCTCTCTCTCTCTCTCTCTCTCTCTCTCTCTCTCTCTCTCTCTCTCTCTCTCTCTTTCACTTTCTCTCTCTCTCTATTTCTCTCTCTTTCTCTCTCTCCACACTACTCACAATAAAACTTACATGTAATACATCCATTTTTCTATTTTTCTCCTTAACATCACATCAATCCAAAATAAATCCGTCTTATAAAATACAACAAGGTCAACAACAATACAAAACCATATAATGTCACGAGTCTTTCTTTATCTCTTAACAGTTATTCCTCCTTCATAATCTAATGCTATCGCTAATCCTAGCAGTTCGTCACGTCTCGTCCTTGTAAATTTACTTGACAGACTGCTGCTCTTGCAGAAATTTAGTTTCACTTAGTTTTATTCTCTACATGTAATTCTACATGCTTCAGTGTCACATAAAAACTGTAATTTGTAGATTTTTTAAATTTGTTTAACGCCGATCTACGTTTTGTTATTGTTGGAGCGCTGGATGTGGCGATTTTTGTCTGTACTTCTTCCTCACTATCTTCCCTTACAACTTGATTTATATATGCATATATGAATTTACCAACAATACAACTGAATCATTCCACGTCCAATACACTTTTCAACATTCACCAATACACACACACATTAACAAAATAGAACCCACCCCAGCCCGGACACTATTAACAATTATACACGCGTGCTTTTTGTGGAACGGCCGTTTTATATCTTGAACGCAGGTTACTTCTACTCATAGACGGCGATGAACCCGCCAAGCGAAGCAGACCCTACGTTATACACCCCAACCAACACGGAAACCAGCCAAAGGTGCCATAGAATCACTGGTCATCAGCCAACAAATCTACAGCCATCATTTATGGTCAGTTCCAAAACAGTTTCACCTAAGCTCAACTGTATGGAGCCCGATCTCCATCTGTTTAACTGCAGCACACTGATCAAACGTCGTGACAAATATCAGCTCAGTCGATCTCATTTACCGGAGTCACTAATAGGTCACTAAAATGGGGCCATTACCAGCCGCAGCTCAACCAAAACAGATGTGTCGCACATTCACAGACTTTTCAACAATGTTTTTATAGTCAAATGTACCACCCAGCTAGTTAAATGCCCTTACTTTAGCTGTATCCAAACTGCTAAACTGGTGTACTTGCAGAAGAAGAAGAAGAGGTGAAAAAATGTATTTGCTTCAAATAGTCTGTGCTAAAAAACTCCTCATCCACCTTATTATCACAATTCTATTAACAGTTACCCTTTTATTAAAACAAAAAAATCACAAGTTTTCTTTATTCAGAGATAATTAATGTTAGTGTTCAAACAAACACACAGACAATATAATCACATATATAGCAACCCAAGCCAACCATGCATACCCCATTCCAGGTTGTTTTTGGGAGAACTTGACTAAACCTATTTTTTATGAAAAATATGTTCAGCAATTAGTCTTACCAGTCCCGACCATCTCCAGACAGACAGCGTTTACACATTAAGCAAAATTGCTTACCTTTGATGCGCGCAGTGCAACTCTGTCTGCCTGAGAGACCGGGAGTCCGGATGTTGACCGCAGCGTTCTAACCCATCCTGTTCGTGACGGCAATTTTATGTAGTAGAAAGTCCAAATCTTAAACAGGAACAAAAGTGAATTTATCACAAGAGTTTTATTTACTCATAATCAAATAGTACAAGGTTGGATTGAATTGCCATGCACACAGACAGTTTTCTCTGGAGAAACTACAGTAAAGCGGGAAAAAAAGAAAAAGCCCCAGACTTGGTCTAACTTGGTTATTTATATGTTTCCCTGCTTGGTCAGGGGCCAGCTGTTTTTGGATCCGCTTACTCTGCAACATTCTTGGATCCCTTAGCCATAACAAACAATCAAGATAAATAAATGATAAATGGGTTATACTTGTATAGCGCTTTTCTACCTTCAAGGTACTCAAAGCGCTTTGACAGTATTTCCACTACAGGGGCCAAGGTGTATGTGTGTATAAATTATATATACACATTTAGCTGTAAAAATCTGCTGTACAGTATGTGTGTTTGGGTCCTTTTTTTTCAGGAACACTAATACCAAAAGTCACAATGTCCGATAGAGTTCTAAAAACGTTATGACAGACCACCTCAAAAAAGCGGAATGGAATTTTACAGTTTTTTACTGAATAGGACACCCAAAATGTACATTAAAATAAAGACGGTGGGATTTACAATATTAACTATTAACAATAAAAGACTGAATATTAACAACATATGAACATCGCTCCTCTTTTACTTCTCAGACCAGCTCCTTGATAGTTGTATTTTTTACAATCAAGCAAAACACAACAAAAATGTAAAAACAGCAAATTATGAATGCAAAGTGTAATAAACACCTACAATATGATATATTATCACGTAAAAATCTGCTTCCACATCTGTTTCTGACACATGCATTTCGGGCTGGCTGCTCTGAAAAGAAAAACAAACCCCACCCACTCTGGTTTGTTCCTTGTCTGAGCTGCTGTGACATAAATGACCATAATGACTCAAATATCACTCAAAAGCACATATTTCAACCATTGAATTACTTTCTATAGTTCAAGACTTACGGTCATTTAAAAACAGCACTGTACATCGTAATGGCGGCGACAGTTTTGATGTTAAAGGTCTAAAAAAATTATGTAGAATGTCTGGCGTGCCGGATTGAAAATCTTAACGGGCCGCATGTGGTCCGCGGGCCCTATTTTGCCCAAATCTACTCTATATAGTCAAATTTCATCGTCTTCTCAGCGTTCTGCCGGAGCCAAATTGGCCATTCCGAGGATCTAACTAAGCCATCCATCCATAATTTTTTCTGACAGTGCGCCTTATAATCCGGTGCGCCTTATATATGGACCAATATTGAGCCACAACAGGTCTCGCAACTGCGGGATGCATAACGTAACCCCGGCCTCTACTGTAGCGTCTATTCTATGCGCCTTATAATGTGGTGCACCTTATATATGAACAAAGTTTTAAAATAGACCATTCGTTGAAGGTGCGCCTTATAATCCGGTGCACCTTATAGTGCGGAAAATACGGTACCATAACCATGAACCCATATTGTAACATATATGTAACATTCATTTTTAGTGTTTAGATAACATTTATTTGCATTTGATAACATTTCATGACCAATAATTCAAGCATGTAGAGAAGGAATATTTACTCCGTCAACCAAACACTCTTTCTGTTCAGGTTGGTGTGAGCGCTGGCTTTGGTTACTATGGTAACTGTGCTGAATTCTATTGGTATCCTCATTCCTTCACATCATCAACAAATAGACGGGGAAAACTATTCAATGTGAAGCCAACGCCATTGCTAAAAGCAGAAGTTTTATGCAAAATTCTCCTTTGTGATGGTAAAGCTGATGTGAAGTTATAGTACAACCACTGGAATCTGACAGTATCAACGTTTAGATTTAGAACAAAATATTCAAAAATGTGACAGATGGTATTTTTATGACACCAATGTAGTCATGTGTACAAAAACAGTGTGTTGCTAGACCAGTGGTTCTCATACTTTTTTCACCAAATACTTCCTCAGAAAAAACTTGGCTCTCCAAGTATCACCATTAAATCATAGTAGTGTAGCAGGCCTAAATATTCGTTAAAAACAAGGCAGAGGTTTTTTTCAATAGTATATTTAATATTTTGGCCACTGTAAGATTACACACATTTTAAACAGTAATACTGGGTTTGAATATAGGAGAATAATGGATGTTGTACTTAAATCAAGTGATGGAGCCTGCGTACCACTAATGGTACATATATCACAGTGTGAGAATCACTGGCTTAGAAGCACAAACTCTACTGAAGCCCCCCAAAACAAACACAACTCCCAAGTTTCACAATTAATGAATCTTTTTTGATGAATCTCAGCATAGCACTCAATGTACTGTTAAACCTGCCTATGTACACACAAAGTAGAAGCAATAACAAGAAAGCTAGGGATAGCCTAATACCACTTTTTCATGTCCGATACCAATCAACCTTGTGTATTGGCCGACACAGATACCGACCTTCTTTTCTCCATTCTTGTTGTAGTAGTACATTTGTATGCATGTCATTTGCTTAATTTCAACGCCATCTTCAAACTGTGCACCAAATATTCTGTCACCTGAAGGAAGAAATTAAATTGCACAGGACTTAGCTCAAATTATGCAAAATTGCTGCCTTTTATTTCAACTTTAAACATATGTAGCTTCTAATAGAATTTTTACACCAGATGCAGCAACACCCTTCAAAAATTCACAAAATATAACCATAATAAGAAAACCGTGAAATCGAAAATTAGGTGCATTTTCCTAAAGTTTTCTGTACTCAAATTAGGGATGGTTTATTAAATAAATAAATATTGGGAATGTCCGGCGGGCCTTAATTTGCCCAAGTCTGCATCAGAACATGGGATAGAAAACAGAAAAAAAGGTCTCAAATCCCCCTAAGATTGAACTAAAATGGCCGACTACCTGTGCCTCTTACGATAAACGGTCTTCAATGATTTTTGTGTCTCCTGTCATGATGAACAATTTTTGCTATTGTACAAGGTTTGGTAAGTTTTGTATGTTAAAGCCCTTAAATAAAGAAAACAAATAGAGTATTAAAGAACAATATACACATGCTTAATCCATTCCATAATTTCAATTCCACATACTAATATACTAAAGGTCTTAAGTGTTTTACATACGTACATACACATGTTTGAAGTACTTCTTCTGCCGAAGGTTATATTTTTCCTCTCTAGTTGGGAATATGTATTTTTTATTTTTAGTTAGCAGGTTATATTTTGTTTTGTTCATAATTTAAGCTGTTGCCAAATGCACCAAATCATAGAATGTTAATATGTTTGATGCTATAGATAAAGGGTTTGACTATTCTCTTTAACCCACATTATGAATTATAACACGGTTAGTGAATGAAGAGTACTTTTGTAATTATTTCCCCATATTTCTACATAACACAGATAGAGTAACATTACAGAACAATACTTGCTACTTCACTGTTCACTTAGTGCGTTCTCACATCACATCACATGTTGTACCATTTAGTACATTGACATATGAGTACCATTTAAGTTTCCTTGTAAAATATGTAGGTTTTAGAGTGAAAAAGGTTTTTAAGATCATATATCAAACGGCAACCACGACCCATCAGGAGCAGTTGAGGGTTCGGTTCGGTGTCTTGCTCAAAGACACCTCGACATGGACTACACTGCAGGCCAAAGTGTCCCAAATCTGATTTTTTCAAAATCTGATTTTTTCAAAATCTGATTTTTTCCAGCTGACTGTTTACACTGCAAGTAAAATGTGATCTTTATCAGACTGCAATATAAACCCGCACAGATCCCAGTGTGGCCTCAATGTGGCCTCAACGTCTCTTGCATGCACAGTTCAATGAAGTGAAAACAAAAGAAGTTGACCGGATTTCGTAAATGAACAAGGAAATCGCTACAATTACAACATAAAATAAAAGTCGCCAACATAGATATGGTCGCCACCAGTGTTGGGTTAGTTACTGAAAACCAGTAACTAGTTACAGTTACTAGTTACTTTATTTCAAAAGTAACTCAGTTACTAACTCAGTTACTTACACCAAAAAGTAATGCGTTACTGTGAAAAGTAACTATTTAGTTACTTCTTTTTTTCTTCTTTTTTTAAAGCTCCCATTAATGCCCTTTTAGCCTTCATTTCAGTACTGTTATTGCAGTGGAGAATAATACAATCTGTTGATCAACTTGACATGCATTTGCATCACTGAACTCTGCTAAGCAATGTGGTCTACATACAACACAGCCAAATTATTTCAGGCCGGAACAAATTGACAAAACTATTTTAAATAGCTGCAACATAACATACATAAGTAACAAACAGCATAATAGCAACATAGCTGTAAACCAAGGAAGTACTTTAACTTTAACTTTACATACACAAAGCCTAACGAGGCGTTTTTTCTCTCAAGGAATTCTGAAATAAAATCATGTCTGAAGCCCAGAACACTCTAGCCTTTCCCCAGTTTTAGTTTAGAGATAAGGAAAGATTGGCCTGGCCCACTAGGATCCCTCTTTATGTTTGTGAACTTTATAGTCTATGCATTTAGAGTGATGTGATAATCAAACACTCTAGAAGTCTAGAATGAAGGAGAGTATATAAGAGAATTGACAGCGTGTGTGTACCTTCAGTGCTGAATGATGAGCAGAGGCAGAGTTTGGAGTGTCTTCTTTAGCTTGCTTTCCATGTTTATGTACTCACTGTCCACTGTGTCCAGGAGCTTGGAAAATGTTTTTGTGCCATTTGTTGTTTGAAGCCGGTATCAGGCTAATTAGCTGCCTGAAAGCGGGTGACTCCACTGTATAAATAGCCTGCATGTTTTCTAGCACATACGCTGCAATGGCTCTATCAATGTTGTCCTTGCTAGCAGTGCCTTGTTAAAATCCAGCCGCTGTTGCTTAGGAGGTGAAGTGTGTCTCTCTTTACTAGCTTCGTCGAAGCATGTTGCTTTTGTAGCTGTTTCAGCAGATTTTAATTGACACAACTTACTTTAACTAAAATGTTCTTTTCTTTGTGTTCGACAAAAGATAAGTAGTGATAATATCTAGGCTGACCATATTCTGAAATCCCAAAAAGAGGACACATATATGTGTGCCAAGGCGGGCAGCACGCCAAGGCCGGGACTAGGTGAAAATTTGCCAATGACACTCGAACTTGCTTTATAAATAATATTTAAATACAGCATTTTTTCTCCTCTGTTGACAGCAGTGTTGGCACTAGGAATTTTCAAAATGGGGTCCCAGGGACCCATCAAGTCATAAAAATGGGGTTCCACAGTACATTTTTGGGGCCCCACTTTTTTGTAAGCGTTTTGAAAAAAAAAGATACATGTATGCATTATCCTGTTAAATCTCACATACTATATTGTGTTTTGGAAAAAGGTTGTCATAAACGTTAATTCATTAAAAAAAACAAAAAAAAACAAAACAAATTTGTATACATATGTAAATGTATTCAGTTCTAAACATTCATTCACTTTCTTCTTTCCTTCATGGATCTGAACTTTGTTTTTTCTATGTAGGTGTATTTATTTCAGTATAAAGTGTAATATGTGTTTTGCTTCAGTCATGAAATGATGATAATGGTGTGCCAGGGCATACATACATTTTATATTTAACACTTAAATCTCTGGAGTCTACATGAACTTCAGATCTATCCCTCATTTAAAAATGTTTTAGTTTTTTTTATGTTGTTTATTTGTTTGTTTTTTTCCCACCCTTTTTTGTCAAACAAAACTATGTTTTTAATGGCAAACACACAAATATGCAAAATATTCCACCAAAAATAGTTTTCAAAGTGGAATATTTGATGTGAAGTAATCAGAACCTTGGATAGGTCAATCATTCATAATAACATTACACTTTTGTTATGTTTTTGTTTATTTTAATAGAATTTTTAGAATGAGCCGTGGGCCTTTAAAACATTAGCTGTGGGCCGCAAATGGCCTTCGAGGCACACTTTTGACACCCCTGCTATAGATAATAAAAAATGTAATCTGATAAATCTATCGATAAAAAGCTGAGCCTGGCGACGCATGCGCGTTTATCATAACTCTCTCGCTCTCTCTGTCTCCGCCCCTTCCTCACGAATGCTGCTGCGCGCACACCCCTCCCCTACTCCCTCCCCACACCCAGACACACACGCAGCGCCTCTTCCTTGTGACACAAGAGATTCAGAAGGACGACACTGCAGCGCTGCAATAAAACACACTCAGATCTTCTGTTTCTAGCCGATACTACATACAAAAATAACGTAAAATAACGCAGTAACGCATCATGTAGTAACGGTAACTGAGTTACTGAATATAAAAAACAACACGTTAGATTACTAGTTACCGCCGAAACTAACGGCGTTACAGTAACTCGTTACAAAGTAACGCGTTAGTATCAACACTGGTTGCCACACCTTAAAAAATACTTTGCTCACCAAAATCGTATGTTGTGATGAAGTATCCACTTCTGCTGGAGGGCTGCGTCTTTCCCCGCTCACACAAATGACAAAGGTCACCCAAAGCTGACGAAAACGTCACATACAGGTCGCGTTGCCGTTTAGACTGCAGTCACATTTGAAAAGATCAGATTCCAATCTGATATGGCCTGAATCTGATGCGAAAAGATCAGATTTGAAGTTTTTTGGAGCGTTTATACTAGCAGAAAAAATCCCATCTGTGTCACTTGAGGGCAAACAAATTGGTGTGCAGTGTAAAAGGGGTCGAACCAGTAACCCTAGTGTTACAGGGCGACCACTTGACCCACGGACCCATGCCTCGCTCTCGTAGAGGGCATGCAAGACCTATAAAGACTTTCAATGCATATCATATCCCTAAAAGTCAAAATATATAGCATCCCTACTTCGCTGAAATGCACTTACCACAGGTGGTGGTGGTGTCTGGAACATAACCCCTACAATAAACAAGGGAATAGTGTATGTGTGATGGACCCGAGTGGTGGTATATTTAAAATCTAATAAAAATGTTGCTAAAAACAAATATAAAATATTAAGATCCCAATGAAGTGAGAGCAGCTGTCCAAAATAAGGGAAGATGATTTTGCTTGTTCACAATTTATTATAATATAGCTAAAAACAGTCAAGTAGATAACACTAAAAATACCAATTGGTAAACAATAAAACAGGTGAGGGTACAGCAACGACAGGCGTGGTCAATGTCCTGGTTCCGCTCACTTCCACAGCGTCCTCCTGCACACAAATTAAATCGGAGGCAGGCCACGGGGATACAATAATTTAAAACCACGGAGACGCTCTCAGGACTGACGTCACACTTACGCGCAAGGACCTGCCTCTGCTGTAATTCGGCGTAGAAGTATACGCCCACCCACCTCGCCAGTCTCCGGTCTCTCGCGGGACATACGTAGCCGTACTTGTCCTGGGTCACTCCGCCTCTTGGTCTCTCCCGGGAGTCACCGCAGGTCTCCGGGTCCCGACTGCTCCTGCTCACAGAACCACACAGCCAGCGCACGCCGCACGCCCCGCAAGCCCACAGCCCAAGGCAGTTGAATACCCCCGCAAATCCACAAGGCACGACACTTACTTTGGAGGCAGAGTTTCCTCTGCCCCTGCGTGTTGTGGGATTCTGGGGGTTCGCTCCGGTAGCCTGCGGGTCTGCTGGATAGTCCTGGGGATTCCTTCCCAGCCTGCGCGCGTTCGCCCGGTCCTCCTTGTCAAGCCTGTCGAATCTCCTCCGCTCGCTTCCCTCTCTCTTTTAAATGGGTGAAGTGCTAATGCGCCACAGGTGCGTCTAACTTCAGGTGTCGTGTGATTGGGCACTTTGGTTGTCAGGGGCAACGTCTTAAAATGCCAGCAAAGTCCACGAGGAGTAAAAACATGCAATTAAAAATACAATCAAAGTCCACAAAGTGTAAAAACACTTAAAAGTACAAAGTCCGCAAAAGTGTAAAAACATGGTTAAAAATACAATCAAAGTCCGCAATGTGTAAAAACATGCAATTAAAAGTACAATCAAATTCCACAGCAGTAAAACATGCAATTAAAATCCACAATAATAAAACACTCTAAGACATGCATGGCAATGAAACATAAAAAAATAAAATCCCCTAATTGTGTCCCATCACATCTGGAATTAATTTTGGTCCACAACATATTTTGCTTTATAAATTATTGACGTATTTCTTGCCACATTATGTTGTATATTGTTTTATATGAGATTTCCAGTTCATTTTATCATCTATTATTAAACATACAAATATGATGTATTTTACCCTGTGAATGTCTACTCTGTCTATTTGTATTTGCTTGTCTGTTCTACTGTTACTGTATAACAGGGGTCTTCAATGTTTTCCAGGCCAAAGACCCCCAAACTGATGGGGAGAAGAAGCGGGTACCCCCAACTTCTAAATATCTTGAATGAAATAAGGATTGTATAAACTGTTTATACAATTGCATTGTATAAACTGGTCTAAGGCTGAAACGACGCGTCGACGTAGTCGACGTCATCGGTTACGTAAATACGTCGACGCCGTTTTTGTGCGTCGGCGCGTCGCATATTTACGTCACACTACCGTCATGGCGGAGCGCAAAGCAGACTGTGCGAGCGAGGGGGAAAAAATCACGCCAAAAGTGGTCAAAAGTGTGGGAGTATTTCAATAAACGGCCTAATAATGTTGTTGTATGCACACTGTGTCGAGCGGAAATGGCCTATCATAGCAGCACAACGGCTATGAACGAACATTTGAAAAGAATACCATCAACTCGTCAATCGTCCGCGCGAGTATACGTTGTCATCATTACACAAAAACATGAATGTGTCATTTGTATCTGCTAGGGGTGTAACGGTACGTGTTTTGTATTGAACCGTTTCGGTACGGGGCTTTCGGTTCGGTACGGGGGTGTACCGAACGAGTTTTTAAGCTAAAGCTAACTTTAGCTGCTAAAGTGTTAACAAGCTGCTTTGCTCCTTCTGCGGCTGCCTCTGTCTCAGCACACAGCATTGTCCCACCCACACAACCATCTGATTGGTACACACAAAGCGTTATACACAGAGTTATCAGCCAATCAGCAGTGCGTATTCAGAGCGCATGTAGTCAGCGCTTCAGCGTGGAGCAGATAGGTGTTTAGCAGGTGAGCATCAGGCAGCGGACTCTCCCCAAATGATAATAAACACCTCCCAGTCAACTACTAGTAACATCACTATGAGCCCGTTGACCTTCTAGAAATATAAGCTGGAGCTCAGCTCACTCGCAGTCCTGGCTTGAGGTGAAGGCTAATTAGTTCTCAGTTCCAGCCACATCGACCCCTTCTGAGCACCTATTTTCAGCTGCTGGGAATATTGTAAACATGAAAAGAACCAAAGTATGTAGACATGCTAACCTTTCTTCATTACAACTGTTAGTCACTCACTGGAATGAGTAGAATTGGTTATTGTGTACTGTGTTGGACTGGATGTTTATTTTGCACATTTTAAAAGCAATACTTAATGTTTACAGTGCTCCAGAATATTTAGATTGGCACTTTTTTGTATTGGATGTTTATCTTTATTTTTGCACATTTTAGCAAATAAGCAATACTTTCACTTTTGTTGAAATGTTTACACTGTTGTTACAGAATATTTCGTTTTGCACTTTTTTGTATTGGATGTTTATCTTTATTTTTGCACATTTTAAAGCAAAATAAGCAATACTTTTACTTTTGAAATGCTTATACTATTGCAGAATATTAAGATTTGCACTGGATGTTTACTTTTATATTTGCACATTAAAAAGCAAATAAGCTACTTTTAATTTTGTTAAATGTTAAAAGTTTTAAATGTTTACATTGTTACAGAATATTTTGTCATGTTGTTGTCAATGTTGACTGAGTGGCCATACTTCTTTTTTTTTGTAAATAAAAGCCATGCATTTTGAAAAAACAGGCCTACATTTATTTTTCATCTTCATTTTGAATTAAAAAAATAATCGGTAAAAGGAAAAATAATCTATAGATGAATCGAAAAAATAATCTATAGATTAACCGATTAATCGAAAAAATAATCTATAGATTAATCGATAGAAAAATAATCGTTAGCTGCAGCCTTAAACTGGTCCTGAAGGTTCTTTGTTATTGTGCAATACTAATGATATCAAAACGGTGATTAGCTGGCAACTAGCGCTCTAATCACCAGCTGGCAATTAGCGGGTTAATCGTTAGTTGGCAATTAGAGTGCTAATCACGAGCCCTCTAATAATTCATCGCTTTTTGGTAACAAGAGCGCTAATTGTTAGCCGACAACTAATGCGCGAGCTGCCAACTGGTGAGTTACCGTAAATTCCGGACTATAATAGGCTTCAGCACCCCCCGCAACCCCGAAAGGGACAAGCGGTAGAAAATGGATGAATGAGAGTCGCTACTTTTTTTAACGTTTTGAACCCTGCGGCTTATAAAACAGTGCGGCAAATGTATGGATTTTTCTTTGCTGACAACCATAATGCAAATAGTTTTCAAAAAACTCATGCAAAGACACTAAAATGGTGTGTTATTATTTATGCTATGGCACCGTCTTTTGGACGAGTTCGCTCACTGCATGTGTTGTGGGTAAATGTCGACAGTGTTTCCTGTTAATCCAAATAGCATAATTAGTTGAAGACCTAATTGTCATGTCTGTGATCATGTTTTGTTTAAGTAATGTTCCGTTTGGGTTTTGTACACTTAGTTCCTGCTTTTCACTCCCTTGTTTTTTCACTATAGCAACCATTAGTTTCACCTGTTTCACGTTTTGAGTCACTCACCTGTTTTCACTGATCCTGTCACCAGTATTTAAACTTGTAGTTGCCAGGCAGTTAGCCTGGCGACATTACCTCTGTTACCCATGAGATTCCTGTTTACTATAGTTCATGCTTCATGCCATGCCACAGTAAGTGTTTTTGTTTCATGTTCATAGTTAATTGCCTTTGTGCTAGTCTTTTGTTTCATTAGTCAAGTTTGTTCTCCGCCATTTGCGCACCTTTTGTTTGCTTCCTTTTTTGTAGTTATAGTGTTAAAATAAATGATGTCCTTACATTCACGCCTTGCCCGCTTCAACTTTACTTGCATCTCGGGAAAACAAACAACCCATAGTCCAAGTCTTGACAGATGTCGCCAGCAGAAAAGTTTTTCCGCGAGAAAGTTGGACGAGGGAGCGTGGGAGGTCCTGCGCGCGATGGAGGAAGAAACGCTGCGCTATTCCTCCGTGGAGCGCAGAAATTTGATGTGGGGGCCAAATAGAAAACTGGTGCCATTGAACTCCGTGTGGCCCCACGACGTTGGTGCGTCGCTCCATTCCCGGGAGCGCCGGCAAAAGCGAAAGCCGTCAGGAAGGGCTTCTCCAAGCCGGCAGGACGCGCCGCTCCCACAAGCTCCTCCCCCTCCGGGCGGAAGCAAGCAGCAGGCAGCCCGGCTTCGCGCTGATGACATCACAGCTCAAGATTTTTTTCCTCTGAACTTTTTTACTTTTGATCACCCGCCTCCAACAAAAGACTCAAGGACCATGATAAAACACTACCAAAACATGTTTCTAAAAATCAGAGCTAATCAGTCACAATTTCATGCCCCGCCCCCAGGACTCAAGCCCCGCCCACACCAAAAGATGTTTCTTTTTTTTCACCCACTAAAACTCAGGTGGGTAAAAATAAAAGACAATTTAGAGGGGAGGATTCTGCCCCCCTCCTGACCTCCCTCCACCCACCCCTAAGAACAGTTCCAGACCGCGGGTATCCGCTCCTTGAGGGGGGGACTAGGGCTGGGAACTGTACGGGTGGGGTGGCTCAGCATCATCATGCCAAGCCACAGTCTACAGTCACTCTAGCACGGCCGCCACCACCAGTTCTTCGGCCTGCCAAGCCACAGCCTCCAGCCCGGCCGCCGCCACCGGTCTTTCGGCCTGCTAAGCCACAACCTGCGGCCCGGCCGCCGCCACCGGTCTTTCGGCCTGCCAGGCCACAACCCCCAGCTAGGCCACCTCCACCTGCACCACGGCTAGCACCACGGCTAGCTGCTCCAAGGCTAGCACCTGTCGCTGCACCACGACCTGCACCACGGCTAGCTCCAAAGCTAGCACCGGCGCCAAGGCTAGCACCAGCGCCAAGGCTAGCACCAGCGCCAAGGCTAGCACCAGCACCAAGGCTGGCTCCATGCCCTGCTCCAAGGCTAGCAACATGCCTAGCCGCACCACGCCAAGCTCCACCACGCCAAGTGTCGCCAGTCACAGCTCCACGATGCCAGGGGCCGCCAGTCGCAGCTCCACGACGCCAAGACCCAAGCCAAGACCCAAGCCAAGACCCGCCACGCCAAGACCCGCCACGCCAAGCTTCGCCGCTTGCCACGACGAGGACGCGCGCAAATTCCACGCCTGCCACGATGACGACGTGCCCGCCTCCTCGTCGGCCACGGAAGTGGCCGCTACCTGGTCGTCCGCCACGCCTGCTGCAGCGGCGCTCCACTCGCCGCCGCAACATGACTATGCCTCGATGGATTCGGGGCCACTTGGTCTGGCGACGCACCGCCATGTCCCCCTCCCGGCTTCCCATGACTCTTGATCCTGCTTTGTATTTTTTTGGTTTCTTGGACATCTGGGATCTGTCTTTGAGGGGGGATTCTGTCATGTCTGTGATCATGTTTTGTTTAAGTTATGTTCCGTTTGGGTTTTGTACACTTACCGTATTTCCTTGAATTGGCGCAGGGAATATAGTATTCGCACGTCTAGAATTACTGCCGGGTCAAACTCGTTTCTCAAAATAATTAACGCATGCTTGGCCTTATCGCCGGTTCATTATTGACGCCGGATCAAATTCGTTTCGCAAAATATTAATTTTATTATCGCATGTCTATAATTTTCGCCGGGTCAAACTCGTTTCGCTAAATATTTAGCATATGGCTAGAACTTCCACCGGGTCAAATTCGTTACGTCACGAGTGACGCTTTATCAATCAATCAATCAATGTTTATTTATATAGCCCTAAATCACAAGTGTCTCAAAGGCTGTACAAGCCACAACGACATCCTCGGTACAGAGCCCACATACGGGCAAGGAAAACTCACCCCAGTGGGACGTCAATGTGAATGACTATGAGAAACCTTGGAGAGGACCGCATATGTGGGTAACCCCCCCCCCCTCTAGGGGAGACCGAAAGCAATGGATGACGAGTGGGTCTGACATAATATTGTGAAAGTCCAACACATCAGCGAAAGTCCAGTCCATAGTGGGGCCAGCAGGAACCATCCCGAGTGGAGACGGGTCAGCAGCGTAGAGATGTCCCCATCTGATGGACAGGCTAGCGGTCCACCCCGGGTTGGGAGCAGAGTAGAATCTGTCCTCATTTTCAAAATGGAGGAAGCTGCTTTCAGTAGTTTGCAATCGCACAAAGGAAAAAAGATAAAGAGCTACCGGTATTCAGTAGGATTTAAGGTCCAAGCTATTGAATACCGGTACAGTATGCTAAAAAGAACAGTAAGCAGCTATGTTTTATTAATATACCGTAGCTGCGTGTGTCAAATACTGTATGAGTCATGAAATGACTCCCGCCTCCTGGTGGTAGAGGGCGCTGCCGCGCTAGTGATCCTTCTTGCGACTTCCGGTACTGCAGAAGAAGTGAACACACGCAGCAAGACTTTTTTTTTTTTTTTTCCTCTGCCTGAACTTTTATCAAGGAGGATTACATACCGCTATCTAAAATAAAACAGTTTTCTAAACTGGACTTTCAATCGAAGCAGGAGGTAATAATTAAAGGAATATCTCCATCGAGACAGAGAGACTTTTAAAACGGAAGAAAGAAAATAAGGAAGACTTCTATAAACAAGTTATCGATGCTTTTGGTCAGAAGGAGCTGCAAATGGACTCCATTTATAAGTACAGGTAAGACCATAATACCGTTTTTTTTTTAATTAAATGTGCTTTTCATGATGGTATATGCTTACATCACACTCAAAGCGCACGCCTAAATTTACCGCATTCATTTTGGTAAACGCCGGAGTGATAAGAGGTTTTAAAATAATTACCGCATGCACGGCCATCCCGCTGGTTTCCGGTAAACGCCGGAGTGACAGGAGGTTTTAAATTAATTAGCGCCCCTGCGGCTATTCAAGGAAATACGGTAGTTCCTGCTTTTCACTCCCTTGTTTTGTCACCATAGCAACCATTAGTTTCACCTGTTTCACGTTTTGAGTCACGCACTTGTTTTTACTGATCATGTCACCAGTATTTAAACTTGTAGTTGCCAGGCAGTCAGCCTGCTTACTACTCTTGAGACTTTGTTGGAGCGATGTGAAATAAAGAACGCACTACACAAGTCGAATAAATTAAATATTTACTTGTATTACATGCTGTAATCATTACATGCTGTAAAAATAGTCAGTGACACTCCATTTGTGTAGTTTCCCAAGTGATTCAAATTTTAATGCTAATAGCAAACACTAAATCTGATGTGTTTGTGTTGTCACAGTGAGATTAACACTGCCATTTATTATTTCTATATTGTTATTTATAGCTGTAATCGACCATAAGGAATCCTCTGACCCTCATGAATTCATAAATTGATGAGAGAATGACTTTTTGACTGTTGGACACTGCGGACAAAGCCTGACTGTTTATGAACAATTCGGTACACTTTATTTTTAAATCATATTGTTGCTTTGTTCACTTACACTTTAGTAAAATAACTGACCTAATATTGTCTGTTTATTTACATAGTATCAATATGGAAATATACTGAACCACTCCTCCATATGTCATCAGACTGATTTGTATAAACGACCCTTTACTATAAAATACAGTGGGAACACAAACCACACAGGTGTACAGTAGCATATAGGTCCAGAAACTTAAAGTTCCTGAATTTTTGGTGGAAAATGCCCAAATGGTATTTATCTATAAGAGAGAAACATTACAAATTGTAAAATTGCTAGTCCATACAAAGCTTTTTAATGGGTATTTGCTCTTGTGTATTTGTGCAGTGTTGTATCTTCACTGCTTGTCCTTCCGCCAGTTTCTGCAAACATTACAGTACAATCATGGAACCATAAATGTGCTGTTTCCTTTTTTTATGTGAACAATTGGCCCTCAACAGCAAACATCCATTTTCTACCGCTTGTCCCTCTCGGGGGACAGATAGACAGACAAAAACCTTAAAAAAATGTTTTTGTTACACTTCATCTTCTAATGAAAATAAAAACAAACATCTGCATGCCCTCTAATGATACAGTATAAATATGTGGTTTTCTCACTAATTTGGTTGTTTATTGCTGAAAGTGCTTTGAAAAGTAAGACTAATACTAACATGAGTAACCATAAGAGGTTGTAATGTTTCCCGTCATTTATTTTTTTTAATGGAACTGAAGGAGAGGAAACTAGCATGGTGCTCTCAGGTTGCCATGACATGTTCTCGAGTGCACTCAAAAAACCTACGTGTTTAGAGTAAGGCTTTGTCATATGTGGACGGTAATTTGCAGAGCCATTCATTATTTTTAAGTCATAATCACTTCATGTAAACACATTGTGCTAAATTCATGGATCCCCAAAGGATTTCCTATGCAGAATTGCACACCAATAATAATATGACTGTTTCCACTGGAGGTGGTGCAACAACAGCAAATATCATGCATGTGGACTTGGTGTAGTTTTGGACATTTCAGTTATACAGTATGTACAGCACAAGGGCTGCACGATTAAGGCCAACATAATCACGATTATTGCTATCAACATTGAAATTAAGATTTTTAATCACGATTATTCGTTATGATAGGTAAAACATAGTTTTTCCAACAGGTCGGCAATCTACTTGGAGTTATGGGGTCATTATGTAATTCAGAATGAAATAGTAAGGTGAAATAAAAGTTGTCCAAAAGAAACATATTTGTGTTTTTGTTCATTATGAGTATTAATATGTCAGCTTTTTCTCATTACATAATGTATTTAGCTCTATTTATCCAGTTGTGATGTTTTTTGGGGGCCATAAAAAACAGCCACTTTACGCGTGTGGCCTCCGCGTCATCAATTGGACAGCACTGCTTGACCTTTGTAGTGTGAAAAATTAATATTAAACCACAAAATACAAAAATATAATGTTATTTGGTGTAACAATTGAACTCTCGTATTTTAACCCTAAGGGAATCCTTCAATGTTATGAACCTTATACCACATATTTCGGATTATAAGTCGCTCCGGAGTATAAGTCGCACCGGCCGAAAATGCATAATAAAGAAGGAAAAAAACATATATAAGTCGCATTTTTGGGGGAAATTTATTTGATAAAATCCAACACCAAGAATAGACATTTTAAAGGCAATTTAAAATAAAAAAAGAATAGTGAACAACAGGCTGAATAAGTGTACGTTATATGACGCATAAATAACGAACTGAGAACGTGCCTGGTATGTTAACGTAACATATTATGGTAAGAGTCATTCAAATAACTATAACATATAGAACATGCTATACGTTTACCAAACAATCTGTCACTCCTAATCGCTAAATCCGATGAAATCTTCTTTCTCAGTGTCGCTTCTAAACAACTCTGCCAACTCCAAAGGTAGACAATGCGCCGCTTCTTCTTCTATCGGTACGTCGCTTACGTCAGAGTCATCGTCAGTTGAATGAGATAAATAATATTATTTGATATTTTACGGTATTGTGTTAATAATTTCACACATAAATCACTCCAGAGTATAAATCGCAACCCCGGCTAAACTATGAAAAAAAACTGCGATTTATAATCCGAAAAATACCGTAGGCCCGAGGACCCGAAAGTGTCTCATTAATTAAAGTCTTAAAAGTAAGTCATATATTATTATTATATTTTGACTTTCAATGCTTAAATCTCTAGATCAACTTCAAATCTATCCGTTTTTATAAAGGTTTCTATGTTTTTGTATGTTTTATGCCCTTTTTGTCAGAGGAAACACAATTTTTTCACAACAACATTGATTTTGTTGATGATAATAATGGTTTGAGCATTGAAAAAAAACGACATTTGAAGACTTTTGGACCCTAAAGGGTCTTCTCACTCATAAAAGTGTTAAAAGTAAGTCATATATAAATTGTTATTTTTTTTAACTTTCAACATTTGAATCTATAGATTAACTTCAGATCTCTCCATTGATAGTAAGCTTTTGTTATGTTTTGTATGTTTTATACCCTTTTGGTCAAAGAAAATATTTTTTTTGTTGGCATAAACCGTAATCATGCAATATTTTCCCTCCAAAACTCAGAAGTCAAATATTTAATGTGAAGTAGTAACCCATAGGTTGCATAGGTTAAATAGTTCACAACAACATTGATTTTGATGCATAATACTTGTTTGAGCATTGACTGTTTTAGAAAAAAACAACATTTGAAGACCCTTGGACCCTAAAGGGTCGCACTCAAAAAAGTGTTAAAAGTAAGTCATATATTACTATTTTTTTACTTTCAACGATTAAATCTGTAGATTAACTTCAGGTTTATCCATTGATATTACGTTTTTGTTATTTTTTTTATGTTTTTGTATGTTTTATACCATTTTTATCAAAT
This sequence comes from Entelurus aequoreus, assembly GCF_033978785.1. Classification (NCBI taxonomy): domain Eukaryota; kingdom Metazoa; phylum Chordata; class Actinopteri; order Syngnathiformes; family Syngnathidae; genus Entelurus; species Entelurus aequoreus. Next base: position 60,212,685 of record NC_084733.1, on the reverse strand, counting down.
AAAAAGACCCTTTTAATAACATAAACAAAAATTATGCAATATTTCCCCCCAAAATTCAGAAGTAAAACATTTGATGTGAGCATTAAATAGGTCAATGTTTCACAAAAACATTGATTTTGATTCATAATGATTGTTTGAGCATTGACTGTTTTAGATTTTTTAAATGACTTTTGAAGACCCTTGGACTCTTGGGGGTCCTTCTCATAAAATGCTTAAATCTCGAGATCAACTTCAGATCTGTCTGTTGATTTTTTTTTTTTAAATGTTTTTGTATGTTTTATTCCCTTTTTGTAAAAGAAACCCCTTTTTTGTATGTCAAAAACAAAAAATATTTAATATTTTCCCTCTAAAAACTCAATAGTCAAATATTTGATGTGAAGTTGTTGGAGCCCTAAATCAGAATCAGAATCAGAATAGTTTTTATTGCCATTGTTTGAGAACGGGTTCACAAACTAGGAATTTTTATTGGTGCAATTGTGCAACATAAAACACATTTAACACAGAATACAATACAGAATAAATTGGTCAATAATTCACAACAACAGTGATTTTGATTCATAACAACTGTTTGAGCAGTGACTGTTTTTAATAGATAATATTATAAGATCATTAGATCTTTGAGGGTCCCACTCATAAGTCATAAATTTACTTTGAACGCTTAAATCACGAGATCAACTTTAGATCTATCCGTTGATATTAAGTTGTTGTAAATCTTTTTTGGTTTTGTATGTTGTATGCCGTTTTTGCCAACCCTCTTGAATAGTTTCTACCTCAGTGTGTATGGTTTGTTGAGTTAGCACAGGATTAATATGTGGAAATGACAAATGAGGTAGTTGTTACATCCATCCATCCATCCATTGTATTTATGCTTTATTTTGTCTTTTGTTCAATCCTAGATGGGCTGTGACTTAAAGTTGAATTACTTTGTAGATACACTGAGATTAAGTCTAAATTCATTGTGTTCTTCATGGTGTTTTAGAAACCGCACCAATTTTTTTATGTGTTCTGTCAAGAGGATTATTTGTGATATGTAAATTTTCAGAATGTGTTTGTTGTATTTTGGGTCAAAGTAAAACAAAGAAAACAATCTGAAGTTGTCGTACTTGTATTTTTAAGTTATTATGCCATCGTTTTACCAGTGGGAATAGATTTTCCTCCATGCGGCCCCTGAGCTAAAATGAGTTTGACACCCTTGGCCTGGAGTTTCGAAAAATTGTGCTGCCTGTAACCTTTTGTGCCATTCCATATGGGTTCAATGTTTGTGAAAACCACAAAGGCATTGGAACAGGAAATGTCCACCATATGACAAAAAAGGGTATGGGGCCACTTGTATGACCTCAAGAATTTTAGGTAGATTTTTTAGGTCAAACAAACCTGCAAAAAAAGATTAGATGACAGATTGTATCATATCATATTCTTTTATAAACTTTGACAAACACAAAAACAAATACTTCTTTCAAAGAATATAATAAGTGACAACATTTGGGCAATACCAAAATGTAAATACGAATGCCAAATGTGAATTATACCAAAATTGATGCAAAATTGTGCTTAACTAGTCAAAATATTTTTTTCCTCAGTATCTTTAATGTCTGGCAAGTGTTGGTTGCATGAGTCTGGTTGCTGTCATGGTAACATGGCTGGCCCAATTGCAAACTTCAAACATGCATTCAAAATCATACACTCAGCCACACCACCAATAGAAGAAGAGAAGGGCTAATTAGACTGTCTCGTTAGTTGCATGGTAAAACATGTTTTTGTGAAGCTGCAGCAGAGTTAGAGTTTAGAGTTAGAGTTTGAGTTTATTTCGAACATGCAAGCATACAACATGATACATCACAATTTCCAGTTTCTCTTTTCAACATGTTCGAAAAGGAGTAGGAAGAAGCAGATCTTATTTAATCCTACCCCTTTTCTTTACATAACAGTTGCTGAAACTTTTTTATTCACTTCCTGTTCTCAATTTATTCACAATAAACTCCATAGGTAATCACAATAAAAATAAATAAATAAATAATAGTAAGAATTTAATAATAATAATTGGTGAAGAAAGTCATATTTCAAATGATGAGATAAGTAAGATTACTTTAAGAATGAATGAATGAATGGATTAAATAAATTGAAAATGTTTGTCATGGTTCTTCTTCTTTGTACTTTGTAAACACTTTAAGTTTGAAGAGTTTCTTGAAGTGGATCATATTAGTACATTGTTTGATTGCTTTGCTTAATCCATTCCATAATTTAATTCCACATACTGATATACTGAAGGTTTTAAGTGTTGTACGTGCGTACAAATGTTTTAAATTACATTTTTCTCTAAGATTATATTTCTCCTCTTTTGTTGAGAAGAATTGTTGTATAGTCTTGGGTAGCAGGTTATAGTTTGCTTTGTGCATAATTTTAGCTGTTTGCAAATTCACTATGTCGTGGAATTTCAGTATCTTTGATTCAATAAATAAAGGATTTGTATGTTCTCTATATCCAACATTATGTATTATTCTAACTGATCTTTTTTGTAACACCGTTAATGAATGAAGTGTACTTTTGTAATTATTTCCCCATATTTCTACACAGTAGCTCAGATATGGTAACACTAGTGAGCAGTATAGACTATGAAGTGATTTTTTGTCTAGAACATGTTTTGCTTTATTCATTATTGACGTGTTTCTTGCTACTTTATGTTGTATATTTTTTACGTGAGATTTCCAGTTCAATTTATCATCAATCATTATACCTAGCAATTTGGTTTCATTTACTCTTTCAATTTCTATTCCGTCTATTTGTATTTGTGTTTGACTTTCTCTTCTACTATTACCAAATAGCATTATTTTAGTTTTACTATGATTCAACGATAGTCTGTTTTTGTCAAACCATCTTTTTAATTTGTTAATTTCTTCTGTTATTATTTGTATTATCTCCTGTGTGTTCTCTCCTGAACAAAACGCTGTTGTATCATCCGCAAATAAAACTAACTTTAAATCTTTTGTAACTTTACAAATGTCATTTATATAGAGATTGAATAATTTAGGTCCTAATATTGATCCCTGAGGTACACCACAGGATATATTTAGCGTTGTAGACATGTGTTCGCCTAGCTTCACGTATTGTTTCCTGTTCGTTAGATAACTTCTTATCCAGTTTAAGACTAACCCTCTGATGCCATATCGTTCTAGTTTTTTGATTAAAATATTGTGATTAATTGTGTCAAATGCTTTAGTTAGATCCATAAAAACTGCTGCTGCACATTTTTTACTGTCTATTGCATTGGTAATTTCTTCTGTAATTTCAATTAAAGCCATTGAAGTTGAGACATTAGCTCTGTATCCATATTGGTTCTCTTCGAGTATTCTATTTTTATTTATGAAACCCTCTAATCTGTTATTAAACAGTTTTTCAATGATTTTAGAAAATTGTGGAAGTAAAGAAACAGGTCTATAATTTGTAAATTGATGTTTATCTCCAGTCTTATAAATTGGTGCAACTTTAGCTATTTTCATTTTGTTTGGGAATGTACCTGTTTGAAATGATAGGTTACTAATATACATTAATGGTCCTGAGATCTCTTCTATAACCTTTTTTATCGTTTCCATATCAATTCCATTACAATCAGTTGAAGTCTTAGATTTACATTTTTTCACGATTGTAACTATTTCCTCCTGTGTCACATTACTGAGCATCTTTGATCCTTAGATCAAACAGGCTGTCTGGACTTGGTTGATTTGAAGTAGTTTCAGACCCGCATGCACAAAATATGTTTATATTTACATGTTTGCATATGTTTGCAACGTTTGTTTTACATAAATAATTGCAAAAACTTGCAGTCTTGTACATACGACGTCCTGCAAAAGCCACACGTTTGTATGTGGCTCAAATTTATCAGCGTACACACGCATGCGTGCATGCACATGCACGTGCACATGCAATATATTATATGTAACCACATTCACACAATTTCACTACCAACTCTAACATGTTTTTTTTATTGCATACAAGTTGTTGGCAGGTCTTTGACTTTCAAAGCAACTATCCATCTAACATGAACATATGGTACTCTGGTGTCTCTAGTGGTTGAGGGGTTTAAATTACACCTCTAATAGGGAAATGCTTAGATTAATTTGGTTTTCATGGAAAAAGTTTATAAAATAACATGTTTACAGTATATAAAAAATGGCCATTATAAAGGGAGTCAATAGGGGACAAACAAGTCCTTAGGCCTTAATCATGGTTTAACTCAGTCCTTCTCGAATAGTGGGTTGTCTTTATTTTAGGACCCTCGGTTACCCTGGTTTGCTATTTCCAGACGGAAGAACACAAACGAGCCTGTCCATTCTAGGTTGAAGGTGTCATGACCTGTTTCCTGTGTTTTTGTTCTCGATGTGCTCATTTGTGTCATTGGTTGCACCTGGGTCTTGCCCAGTCCACTCTCTTCTTCCTCTTGTGTCTAGCTCAGATGTACTGCATTTTCTAATTACTCTGTCTATTTAGTTTTCTGTTTGCTGTCTCGTCTTTGACGGATCGTCATACGTCTTTTGAGAGTTGTTGGAATAAACCTTTTGAGCAGCACTTTCTCCGTGCTTCCCTGCAATTGGGTCCACCTCACCTTGCCTCCCCAGCTGTGACAGTAGGATCCAATCAAGAAATGGACCCAGCACGAAGCACACGGCATGCTGTCAGCCTGCCTACTACAATTCCAATAATTAGCCAATAAGGTCCGTACAAGTATCTTCTCTTTTCTTTAGTTCTCCCTCTTCTAGTGTGTCTTGTTCCTCTTATTTATCAGATACTAATCACCCTTTTTCTACTCCTAATACTTTTTCTTATTTTTTGTCCCCCACATTTTGTGCAATTCAGATTTTTCTGACCTTATTTATAATTCTTAAACCTGAGCTCTTCAATTTACTTAGTGATTAGGATTTTGATTACAGTATGACCCTGCTTAACGTGGTTTAACTTCCAATGTTGTTCGTAACTCTCTGTCCCACACTTTCTATGATGTTTATGACCTTTGTGACCTTGGCGATTGTGGTGATGAGCTTATTAGCCTCCAGGCCACATGGTTACTACTTACTAAAACAGGGTGCCTGTTGATTATATTAAGGACTGGTGCCACCTAGATGCAGGCTTGTGTATCGTTCTAATATAAATACTGGAGTGTAGACACATAAACAAAAATCTCCCTTGCTGCTCACGACCCCTATGATACATCACTGCGAGCCCATATTTGAGAAACACTGCTAAATGTATATTTGGAATAAGAGTCTTTTAGTAATGGTCCATCTTTTGACCATTACTCTCTGAATTTAGTGGTAAGTTTGACAACAGTTAGCTTTCAAAGTTAGTAGAGTCCATCCTTGTGGGCTCTGCAGTGAAACGTCCAGCACAACTGCATAGACGCTAACAAGCAGCTGAGATAGGCCTGTGTTGGGATGATGTTCCCTCTGTGCACAACATATCTTCTTTGGTATGTAAATCAATTGGTCAGAGTCATTAAACACAAATATTTACATTCATAGATACAGGGTTTCCTACATGATTCACATTTTGTCTAAGAATATGAACATGATTAATATGAGGTGGGGTTGTATAAGTAGATGTGCCTTGCCAGTTTATTACCTACAGGAGACAACACTGACTCGGCACTAAACGAGATACACAACTGAGCACTAGGAAGCAACAAAAAACATATACCCAAAATAATCTCACTTATTGCAGTGTTGTCCTTGTGTTCTTCACCACATCTCTCTGGCTCTGTCCCTCTCTGATATGCTGCTGCAAAATGGAAGCGTTGTCTATTACTAATGACAAGGACCTTCTTAGGGATGCAACGATACGAAAATGTCACGGTCACTGTGACCAAAATGATCACGGTTGTCATTATTGTCACGCCATTGTTGAATGTGCTCAAGAATGACTTACAGAAATCTTTTAAACAAACTATGTAAAATAAATAAATAGACACACAATATATATCTTCACATTTAAGAGAGCACAGCCTGTATGTTCAATGGGCATGATTGAATAGCTTAGTAATGTGTTGATTCAAATTAAGACTTGGGTATGATGTTTGTAATGGAGAAAGACATATCATATTCATGTTAGTATTTAAACTTAAAACTTTAAAATAGCGATTAGTAGTGCCAGCTGCTAACTTGCGATCAGCGCGCTAGCTTTCTTCTCCAAGAAAATGAGCATTATTCATGAGTATGAGCATGAGCATGAGTTTATCGAAAAACGATAATTTAATTTCGAATGGTAATACTAACCGTCTGTAGTTCATTTATGCCAGTAATTGTTACATATATTGACCTTATACAACCCCACCTCAACACAGCCGAATAATTACTTTAACATGTCCACAATTTGTATTTATGACACCGCTGTATTTGAAGTTATAACTATATTGTAGTTGTGAAGTCACAATAGTCAATCAATCAATCAATCAATCAATGTTTATTTATATAGCCCTAAATCACAAGTGTCTCAAAGGGCTGTACAAGCCACAACGACATCCTCGGTACAGAGCCCACATAGTGAGCAATTTATTTAAGATGACACAAAATTAAACTGATGAGTTACATTTGGCTGATCTATAAACATAAACAGACTGTTACTTGTTTAGCATTACGTTATGGCCATGCAGTAAATGGCGTGGCTCAGATGGTAGTGTGGCAATGCCAGCAACTTGAGGCTTCCTGGTTCTTATCCAGCTTCAGCCGTCACGGGTGCTGTGTCCTCGGTCAAGACACTTTATCCAACATGCTCCTGATGTGTCTGATGCACCTTGCATGGGAGCTTCCGCCATCAGTGTGTGTGAACGTGCTTGTGAATGGGTGAATGTGACGTATAATGTAAAGGGTGTAGGGCAGGGATGACAAACTCGTTTACATTGAGGGCCACATTGCAGTTATGGCTGCCATTAGAGGGCCGATTGTAACAGGGAATAATGTATGAATTTGCCTCTTGTTTTAAGTAGACTGTCGGTTTTACAGTAAAAACTTAACATTTACAAAATGTTACTGTAAAATAGTGTTTTTAATTTTTTACAACATTTTTCGGTACATGTAAAAACTGTTTTTGTGGAGGTTTTACGAAAAATGCTGGGAGCTTAGTTACCAAAATGTTTGTGTTAAATTTACATTGGTTTTTACAACATTATATTGTTAATGGAAAAATACTTTGTAAACAGTGTCACCTTGACTCCGCAAATGTCTTAAATTTGTTTGGGAACTAGACTGAATTTTCCAGAGTGACAGTAAAGATTGCTAATCCGTCAAAATGATTCGGTGACGGGTGAAAAATGCTAATCCCTCCTGTGTTATTCAGTGCTGGGACGGACTGCCTAATCCCCTACTGAAGGTCTAATGTTACAGATATTAACTGAACGTCTCTTTTGAAAAAGGATGTGAGGCGGCAGGAGAACGTTCATGTTATGGTATTAACATAACAAAGATTATGTATAGTAGTCATATTATAACTACCTCTATGATTTACTGGTGTTCAGCTGGTAGAAAAATGGTTTAAAGTTTTTTCATTACCGTGAGTTTTGAACTATTGAAATTATTCCGATGGTAGCATTACCAGCGACCCCGAATGGGACAAGCGGTAAAAAATGGATGGATGGATGGGTTTCTGAAACCGGATACTCTTTTGCCGTTGATATACTGGTGTTACTGTTATCCTAGGAACAGCAACACAGCAGCTCAGCTCAGGGAGAACGAGGCACAAAGTAAAGTGGATCGAAAAAAGATGAAAAGAGGGGGATGAGCACATACTGTACAGAAGACTGTGTCCATCCATCAATGTTTTACCGCTTGTCCCTCTCGGTGTCGTGTTACATAGCTAAATTAGACATAATTCCAGGGCGACTGTAAGAATTGTGTAGCCGCGAACTCTCATTCACTCTGACTTGGACTAAATATCAAATTCAGTTGAATTGTTGAATGGACGCAATGGAGAGCTTGAGGGACTCACAATCAGAAACCATTGCAGATAAGACAACTCAAAAAAGGTTCGTATGAATTGTTGACTGATTGGTTGGCGATATCAATATTTTGGTACTGGTATCAAAATGTATTTCGATACTTTGATACTTTTCAAAATAAAGACAACCACAAAAATGTCATTATTGACTATATTTTAACAGACAATATTTTGATAGATTAAACATATGTTGTTGCAATCAAATACAATTTTGGCATTAAACAACGTAGTGAACATAATAGAAAACTTTTCTCAGTAAGTAAGCAAACTGGTTACAAAGGCTCCTAATTTGGCTGCTGGTGTATGAATTGAAATTGTGTCATTTCCAATTGTATTATTTTGTCCAAATTATGAGGGACAAGCGGTAGAAAATAGTTTATTAACTTATAAACACGTTCCTACCTTAGCTAATACTAAATATTACACTAATGCCATCCGCCTCAATAAAAACACCTAAATATTTGTTTAACACAGTAGCATCGCTAACCCAACAAGGGACTACTCTCAGTAGCTCCACCCACTCGGCTGATGACTTTATGCAATTCTTTACTTAGAAAATGTAACTCATTATAAAGGATAATAAAGATAACACGGCCCAGCTCCAACTGGGTTCTATAAATGCAGATATGAATGTACGTGTATGGCAAATGCTCATCAAAATAATTGCTCTAATTTTAAAGAAATAACATTAGAGGAACTCTTGCAACTCGTTAATGGGACAAAACAAACATGTTTACTTGAGCTGGTTGTAATATGAGGACCATCAGTACTAAATATTATTAACTTCTCACTTTCCTCTGGTACTGTTCCCATCCATCCATCCATTTTCTACCGCTTGTCCCTTACAGGGTCGCGGGGGGCGCTGGAACCTATCCCAGCTTCACACGGGCGGAAGGCGGGGTACACCCTGGACAAGTCGCCACATCATCGCAGGGCCAACACAAATAGACAACATTCACACTCGCATCCATTCACTAGGACCAATTTAGTGTTGCCAATCAACCTATCCCCAGGTGCATGTCCTTGAGTACCTGGAGGGAACCCACGCAGTCACAGGGAGATCATGCAAACTCCACACAGAAAGATACCGAACCCAGGATCGAACCCAAGACCTTCGTATTGTGAGGCACACGTACTAACCCCTGTGCCATCATGCTGTTCCCCTAGCATTCAAAACAGCGGTTATTCATCCTCTGCTTAAATTCTCTACCCTCTATTTTGACCTCCTGCAGTTTAGCAGGAGGTCAGGAGGTGCAACACCGGCCAGTAGTTCTGGCCGGTGTCGCACCTTCCCTTTAGCTCTAAAGTCCTCTAAAAAATTGTTACACAGCAGATAAATTAACACATTTGTGGCCCCTTCCAAGGTATCTAATTTTTCCCATTGGGTTGATTTTTTCTTGTCTGGATGTTGGTTCAGATCTGAGGATGTTGTGGTTTGTAAATATCTTTGAGTCACTTGTGATTAAGGGCTATACAAAAATGTTTTGTTTGATTCATTGATTGAAAGAAAATGAATAGAATTATGTACCGGTAATATATGGTTACTTTTTGTTTTAACATATTCTATCCACACTTCTGTTAAAATGTAATGAGCATTTATTCTTTTGTTGTTTGGATACTTAACATACTGTACGTTTTAGGTGACACTATAAAAATCCAATACCAAGTAGTTACAGGATCATACATTGGTCATATTTAAAGTCCTCATGTGTAGGGACGCATTTCCCAAGTTTATAAGCCATAAAAAAGACAAAATATTTTGTGCTAATACAAAATATCAAGGTAATCATTGTAGTCTCGACAATATACGGCTCTTGTACTTGTTACAGTGGATGTTTGCATAGGTTCACCATTTTGATTACATTCATTAGCGCTAGCTTGCTGTTAGCAGTTAGCTATTGTATCCTCCTACTAATGTGTAGTGAAGCATTGTGAAGTGAAGCTATTTCTCGTCCTGCAAGGATTATACTTGTAAGAACTGTAGTTTATTTGTCGGCGAGGATTAGTGATTTAGAAGTAGCTAAAACAATGCCAAGAGATGTTAGTCGCTAGCTAGCTATGTTTTAAAGCACCACTTGCAGGGCGGCACTTCACCTTTATTGTTAGTTTTAAAGCTAAAATATTTTCATTCTCCCTCCTCTGTCTTCACGCTGTTTCAGTTGTAAGTGCTCTTTGCAAGTTTTGGCATGAGCCCCGGCTCATATTACAGCATTGTCACCGCGACACGCTGTCACGGCATGAAAAAAAGTACCGGTATTTTTCAAAGGCAGCGTAGTACCCTTTATAATTCATTAATACTCCAGTACTTTCTTTGTACCTGTATACCGTACTTCCCTAGTCTAGGGTGTACCTCGTCTCTCACATACTTGAAGTCAGCTGGGATAGACTATAGTTTACCCATGACCATATAGGCTAAGTGGTTTAGAAAATAGATGGATGAATTGTTGAAACCCAACACAGTGGCACTAAATACAGTCAATGAGTTTTAATTTTAAATTGGTGAACAGGGCCTTAACTAGGATTTGACAAATACAGAGGTCAAAAATTGGTGGTTCAAGAGGAGCTTTGAAAGGCTGAAATCATGTGTATTCTAGCACCATCCATCCATCCATTTTCTACCGCTTGTCTCTTTCAGGGTCACGGGGGGTGCTAGAGCCTATCCAAGCTGCATTCGGGGGCGGTAGGTGGAGTACACCCTGGACAAGTCGCCACCTCATCGCAGGTCCAACACACATAGACAGACAACATTCACACTCACATTCACACTCTCGGGACCATTTAGTGTTGCCAATCAACCCACCCCCAAATGCATGTCTTGGGAGGTGCAAGGAAGCCGGAGTACCCTGAGGGAACCCACACAATCACGGGGAGAACATGCAAACTCCACACAGAAAAACCCAGAGCCCGGGATCGAATTAAGGACCTTCGTATTGTGAGGCACGTGCACTAACCCCTGTGTCACCGAGCTGCCCCATTCCAGCACCATATAACAAATACTACCTTGAGCAACACAATGAATTTCCAGAATAACAAAAGCTTTCAGTTGAGGTAGAACTATCACGTGTTATATTATCTAACATATTTGACAATCAGCATGATTTTGTACAAGTCCACTTTTTTATTAATATGCTGAAGGTTTGCGTATTGAACAATTTTAACATCAATAAAACATAAATTTAACACCATTCCACAGTTCAATAATGACCCGGATCCGAACCCACCACTTTCTGGTTAGCAACTTGGTATTAATGACACGTGCCACGAAAGTGACGATTGAGAGGGAAATATGACTTCATAGTATTATCACTGACACAGCATGACGTGGCCAGGAGAACGTCTGGGGCAGGGGTCGGCAACCCGCGGCTCTAGAGCCGCATGCGGCTCTTTAGCGCCGCCCTAGTGGCTCTCTGGAGATTTTTCAAAAATGTATGAAGAATGGAAAAAGATGAGGGGAAAAAAATCAATTTTTTGTTTTAGTATGGTTTCTGTAGGAGGACAAACATGACACAAACCTCCCTAAATGTTATAAATCACACTGTTTATATTAAACATGCTTCACTGATTCGAGTATTTGGCGAGCGCCGTTTTGTCCTACTAATTTTGGCGGTCCTTGAACTCACCGTATAGTTTGTTTACATGTATAACTTTCTCCGACTTTCCAGGACGTGTTTTATGCCACTTCTTTTTCTGTCTCATTTTGTCCACCACACTTTTAACGTTGTGCATGAGTGCACAAAGGTGAGTTTTGTTGGTGTTATTGACTTGTGTGGAGTGCTAATCAGACATATTTGGTCACTGTCACACCGTGGTGAGGGAAGTCCTGTTTTGGGGTTGTCTGGCACATTTCCTGTTTTATTTTGAAAGTTCTAATCCTCCTCTCGTTTCAGGCCACTTGCCCTTCCTCCTGTGTCACTGGTCTGATGTCTCTCCTGATTGCCTGATTGTGTCCACCTGTGTCACCCTCCCTCATGTGTATATAGTCCTCGTCTTCCCCTGTCTTGTTGCCAGAGTATATCGTCTCGCTACGTACCTCCAGCCTTGTCCACAGCCTTGTTCACAGCCATCAACCAAGTTTGTTAAGTATTGTCTCGCTTTGTTTATTGATTCCTTTGTTCCCTCTGAGAGAGTGATTTTCTTTTGCTAAAGTTTTTGGTCAAGTCTTTTGTATCAATTTTCATAGTGCCTTGTCTTCTTTTTTTTCCCCTCCTTCTGGAGCGCTTTTAGTTTTCAGGCCTCGCAAATACTTTATACATACTTTCTGTTTATAGCGTCTCAACCTTTTAGCATGAGATAATTTCCTTTTTGTAGATCATTATAGATTGTTGGTTTTTTTGTGTATTCGACTCATATTACTTTTTGGCTATTGCCGGTTCCTCCTTATGGAGTGATTTTCTGTTTATTGCCTTGTGTTCTATGCTAATACCCTATAAGTGCTTGAATATATCTTAGATAGATTTTGTAGCCACTTTCTTTGATCACTCTGTCCTAGAGATAACAAGGAATTGTTTAAATAAAGGTCTGAGTCAATTGTCACTCCTCTGCATCTGAGTCCTCATTTACGCCAAGTCCTAACAGTATACTCTGGCCAGTATGGACTCAGCAGAGGCTAAACAACTGACGGAAATCCTGCACACCCAGGAATCACGGCTCGCCCGACAGGAGGAGTTTCAGACGGCGATGGCAGCAAACATGGGTCACCTGTCCTCCCAGCTACAAGGACTACTTGAGCAGTTTGCTCGACCGATTCCGGCGTCCCAGCCCCCCACGCCACCCGCTGCTCCCACCCTGCCTTCACCTCCTCCCGGAGCCGGATGCAAGCTGGCTCCTCCGGCGCCATACGCTGGCGCTCCCGGTTTGTGCAAGACCTTTTTGATTGACTGTGCTATCCATTATGAACTGATGCCCCATGCATTTCCCACTGACCGCTCCAAGATTGCTTTCATGATTTCCCATCTTACGGATAGAGCCAAAGCGTGGGCTTCTGCCGAATGGGGGCGGAACTCGTCACTCTGCCACTCATTTAAAGACTTCCAAGCTGCTCTAACAAGAACTTTTGACCCGGTGTCCTCCAGCAGAGAAAAGGCACAAGAGCTAAGCAGCATAAAGCAGGGCAGCGGCTCCGTGTGCGACTACGCCATCCGCTTCCGCACGCTGGCAGCTGAAAGTGGGTGGGACGACATGGCGCTCTATGATGTTTTTCTTAAGGGGCTCGGAGCTTCCATACAGGACCTCCTCATTCCCCTGGACCTACCCGATAACCTAGATGCCCTCATCGCGCTCGCTATCAGGACGGACAACAGACTAGCCCAGCTCAAACGACAGCGAGGAGGAGGATCGGAAGCTGCAGGTAGAACCACCCGTCCTTTCGCACCTAGCTGGTCGACGACTCGGCGCCCACCTCCGGAGCTACTTCCTCACCTACGCACAAATCAGGAGGAGGAACCCATGCAGCTGGGGAGAGCCCGACTGACCCCAGAGGAGCGACGCAAGCGGCTGATGGAGGGAAGATGTTTCTACTGTGGAGAGGGTGGCCATCTTGTCGGTTCGTGTCCAACCAAGGGACCCCAGGCGGTGAGTCACATTCCGGCTGTTCCTCAGATGCCACGTATTCTTACCAAGATCACGATAACTCATCACACGACCACAATGCTAGAGGCGCTAATAGACTCTGGGGCAGATGAGAGTCTGATGGACTGGGGTTTAGCTAGGAGACTAGGACTCAAGTCAGAACCACTAGCTAAACCTATTAGGGCCAGTTCTCTAAATGGTAAGGAGCTTTTCACCATCACACATATCAGTGAACCTTTCCAAATGAACATAGACGGCCATCAGGAACAAATTCGTCCATACCTGATTATTTCTCCCTCTCATTCGCTAATTTTGGGGTATCCATGGCTGTACCAGCATAACCCTCGTGTTGACTGGAAAACAGGGAAGATCAGTGTATGGGGAAGGGAATGTACCCAGAAATGTAGTTTTTCTACTGCCCAAAAGAAAAATGTCAAGGAAATTAATCTTTTTTCTGCCAATCCTGCCACAGACTCAGAATTTCCGGACCTGAATTCTGTTCCCTCCTGTTACCACCACCTACGACAAGTTTTCAGCAAAACTAAGGCTCTGTCACTTCCACCCCACCGTTCCTGCGACTGTGCCATTGATTTACTGCCCGGGGCCACTATTCCCAAGGGGCGCCTATACTCTGTTTCTGGTCCAGAAAGGGCAGCCATGAATGAATACATCTCTGCATCACTGAAAGCTGGCTTGATCCGCCCGTCATCATCGCCAGCAGGAGCAGGGTTCTTCTTTGTGAAGAAGAAAGACGGGTCGTTAAGACCCTGCATTGATTACAGCCCACTCAATGACATTACTATTAAGAACCGTTACCCTCTTCCCCTCATGTCCTCTGTCTTCGACCAACTCCAACAGGCCAAAATATTCACCAAACTGGATCTACGCAACGCTTACCATCTGGTCCGAATTAAAGAGGGAGACGAGTGGAAGACTGGATTCAACACACCCAGCGGCCACTATGAATACAGGGTCATGCCCTTCGGACTCACCAATGCCCCCGCCGTGTTCCAAGCTATGATCAATGAAGTTCTAAGAGACTTCCTGGACCATTTTGTGTACGTCTACCTGGACGATATATTGATTTATTCTCCTGACAGTGACACTCACCAAGTCCACGTAACCCAGGTTTTAAAGAGACTTTTGGACAATGACTTGTATGTTAAAGCTGAAAAGAGTGTTTTTCATGCCGACACTGTCTCCTTCCTGGGCTTCATTGTAGCTCCTGGAAGAGTGCAGATGGATCCGGCTAAAGTTAGCGCTGTGGCCGATTGGCCTCCACCTGACAACCGCAAGAAGGTTCAGCAATTCTTGGGTTTTGCTAACTTTTACAGGCGGTTTGTCAGAAGCTTCAGCGCAATAGCTGCTCCTCTCCATGCTCTTACCTCTCCCCAGGTGCGGTTCCACTGGTCTCCGGAAGCAGAGAGGGCCTTCCAGACACTCAAACTCCGCTTCACCTCAGCGCCCATCCTCACCATTCCGGACCCGCAGCGCCAGTTCGTCGTGGAGGTGGACGCTTCTAATGAAGGAGTGGGAGCGGTCCTGTCTCAACGTTCTCAACAGGACGGCAAGATGCATCCATGCGCCTTTCTGTCGCGGCGGCTGTCCAAAGCTGAAAAGAACTATGATGTCGGCAATCGTGAGTTGCTGGCGGTGAAGCTCGCCTTGGAGGAATGGAGGCATTGGCTCGAGGGGGCCGAACACCCGTTCATCGTCTGGACAGATCACAAGAACCTGGAATACATAAAGAAGGCTAAGAGACTCAACTCTCGCCAGGCCAAGTGGGCGCTTTTTTTTAATCGCTTTTCCTTCTCGCTCTCCTACAGGCCGGGGTCCCGCAACGTCAAGCCAGACGCCTTGTCACGATTATTCGACCCCGAGCTTGAGGCCAAGCAACCTGAGACTATCCTTCCACTGAACTGCGTGGTAGGAGCGGTAACTTGGCCAATAGAAACAGAGGTAAAGCAAGCTAACGGTGTGGCCCCGCCACCTAGGGGATGTCCTGTTAATCGATTGTTTGTCCCCACTGAGCTGCGTCCCCGGGTGATTCATTGGGCTCACACCTCGCTGCTTTCGTGCCATCCGGGAGTTAAAAGAACAATGTTTGTGATCTCCCGGCGGTTCTGGTGGCCAGCCATGGAGACTGAGGTCCGGGAGTACGTAGAGGCCTGTTCGGTCTGTGCCAGGAACAAAATGTCTTCCAGGTCTCGCATGGGACTTCTCCAGCCGCTTCCCATTCCCTCCAGACCGTGGTCAGACATCTCGATGGACTTCGTTACAGGCCTCCCGGTCTCACAAGGTAACACCACCGTCCTCACCGTGGTCGACAGGTTCTCCAAAATGGTCAGATTCATTGCTATGCCTAAATTACCATCCGCCAAAGAGACGGCAGAGACTATGATGACTAATGTATTCCGAGTTCATGGATTTCCCAAAGACATTGTTTCAGACCGGGGACCACAGTTTGTATCACGGTTCTGGGGGGAGTTCTGCCGACTCATTGGAGCCAAGGCCAGCCTGACATCAGGATATCATCCAGAAGCCAACGGCCAGACCGAACGACTTAACCAGCAGCTGGAAACCGGCCTCCGGTGCTTGGTCTGCCAGAACCCCTCCACATGGAGCAAACACCTGGTCTGGGTAGAGTATGCGCACAATTCGCTGCCTACATCAGCCACCGGCCTCTCTCCCTTTCATTGTGCCTTAGGGTACCAGCCCCCTCTCTTCCCAGAGAATGAGTCAGAAGTGTCGGTCCCCTCCGCCCATGCCATGGTCCGACGTTGTCGCCGCATTTGGGCCGCCGCCCGTCAAGTATTGACTAGACAACAAGATCGGATGAAGAGAGCGGCAGACCGCAAGAGACGACCTGCGCCTGCATACGAACCCGGTCAGAGAGTCTGGCTTTCAGCCAAGAACTTACACCTCAAGGTCACATCAAGGAAACTGGCACCACGCTTTGTAGGTCCATTCCCAATTACCAAGCTCGTTGGACCTGCAGCGGTTCGGCTTCGTCTGCCTCGATCCCTCCGCGTCCATCCCACCTTCCACGTCAGTCAGGTCAAACCAGCCAAAGAAAGCACCATGGTCCCAGCCACCACGTCCCCTCCACCACCCGAAGTAATTGAAGGTGGACCAGTATACAAAGTTAAACGCTTGTTGGCAGTGCGCAACCGGGGTCGGGGCAGACAATTCCTGGTGGATTGGGAAGGATACGGACCTGAAGAGAGACAGTGGGTTCCTTCCCGCCACATTGTCGACCCCACTCTCATCAGGGACTTCTACAGAGACCACCCCGAACAGTCTGGGCCGTCCGGAGTCGGCCATAGAGGGGGGGGTACTGTCACACCGTGGTGAGGGAAGTCCTGTTTTGGGGTTGTCTGGCACATTTCCTGTTTTATTTTGAAAGTTCTAATCCTCCTCTCGTTTCAGGCCACTTGCCCTTCCTCCTGTGTCACTGGTCTGATGTCTCTCCTGATTGCCTGATTGTGTCCACCTGTGTCACCCTCCCTCATGTGTATATAGTCCTCGTCTTCCCCTGTCTTGTTGCCAGAGTATATCGTCTCGCTACGTACCTCCAGCCTTGTCCACAGCCTTGTTCACAGCCATCAACCAAGTTTGTTAAGTATTGTCTCGCTTTGTTTATTGATTCCTTTGTTCCCTCTGAGAGAGTGATTTTCTTTTGCTAAAGTTTTTGGTCAAGTCTTTTGTATCAATTTTCATAGTGCCTTGTCTTCTTTTTTTTCCCCTCCTTCTGGAGCGCTTTTAGTTTTCAGGCCTCGCAAATACTTTATACATACTTTCTGTTTATAGCGTCTCAACCTTTTAGCATGAGATAATTTCCTTTTTGTAGATCATTATAGATTGTTGGTTTTTTTGTGTATTCGACTCATATTACTTTTTGGCTATTGCCGGTTCCTCCTTATGGAGTGATTTTCTGTTTATTGCCTTGTGTCCTATGCTAATACCCTATAAGTGCTTGAATATATCTTAGATAGATTTTGTAGCCACTTTCTTTGATCACTCTGTCCTAGAGATAACAAGGAATTGTTTAAATAAAGGTCTGAGTCAATTGTCACTCCTCTGCATCTGAGTCCTCATTTACGCCAAGTCCTAACAGTCACTGCATGACTGCGAGCTAATCGATGCTAACATGCTATTTAGGCTAGCGATATGTACACTAATATTGCATCATTATGCCTCATTTGTAGGTATATTTGAGGTCATTTAGTTTCCTTTAAGTCCTCTTAATTAAATGTATATCTCATGACACATGTAATATGGCTTTTAATTTTTTGCGGCTCCAGACAGATTTGTTTTTGTATTTTTGGTCCAATGTGGCTCTTTCAACAATTTGGGTTGCCGACCCCTGGTCTGGGGTAACATTTTATATGAAGGACCTCGTCATTCCCTAATTCACATTTGACATGTGCTGTGCTTCTTTACGCGCAGCTAAATTTAGGGCGAGCGGGCTTGATCTCTATGAACCTATCATATTTTCCCGACAGCGTTTCACATCAGTTTCATTCACATGAAACCAACATTAGTTACGTCAGTATACTTTAATGTTAATGTTATAATGATATCACATTTGTTATTTATAGTAAAAGTGGATGTCGTGTTACATTGCTGGAGTTGCAGCCGGCAGTGCATGACCAAAGATCGTATATTGTGAGAAGATGATCGCATGGTGCTGTACCGGCGCGGTACAGTACAGCACGCACGATGTCCTACACAAAGTACATTTTGCGCCCATCATATTGTCTTATTTTTGTTACTTAAAAAATACAGACTACATGACCTTGGTGTCCTCAATGGTAATTACGGCCATGACTTCAGGGGTGTCGAAACCATTTTAGCTCAGGGGCCGCTTGGAGGAAAATCTGTGCACACGTAGGCAGGACAATTAAAATCATGGCATTAAAACTAAAAATTAAAGACAACTTCAGATTGTTTTCTTTGTCTTACTTTGGCCAAAAATACAACAAACAGATTCTGAAAATATTACAATAAAAATATAGAAAAAAATACCCGGCGGCGGTAAAGTTTATATCCATGAAGGAAAGAAGAAATTGAATGAATTTTTATAACTGAATATATTTACATATGCATAAAAATTTGTTTTCTTTTGTATTATTTTTTTAATGAACGTTTATGACAACCTTTTTCCAAAACAATATGGAATGTGAGGTATAACAGGATAATGCATACATTAATCATCTGTTTTCAAAACGGTTACAAAAAAGTGAGACCCCAAAAATTTACTGTGGGACCCCATTTTTAAGACTTTGATGGGGTCATTTTGAAAATTCCTAGCACCAACACTGATGGACTATTGGTGCGTGCAAAACAGCAGCAGCCGGTTGTGGCCTGCAGCGTCTCCAAACACAAGTACTATCTCTAGTAACTTCAAAAAAGATGCTAGGTTTGTCACTTTTAAAGGGCAACTGCACTTTTTGGGGGGGAATTTTGCCTGTCATTCACAATCATTATGAGAGACAAGAACACTCTTCTTTTAAAAGAAGTAAAAAAAGGTAAAAGGTAAGGTAAAGGTAAAAAAAAAAAAAAAGCTTGCAGGATGCGGCTAATGGGAGTCCCCTATGTTGCCTTCAAAGCCTCTTAACAGCTTCTAAACCAAAGGTGTTAAAGTCGTTTTCACTGAGGCCCACATCGCAGTTATGTTTGGCCCCAGAAGCCACTATTTTTACATATATTTTTAATGCATTTTATTGTTAGATTTTTTTTTTTAAATTTAAATGTAAAAAAAATATTGTGGGTTGCAATAATTTCACCTCAAAATAAAGTGTGTATTACTGTAAATGGAAACACAGTACTTGCTGTTTTTATGGTAAAAAAAAAAAAAAGGCAGCTCAGTTGCCAGAATTTTGCTGTAAAATTTACATTTGTTTTTTTACTGTAAATAAAAGGAACTGCAGTTTTACAGTAACATTTTTGCACCTGAGCTGCCAGTTTTTTTTTTTATTTATTTATTTTTTACCGCAAATCAACAACTTTAGATTTTTTGGTGTATTACTGTAAATGCCAAAACGGCACCACAGTTTATTACAGTAAAAAAATACAGTTGTTTTCATTTAGAGAAAAGTGTTGTAAAAACCACAGTAAATTTCAAAATTTTACCATGAAATCTATTGCTACTTTTACATTGCACAATTTGATGGATAACTTGCTTTGAAATCATTATTATTATTTATTTATGTTTAAAAAATGGTTTGAATGTTTGATAATATATTTTTGCAAAATTAGACAATATTTAAGTTAACATAATTTAAGTTAAATTAGTAAACATTTTTTCTTTTCCCAAAATAGAAAGAAAGAATACTTTTAGTAAGAAAAGTTACAGTACTTATTGATACATATTATTTCCAGGCTTTCTAGGGCCAAATAAAATGAAGTGACGGGCCACATCTGGCTTGAGTTTGACACCTGTGTTCTAAACCCTCCATCAATGTTTTATATACACACAAAGTATATACAGTATAAAATGTAGGAACCGACACATTCATAACAATATGTAATATATACAAACCCCGTTTCCATATGAGTTGGGAAATTGTGTTAGATGTAAATATAAACGGAATACAATGATTTGCAAATCATTTTCACTTGAATATGCTACAAAGACAACATATTTGATGTTCAAACTGATAAAAAAAATTTTTTTTGCAAATAATCATTAACTTTAGAATTTGATGCCAGCAACACGTGACAAAGAAGTTGGGAAAGGTGCCAATAAATACTGATAAAGTTGAGGAATGCTCATCAAACACTTATTTGGAACATCCCACAGGTGAACAGGCAAATTGGGAACAGGTGGGTGCCATGATTGGGTATACAAGTAGATTCCATGAAATGCTCAATCATTCACAAACAAGGATGGGGCGAGGGTCACCACTTTGTCAACAAATGCGTGAGCAAATTGTTGAACAGTTTAAGAAAAATCTTTCTCAACCAGCTATTGCAAGGAATTTAGGGATTTCACCATCTACGGTCCGTAATATCATCAAAGGGTTCAGAGAATCTGGAGAAATCACTGCATGTAAGCAGCTAAGCCCGTGACCTCCGATCCCTCAGGCTGTACTGCATCAACAAGCGACATCAGTGTGTAAAGGATATCACCACATGGGTTCAGGAACACTTCAGAAACCCACTGTCAGTAACTACAGTTGGTCGCTACATCTGTAAGTGTAAGTTAAAACTCTCTTATGCAAGGCGGAAATCGTTTATCAACAACACCCAGAAACGCTGTCGGCTTTGCTGGGCCTGAGCTCATCTAAGATGGACTGATACAAAGTGGAAAAGTGTTCTGTGGTCTGACGAGTCCACATTTCAAATTGTTTTTGGAAACTGTGGACGTCGTGTCCTCCGGACCAAAGAAGAAAAGAACCATCCGGATTGTTATAGGCGCAAAGTTGAAAAGCCAGCATCTGTGATGGTATGGGGGTGTATTAGTGCCCAAGGCATGGGTAACTTACACATCTGTGAAGGCACCATTAATGCTGAAAGGTACATACAGGTTTTGGAACAGCATATGTTGCCATCCAAACAACGTTATCATGGACGCCCCTGCTTATTTCAGCAAGACAATGCCAAGCCACCTGTTACAACAGCGTGGCTTCATAGTAAAAGAGTGCGGGTACTAGACTGGCCTGCCTGTAGTCCAGACCTGTCTCCCATTGAAAATGTGTGGCGCAATATGAAGCCTAAAATACGACAACGGAGACCCCGGACTGTTGAACAACTTAAGTTGTACATCAAGCAAGAATGGGAAAGAATTCCACTTGAAAGGCTTCAAAAATTGGTCTCCTCAGTTCCCAAACGTTTACTGAGTGTTGTTAAAAGGAAAAGCCATGTAACACAGTGGTAAAAATGCCCCTGGGCCAACTTTTTTTGCAATGTGTTGCTGCCATTACATTCTAAGTTAATGATTATTTGCAAAAAAAAAAAAAGTTTATGAGTTTGAACATCAAATATCTTGTCTTTGTAGTGCATTCAATTGAATATGTGTTGAAAAGGATTTGCAAATCATTGTATTCCATTTATATTTACATCTAACACAATTTCCCAACTCATATGAAAATGGGGTTTGTACAATATTTACCTTGTTTTGGTAATTTTAAGCATTAGCGAAACGTATACCCTGGGTGTTGATGTCAGTGCCCATAGCAACACACTTCTTACTTCTGTCAACAAACCTGTGTGTTTTCTAATCATTGCAGACTTCGTAATAGACCAGACCAGACCCGCCGGACATTCCCTAAAATTTTTTTAAATCTTTAAGATGGAAACTGTAGCTGCCATTATGATGTGCAGTGATGTTTTCAAATGATCGTAAGCATTGGCGTTGTTAGGCCTATTTTAGGGGGGCTCTAGCCCCCCTAAAATATTCTTAAGCCCCCCTAAATAATTTGGTGTTATATATATATATATATTTTTATTTTTTATTTATTTTTTTTTACAAATACCTGCCGACATATTCATTATAAAGTGGCCCGAATATGAGTTTAAATAAATATCATATAACCTGTCATTATTCACTCAGTTTCCCCTCACTTCATAGCGTAAGGTAGAGAGCCCCTTTAGTGCGTCGGTATCCAATCCATTCCACTTGTTCATATAGAAAATGCCCACATCACTCAAAATCCAGTCCACATTTTCTCTGCGACCTTGCTTGCGGTCCTGCAGGTGTTTTTTTTTTTGATTGATTTAAACTTAAATATATATATATATATATATATATATATATATATATATATATATATATATATATATATATATATATATATATATATATATATATATATATATATATATATATATATATATATATATATATATATATATATATATATATATATATAAGAAAAACCCAGACACCATCTTTGTAGTCATTTTTCTCCTGCGTGGACTTCCGTCTTCCTTTACAATGAGTGAAGCTGCACGAAACCTTGTGTCTGCAATTGTTAATAATTTAGTTTTTAAGTTTTGTGTTTCTTGTAAAATCTATATAAAGTAATATACATTAGCCTATTGTTAAAATAATGAAAAAAACATCATTAAATATATTTGTTTTATTGTATTGTTACATTAATAGCTGTTGTATTATTATAGGATGGCTTGTTAAACATTTCGTAGGATTTTCAGAGGGAGGAAAAACCAAAACATTTAATATAAAATGTAAATTGAATAAATACATAAAAAGAAAAAGAAAAAAAATGGTTAAAAGCCATCGTCCCGGGGAGCATTTCATTTCGTCCCGTGCATTTTTAAAAATAATAATAACAATGAATAATTTCTAATTCTTTGTTAGCCGTTTGTGAAGTTTTGTGCTCGTGCGCTATGTTCGCTTGCATCCTGTGCATCTCCTAGGGGCTAAGCCCCCCCTGTCCTTAAAAGCTAGTGACACCCCTGACCGTAAGTCTTGAACTATACAAAGTATTTCAATGGTTGGAATCTGCGCTTTTGCGTGATATACTAGTTACTACGGTAATCTAATTAGTTACTGTGGTCATCTAATTAGTTACTATGGCAATCTAATTAGTTACTATGGTAATCTAAGTCACAGCAGCTCAGACGAGGCACGAACGTGGTTTGTTTCCAGAGCAGCCAGCCTAAAATGCGGGTGTCAGGGACAGACGCGGAAGGAGATTTTTACAACAAAGTTCTAAAGCTTAGTGATATATCAGATGTATCAGGTTGTAGGTTCGGGTTTTTTACCCTTAGCTTTCACATTTCTCTGAATTTGTTGCATTTTTGTTGCGTTTCGCTTGATTGTAAATTATGTCGATCGAGAGAGGATGTGACGTTCATATATTGTCAATATTCAGTGTTTTATCATGCATAGCTAATATTGTAAACCCCACATTTTTTATTTTCATGTACATTCTGGGTGTCTCATTCAGTAAAAAAAAATTAAATTCCATTCCGTTTTTTTATGTGGTCTGTCATGTTTTTAGCATTCAGACATTATTGTGAGGTTTTGTACTAGTGTTCCTAATAATAAATATATACCAGCCCCCAGACACATTTTTCATCTAAATTTGGCCCCCCGAGTTGAAATAATTGCCCAGGCCTGTAATAGACGATGAAGATGACAATTTTTGTACAAATCAGGATTAACCAAACATATCTTTTTGAAGCTGAATATACGGGAAATTAACAGCTGATTATAGAAAGCTGAACGAGCACGACGATGGCTGAAACTTTGGACCAGACGGAAGCCGAGAGAGTCAGGATTGGCGTGACTTGATCACCGTGTAAATGTGGAACATGGGGCCAAACTATGCTGGCACTAATAGAGTGCTTCTGCTGCACTAAGTATTATTGATAGAAAGAAACTGCATCATAACGTAAGACGAACTGTTTGTGCTTGTGCTAACAAGCCCTGAAATGGTAGAAACTTTTTCATCTACCCAACATCAAGTGGAAACATCCCCAGCCAGCTTGACCAAACGAACAACTGTCCATCGATAAGTCGATTGCAGATAATATTGATCATTATACATGCAGCACATCTTGCTTGTTAGTACAACTACAGTCACTGTCGAGCTAGCTATGTACAAACACAACATGAAATGTGGGCTAATACTTTACAGGTACTGTAATATGATTGTGCATGTCTTTTAGTCAGTACAGATTGGTGTTCTATCAAATTGCAATACAAACTCAAAAACTATTCAGCTGCTAACGCAGAAGCTTACAACTAATGTTGTAGCATGCCGTCGTCAGGCGATGTGTTACTACGCTAGATAAATGGTTACTCAGTGTTCGCTCTTACAATAACAATTTTGATATAGCTTGTTTCTTATGCAGATTACGGAACACAATTTTTGGATGCATTTTTAGAGTGATTTAGAGACAGAATGGTTTGTTCCCATTAGCAGCATTGCTGGCCACCAAGAACAAGCCAACTATTACAACTTAGAATGCAAAAAAACAAAAAACATTTGTTCTTGTTTCTCATAGGGTTTGTAAACGAAAGGGAAAATTCCAAAAAAAGTGCAGTTGACATGAAAAAAAGTCACAGAAGTTTGGAAAAGTCTCCAGATCAACTGGGAACAACAGAATGAAACCTAAAAAAGTGCTCCAGTGGTGGTTTTATATTTCAAGATTGCTTATTTTCTCATTTTGCTTATTTTCTCATTTTGCTTTCAATCAAAAAGGGATTCTGCCTCAGACAGATCATTCAATCAGCCAAGCATCCAGGCCAGCTGAGGTCAGCCCGATCCCCCATAGAGAGTTCCAGAGACACTGAGCATCTGATTAGAGGGACAGAACCGAGCATTTATCCAATGACTGTCTAGTTTGGCTGCAGTGGAACAACCCACTCTATGCTCCCCCATTAATGTCAATGGACGCTCAGCTTCAACACTGTTATGCTACCACACTGAATAAGAACGTTGTGTCAGTGACCTGTAATAAGTAGCTGATTCTGAACAAATGCAGAATGCATTGTAGCACATATTTGTCAATGAAATGTGTGGAGGTCTTGCTCCTCCGGGAGCAAGACCTCCACACATTTCATTGACAAATGAACCCGGGTTCTTCAGACCAACAAGCATGGACATGACAGCTGCGTTTATGGATGTGAACAATGATTTTTTTTTCAATACATTTTTCTTGTGGGTTTTTCCAGCCATCGGTTCATGTCAGTCTTTGCTCTCCCTCTCTCTCGTGCTCCGACTGCCCTCTCCTTCCCGGCTGCTGCCTTTAACAGAGCGACAGGTGATTAGATAAATGCGCCCAGCTGGGCCAACTACCCACCTGTCGCTGATCTCGAAGCCGATCCTGGCAGACCCCGCTTCGCTGCAGGTTCGCAGGCCACGCCCCTCCCACATACCTCCACCGCCAGACTCAGGCCGGGACGCCATACGGCCGCGCCTACCCCCCCGGGAAAGGAAGTCGGCCACGGCCATCTGTGCACCCGGTCTGTGGATCACTCTAAAGTTGTAGGGTTGCAAAGCTAGATACCACCGGGTGATCCGCGCGTTGGCATCTTTCATGCGGTGGAGCCACTAGAGGAGTTTGTGGTCCGAGCAGTGGCTTAATGAGCGCCCCAGGAGGTAGTATAGGAGGGCACCAACCGCCCACCTGATGGCGAGGCAGTCCCTCTCCACTGTGCTATACCTGGCCTCCCTCTCGGATAGTTTCCGGCTGATGTAAAGGATGGGTTGGTCGACGCCCTCCACCTGCTGGGACAAAACCGCTCCCCTTCCTCTACGACGTGTCAGCCTGCAGACAAAACGGGAAAGAACAATCAGGCATGTGCAGGACCAGCTCCTCGCAGAGGGCCTTCTTAACCCTCTCAATTGTCTGCTGGCACTGCTCCGTCCACTGGACCAGATCTGGAGCACCCTTTTGGGTGAGGTCAGTCATTGGGCTGGTCAGGTACGCAAACCGGGGATAAACCTCCGGTAGTAACCCGCCAGACCCAAAAACTGCCTCACCTATTTTTTCGTCTTGGGGGTTGGGCAGTTCGCAATTGCCGCTGTTTTGTCTACCTGCGGCCGCACCTGCCCCCCTCCCAAGTGGTACCCCAGATACTGTACTTCCCTCCGGCCAACTGCACACTTCGTCGGGTTGGCAGTAAGCCCTGCCTGTCTCAGGGACTCGAGCACTGCTCCCACCCGCCGCATGTGTTGTTCCCAGCTGCTACTCTGGATGATGACGTCATCCAGGTATGCAGCCGCGTATGCAGCGTGGGGTCGCAGTACCCGGTCCATGAGGCGCTGGAACGTGGCGGGCGCACCGAACAAGCCAAACGGAAGTGTCACAAATTGGTACAAACCTTCCGGAGTGGAAAAGGCCGTTTTTTTCCCTGGACTCTGGTGACAAGGGAATCTGCCAGTAGTTGGTTAAACCCAGTGTCGTGAAAAAAAGAGCAGTGCCCAGCCGATCCAGGAGCTCGTCGACCCGAGGCATTGGGTACGCGTCAAAACGTGATATTTCGTTCACCTTGCGGTAATCCACACAGAACCGCACAGACCCATCCTTCTTCCCTACCAGAACGATGGGGCTGCACCACAGACTGTGGGATTCTTCTATTACCCCCAATTCCAGCATGGATTATAATTCTTCCCGAACTACTTTGCGTTTGTGTTCGGGGAGCCTGTAGGGCCGAGACCACATCGTAACACTTGTCTCAATATGATGTTGGATGAGGTTCGTGCGTCCGGGCCGAGTGGAGAACACATCAGAGAAGTGTTGCTGCAGCTTGGCAACATCTGCTCTCTGCGCTAACGTGAGCTGATCGTCACAGAGGAGGGTGGAGGGCAGAACAGAACTCCTCCTCCTCCTCAACCACCGTCACCATGGAAACAGGCTCCGCCTCCTTCCATGCTTTCAGGAGATTTATATGATACATTTGGGTGTCTCTGCCCCGGTCCGAGCGCCTGACCTCGTAGTCCACATCACTCACTTGCAGTGTGACCTCAAAGGGTCCTTGCCCGGTAATTTCGAGCTGGATATTGGAAATAACACAAGCACTTTTTCTCCCGGTGAAAATTTTCTTAGCTGAGTCCCCCTGTTATACGTGCGCTGCTGCCGCTCCTGGGCACGGGGAATTCTTGCATGACAAGTGCCCCACCGTGTGGAGTTTTGCTTGCATGTCCATGACGTATTGAATTTCGTTTTTGCTGGAGCTTGCACCCTACTCCCAGCTTTCCTTAATTACGTCCAAAACCCTGCGCGGCTTCCTGCCGTATAATAATTCAAAAGGCGCAAAGCCTGTGGAGGCCTGAGGTACCTCCCGCATTGCAAACAGTAGGGGATCCAGCTATTTATCCCGATTTGGTTTGTCCTCGTGCGTAAACTTACGGATCATAGTTTTCAGCATCTTATTTAGCCGCTCCACCAGGCCGTCTGTTTGTGGGTGGTATACGCTGGTGCGGATCGCTTTAATTCCCAATAATCCGTATAGTTCCTTTATCGTGCGTGACATAAAGGACGTGCCCTGGTCAATCAGAATCTCTTTCGGGATTCCAACTCGCAAGATGACCTGAAACAGGGCCTGCGTGACAATCTTTGCAGAGATGGAGCGCAGTGACACTGCTTCGGGATAGCGCGTTGCGTAATCCACTAAGACTAGCACAAAGCGATATCCCCGTGTGCTCGGGTGGAATGGTCCGATGAGGTCCATACCCATTCTTTCGACGGGGACCTCCATGAGCGGCAATGGGCGGCAGAGCGCCTTTGGGGTGGCCGCCGGGTTCACCAGCTAACAGTCCGGGCAGGCAGCACACCAGCCTGGCCAAAGGTGAATGGCCGGTCCTCCTCCCCCAGACGCATGGACTGGAACCGGCGTCGGTACTCCTCGGTGGTGCAACCCGTCCGGTCCAGCACCACCCTCCTCAGGTCCGCGAAGTGCACCCTGTAGGCCGCCGGCAGGCTGAGCACCGCTCGCTGCGCCTCCCCCGTCAGGAGTGACAAGAGCCGCACCCCCCACTCTTCTTCCGGCCACGCGCATGCTCTCTCCATGGCCGCAAAGATGTCCAAAAAGGCATGGGGTTCTTCTTCTTCCCCCATGCGCTGCACAGTGACGGCCGCTGACATTGGCCGTGCCGTGCCCACCCGGTCCGCCAACGCCTGCAGGATCTGGCACTGCTGGCGGGCCTCCTCGAGCCGCTGGTGGCTGTTCGCCGCCACCTCTGCGAGCACGCCTGCGAGAGCCGTCATGGGGTCGTCTTCCCCTGCCTCCGGTGGTCCAGCCAAGTTGCCCGCCAAATTGTGGCGGTCTTGCTCCTCCGGGTTCCAAGCATGGATATGACAGCTTCGTTCAGGGATGTGAACAATGATTTATTTTTCAATAAATGTTTCTTGTGGGTTTTTCCAGCCATCGGTTCGTGTCAGTCTTTGCTCTCCCTCTCGCTCGTGCTCCGACTGCCCTCTCCTTACGCGCCCAGCTGGGCCATCTACGCACCTGTCGCTGATCTCGAAGCCGGTCCTGGCACACCCCGCTTCGCTGCAGGTCCGCAGGCCACGCACCCACCAAAATGTAAACAACAATACACTTTGACCACTTAGATTTTGACATTTTAGGGCAAGCTGAGCTTCCTTTGCAGTCTTCGAGCAATCTCCACTGTTTCAAAGAGGAGCAAGGCACAAATAACACAAGGACCCGATGTTCCCTTTAAGCTGCACACGTGTGCAACTGCAACCCAACCTGAACAGTAAAAAGACATAACACATAAACTGGGTTTGATGGCGTGTGCCACATAACCCATAACAAGTCCACATTTCTTGTGATGGCCGGAATTGCCAGAATGCAACCAGAAAGCTCTGCCCCCAGGAACACCAAACATGGCCACTGAAAAAAAGAGCTGAGGCAAAAAACTGTGTGGCAAAACATGCTCATGACAAAAATGTCCAGAAACTGAGGACACAAACAACACACCAGACCAAGAACTGACCAGAAACAGCACATACATATAAATGTACATTAACGACCAAGAACTGACCAGAAACAGCACATACATATAAATGTACATTAACGACCAAGAACTGACCAGAAACAGCACATACATATAAATGTACATTAACGGTCAAACCTGTGTTAGTGGCTACCTATGGTGGCCACTTGCCGATAGCGGTCACAACAAAATGTCCCCCACAGAGAAAAGTAATGTGATAAACCTTGTCTATATCTGTCAACTGTTTAAGACAAGCAGCGACCACACTTTCTATCCTTATTTTTTTTAATTTTACTTAGTATAGCGGACACTAATATCATATGATGCAAGATTTGTGCTATGGCTATGAGTTTTTTTTTTCCTTGGCCTCAGTCTGCACCCCCTCTCCAGGGGCCAAAAATTTTTTTTTTTGTATATAAATTGTTTTGTTTTCTTCCATAATCAATGCGCGATAGACAATATACGATATAAATTATATACATTTGGCCAACAATAGAGCTTTTAAATGTATGTTGATATATTTTAGCAAATTTTATAGCAGCAAGCAAACCTTGCTAGCAAATAATGTCCCACCATAGTGCAGCTTCAAAATCACAAATTCTTGTCTCCATGGCAGCAAATAGTGTCTCTTATAAGTAACATTATCACTGGAGGACTAGGGGACAAGAAACAGCTAAACATGCCACACTACACATCACTGGAAGATACAAAAACTAACCCCTAATCTAGAGCTCTTGTGTATACAGGAGTGGGCAGATCAAAACAAATATTGATAGTAATGATATCAAGTATAATATCAACATATGGTCAATACTACAGTGATGAGATCGATATTTTTTAGTACCACAATACTGTTTGTTTTGGTCGTCCTTGTTGTTAACAAACACTGGAAATAGGAGCCGATTTTAGTTTTTGCTTTTGTTTATTTTGCACTATTGACTTAATTATACATTTTGTATGTATCAAAAATAATTACAATTGTGATAAAAAATGTAAGCATTTCTTGATCCTGAAAATGTTTAAATATAATCATTGGTATCGCCAATACTGCCCCTGATCCTACTTGGTAGTTGATCGATACCCACATTTGTAGTATCATCCAAAACTAATGTAATATTTAAACAACAGAAGAACATGTGCTTATCACATTTTAACAGACGTGTAGATGGATTATCATTAGCATTACAACAGAAAGTAACCAGCTATGAATAGTAACCTAACAAGTAGAGTATAAATAGATTTGACAAAAAAATACAACGAGAAATGACACAATATGTTACCGCATATTTACCGCAAATATTCCCAAAAGGAAACGGTAACAAAATTGGCCACAGCAAAGTTTCATTAGATTTCAAATATTCAAATGCTAGTTGTTATATACAAAACGCAAAACCAGTGAAGTTGGCGTGTTGTGTAAATCATAAGAAAAAACAGAATACAATGATTTGCAAATCCTTTTCAACTTATATTCAATTGATAGACTGCAAAAACAAGATATTCTACTCAGTGGCCTACTGGGTAGAGTGTCCACCCTGAGATCGGTAGGTTGTGAGTTCAAACCCCAGCCGAGTCATACCAAAGACTAAAAAATGGGACCCATTACCTCCCTGTGGCACTCAGCATCAAGGGTTGGAATTAGGGGTTAAATCACCAAAAATGATTCTCGGGCGTGGCACCGCTGCTGCCCCCTGCTCCCCTCACCTCCCAGGGGGTGAACAAGGGGATGGGTCAAATGCAGAGGACAAATTTTACCACACCTAGTGTGTGTGTGACAATCATTGGTACTTTAACTTTTAACTTTAACTTAAAATTGGAACTGAGAAACTAGGTTTTTTTTTTGGCAAATAATCATTAACTTAGAATTTAACGGCAGCAACACATTGCAAACAAGTTTTCACAGGGGCATTTTTACCACTCTGTTACATGGCCTTTCCTTTTAACAACACTCAGTAAACGTTTGGGAACTAAGGAGACCAATTTTTGAAGGTTTTCAGGTGGAATTATTTACCATTCTTGCTTGATGTACAGCTTAAGTTGTTCAACAGTCCGTTGTGGTATTTTAGGCTTCACAATGCGCCACACATTTTCAATGGGAGACAGGTCTGGACTACAGGCAGAGCAGTCTAGTACCCGCACATTTTTTTACTATGAAGCCATCTTTTGTAACACGTGCAGAATGTGGCTTGGCATTGTCTTGCTGAAATAAGCAGGGGCGTCCATGAAAAAGACATTGCTTGGATGGCAACATAAAACCTGTATGTACCTTTCAGCATTAATGGTGCCTTCACAGATGTGTAAGTTAGGCACTAATACACCCCCATAACTTCACAGATGCTGGCTTTTGAACTTTGCGCCTACTATGGTGAAATCCCTAAATTCTTTGCAATAGCTTGTTGAGAAATGTTGTTCTAAAACTGTTGGACAATTTGCCCATGCATTTGTTCACAAAGTGTGACCCTCGCCCCATCCTTGTTTGTGAATGACTGAGTATTTCATGGAAGCTGCTTTTTTACCCATTCATGGCACCCACTTGTTCCCAATTAGCCTGTTCACCTGTGGGATGTTCCAAATAAGTGTTTGATAAGCAATCCTCAACTTCCTCAGTCTTTTTTGCCACTTGTGCCAGCTTTTTTGAAACATGTTGCAGGCATCAAATTCCAAATGAGCTAATATTTCCAAAAAATAACAAAGTTTACCAGTTGGAACATTAAATATTTTGTCTTTGCAATCTATTCAATTAAATACAGGTTAAAGGATTTGCAAATCATTGTATTCTGTTTTTTTAACGATTTACTCAACGTGCCAACTTCACTGGTTTTGGGTTTTGTAAATGTGTTCATAGCTTAATTATAGCCTCGCAGAGTTGATCTAAAAAAAGGGGAAAATCAGATGCTTATTTGACATAGTAAGTGATCAGTGGCGTGCAGTCACTAGAGGCCTGCCATCTTTCCATGATGGCAGGGGAGGCACGGCCTCCCCTGCCATCATGGAAAGAAAAAAAAAAGTAAAAAGAAAAAAATAATAATTAAATTGTTATATGTATCCAGTGATTATACTAAACTTATTTTCCATTTAACTTCACCAGTTTTAGATTATTTTTAATTTTATTTTCACATTTGCGGTTCAAATACTGAGAAGAGACGGTGCGGTGATCAGCAGCCAGTTGAGGCACGTCACTGCGTTGTGCCTCAACATGGATTGTGCGCAATGACTCGGCTAACTGCTGGCCTGCTGTGCAGTGAGACCGTATTGCTATATGAATTATATTATACATTTCCATAGTTTAGTTAGCTGAGGTATATAATGTCCAGTGTATTTTGTCAACAACTGTATGTGTGTAACGTATTTCTTGTGCTGAGTGATCATAAATCTGCTGCGAAGACACACTGTGTGAGGCTCGTCTCATAACCCCGCCTCCTGGTGCCAAGCATCTCCGCCG
This sequence comes from Entelurus aequoreus, assembly GCF_033978785.1. Taxonomy (NCBI): domain Eukaryota; kingdom Metazoa; phylum Chordata; class Actinopteri; order Syngnathiformes; family Syngnathidae; genus Entelurus; species Entelurus aequoreus. The sequence goes on along the minus strand of NC_084733.1, from coordinate 60,180,276 downwards.
CAGAATGCACCGCCCGACGGGAGCGCCGCGGCCACACCAACCAAAGCCCACACCCAAACCCTCCACGTGCAAGACCGAATCCACCCAAAAAAAGTCACTTAACAAGAAGCCAAAAAGTGCAAAAACAACAATGCTCGCGGTGGAGGAGCCGCGAACGACCGCAGGGACACAACATTAGGTACACCTGCAGACTGCAGCACGGATGTCATATTTCATTCATTCACAACTCTTCCAACACGAACACCACTGTTCCCGCACTTATAAGTAAAGGTAAGACCATAATAATGTTTTTTTAATTAAATGTGCTTTTTTGTGTGCTACAGTTTGTAAGTGTAATGTTAAAGTTAAGTTAAAGTACCAATGATTGTCACACACACAATAGGTGTGGTGAAATTTGTCCTCTGCATTTGACCCATCCCCTTGTTCACCCCCTGGGAGGTGAGGGGAGCAGTGGGCAGCAGCGGCGCCGCGCCCGGGAATAATTTTTGGTGATTTAACCCCCAATTCCAACCCTTGATGCTGAGTGCCAAGCAGGGAAGAATGCTGGTATGAGCTTTTAAACATAACCCGTTAACTGCTGCCAATCACATGGTGAATAAGATACTATTTAGGGTTCATATGTTTGTAAATCTGACTGTGATGATGCAGTGCCTCACCAGACATTAACCTCACCGCACGCCACTGTAAGTGATGGTTTTCTGAGTGTATCTTCTCAGAAATGGTAATTCCAGAAAACTAATCCATTGGTAACAAATAGCCCCAAAGCTGTCATGAAATATCAATAAACATATGCATTAATACTATATTAAATATGACAATCATCCAGGATCTTTTCTTTTGAACCAGCAATTTCACATGCATGGTTAGGTGATTATTTTCATGATGGCGAGTCATACGTTGCTGATGCCGCTGTACACTGTTGACAACAGTACAACAGTGATGAATCATCTTCTATGACTAGCTTTGACCTGGAAGAGTTCAGTCGTATCGCATGGAGGGGGAAAACATGTGCTTACCATGAAGACAAAATATGTCTCTTTCCTGTGTACATTTTGTTAAATCTAAAAATAAATACAGGTATGCATTTTGGTGGTAGAATCCAGATTAGTAATACCATTCCTTTATTTTGAAGCACACTGAACATGAGGTCATTGTGTGCACATTTTAATTATGTGTAACAGTAGTGTCTTATCAAGTAAAATGATCTGTCCATGCAGCTAATTAATTTCACTTGTTTTTTTCCCCTAAAATCTAGTCTTTTTATTTAATGTTTTGACAGCTCCTTTTTGCAGTGTAAAAATACAGCAGTATCCATCCATCCATTTTCTACCTCTTGTCAGTATTTCATTTTTTCATTTAATTCATTTTTCATTTATTTATTTATTTCAGGCAATGACATAAAAAAAAAGTATAAAGTTGACAACACATAATGATATAAATTAATATAGTGCAACACGGACCCTTGGGGGACACCACAAGCAATGCCAAGAGTATCAGATAAAAATTGACCCATTTTTACAAACTGTACCCTCCCTGTTAAATAACTTTTAAACCAGTCTCCAGCCAGCCCCCTAATTCCATATCTTTCCATTTTATCTACTAGAATTGAATGATGAATGGTATCAAAGGCTTCCTTTTAAACAATAAAGATACCTGTACGAAAGCCTATTGTGTGCCTTTAACCAGTTTTGTAATGATCCTATGCATTTAGGTTGATAGGTCAATCTGTGACGTCATTTCCCCTTTAAAGCACGTCTTTGTCAGAATAGCCGGTTTCAATCAGTGGTGGCAGCCAGCCTTGTGTGCGTTGACGACTAAATACCACACACACACACACACAAAACCATACACATTCAAATCTACCTTTCAGCAATAAAGATGATTAAAGGATTCTCTGGCCGGAATCTGTCCATTGTGTCCCAACTCTAAAAGAACTACTATCCCTTCCTTACATTGGTCCTTCGAGCCGGATAGAGTTCCACCATCAGACACTATGGAGTCATCACCTGCTGATCACCAGCCCTCTGTCAGGCCAAAGAGAGACATTCGACTACCACAGCATTTGGCCTCTTACGATGTCACCCTCCTTCCCTCTCAACTGCCTGCTGCCCAAATCTCCTCACTACCAGTAGGACAACACGGTGAAGCAAGGCCAACCAGAGGTAGGAGTGCGTCAGAGTACCAGTCATCTGCTTCTTCACGTCGATCCTCTCGGCGATCGCATGGGCTTCAGCTGCTCCAAAATATTCCGGATGTTCAAACAGCTGCCCTAGAGGAGCGAATTAAAGGTTTGGAGCTTGCTGACCCATAGCAAGAAATAGAGGAGGAAAGGAAAGCTGACTTGGAGGCGAAGAGATTGGATGCACAAGCTAAAGAAGGACAAAGACTACAAGAGGATGCTCACCTTGCCAAGGAGAGTATGGCAAGGGAAATGGAACGGCGCAGACGCTTAAAGAAACTGGAGAAAGACTTACACATTGCCCGTATTGTCAAGTCTTTCCTGTCGGAGTCTGAAGATGATGCAATGTCAACAACGTCAGCTCCGCCCGCTGCTGACATGCTTCAGCTCCCATCAATAACTCCAATGAAATCCGCTGCCGCTATCCCGATTACACAGCCATTGACATCGATTCCCATTCCTGTCCAAGGTGCACAAACTTGTGTCCCGACTTTAGTAGCCCCCACTACAGCTCCTGTCTCTGTCACTTTGCCTGCATCTGGGTCTTTCACAAGTCAACATATACCAGTCTTTCCAACATTTAGTTATGCATCAACAATGACACATGCAGCCGCAGTGCCACAAACCATGCAAACTTCTGTACCACAACCACCAGTTCCAGCTGGTGCACCTCCTCCTGCTGGGCAGTATGTTCAATACACATTACCATCTGCTACTCCAGCCCCGGCAGCACCACCCTGGCCCTACCCGGGCATCGAGACGCTGATCGCTACATCCTATGGCCTTCCCAAACCAGTACTTCCAAGGTTTGAGAGTGGCCGGGAAAGTGATTTCGCCCTACTCAAGATGGCGCTAGAGAACTTGATGAATAGTCATCCTCACCTCAGCGAGCAATATAAATATCAAGTTCTACTAAATCAGCTCAAACTCCCTAACGCTCTGCAGTTAGCCAAGTCATTCATGTATGGCCCAAACCCGTACACGGCTGCGCTAGGGGCTCTACAAGACAAATATGGCCAGCCTAGACAACTAGTACAGAGTGAACTAGGAGCTATCCTGAACTCACCAGCCATCAGAGTGGGGGATGCAGAAGCTTTCGACACCTTCGCTCTCTCAGTTCAGACCTTAGTTGGTATGCTGCAGACTTTAGAGGGACCCCTTGGGTGCGAGCTCAAATGTGGTTCTCACGTTGACCGCCTCATAAGTAAAATGCCTCCTGCTCACCGAGACGGATTTATGGAATACTGTCTTTGTCGAGGCATTCTACAGCCAGGTACCAACCAAACTTACACCCTGCCCGACCTGGCATCCTGGCTTCAAGTTAAAGCTCAAGCTAAGCGCCTCGCTAGCCGAGTCACTCACCTCTACAACCCGGGGCCTCCTCCTGCCAAGAGGGATTATAATAGTCCATGGCCCAAACAAAGGACAGCATCAATTCTCTTATGTTCTGGTGAAACCGGTAGCAGCCAGAGCACCAATCTGACAAAGTCACAACCCTTTAAACCTAGTCCTTATTGTCCATTTTGCAACACTAAGGAGCATTATCTGAACTCATGCCTGGACTTCAAGAAACTGAATACCAGTGAGATCAATAAGTGGATCCAAGAAGGTAACATATGTTGGAAGTGCGGTCGTGGCCACAAAGCTGCAGCATGTACGCTTAAACGCCCTTGTAACTATGCAAAGAGACGCACCTCACAGTACTGCATGACATGATCCAAGAGTCATCTCAACAAGTCCTGATGATGAGTAACCAAAATCCCACAGTCTACCTGGAACAGCCTCAAAGGCCTCAAAGAGTTTTGCTGAAAGTTGTTAAAGTGCTCTTACAAAATGGAGACCGCACTCTAAAGACATTTGCTGTGCTCGATGATGGTTCTGAGAGAACACTCATCCTCCCCTATGCAGTAGAGCAACTACAACTTGCTAAGCATCCTGAAACCCTTCACCTGAGAACAGTTCAACAAGAAGTGAAAGTGCTCAATGGTTCGTCAGTCAGCCTTCACGTCTCCCCCATCTTCAAGCCAAGCAAGAAGTATTGGATTAAAAATGCCTTCACAGCTGAGAATCTGAGCATATCTCAGCACACATATCCAGTAGCGGCCCTCCAAAAACGCTACGAGCACCTCAAAGACCTTCCTTTGCTGCCTATCCATCGAGCGCAACCGCTACTCCTCATAGGTTCTGATATGTCTCAGCTTCTTGCTCCTACAGAGCCGGTGCGAGCAGGCCCATCTGGCGGCCCCATAGCAGTCTGTACCAACCTAGGCTGGTCCCTACAAGGTCCGTCTGTGATTTATGCATCTTCCCATCAGCCTTCCTGTCTGCACGTTACCACTGAATCCCCATATACCGAACTTTTCAAGAATGTGGAACGTCTTTGGCAGATCGATACTCTCCCTTACGTCAGCGAGAAGATTGCATCTCGTTCCAAGCAGGACCAACAAGGTCTCTCTCTTTTACAGACTGACTCTAAGCGTGTACCTGTTGATGGTATCCAGCGCTACGCGACACCCCTTTTACGTCGCCAGCCAAGCACTATGCTATGTGCACCCTCAGATGCTGTAGTGCCAAACTTACGCAGCATTGAACGCAGGTTGGCCAAAGACCCACACCTTGCAACCTCTTATCGTAGAGAGATGGACAAACTTATCAAAACAGGATACGTTGCTGAGATTCCTTCAGAGGAGGCAGCAAAGAGTACTGAGTCGTGGTACGTACCACATCATATGGTGCACCACAATGGGAAAGACAGAGTGGTCTTCAACTGTTCTTTCTCCTACAATGGCCAGTCTTTGAATGATCATCTCCTCCCTGGACCAACGTTGGGCCCTACTATGATTGGAGTCCTCTTGCGGTTCCGATGTCATGCAATAGCCATAAGCGGGGATATCAAGTCAATGTTTCACCAGATCCGCTTACTTGACCATGATAAACCACTCCTTCGATTCCTGTTGCGGAACATGGACAGGGAATCTAGAGCACAGATCTTTGAATGGCAGGTCCTACCTTTCGGAACAACCTGCAGCCCCTGTTGTGCAGTGTACGCCTTACAGCAGCACGTCAGGGACTATGAGCCACCAGACTCTCTGCTCATGCAAGTGGTTGAGCACTCCTTCTATGTGGATAATTGCCTCCACAGTCTGAGTAAGATTGAAGAAGCCAAAGCTCTCATTGACACTGCGTGAACTTCTTAGCGAGGGAGGTTTCGAGATCCGACAGTTGGCTAGCAACATGCCAGAAGTTGTGGCCCATCTACCACCTGATGCACAATCAGCAACTAGTGAGCTGTGGTTATCCAAAGCAAGTGATTACCTCCACGAACCCACCCTTGGACTATGCTGGGATTGTTTGAATGACACTCTGAGTTTCAAGCGTCACACAACAGAATCATCAGCTGTCACTCTTCGAAATGTCTACAGTGTCCTGGCCAAGCTTTATGACCCCCTAGGATTCATTGTACCATTTACCACTCGTTGTAAGGTGCTCATCCAAGATATGTGGAAGTCCAACCTCGGCTGGGACGACCAGATCCAGCCTGCAGATCTCCTTGACAAGTGGTCAACCTGGGTACGTGAGATTCCCACTTTACAACAATTTAAGGTGCCCCGTTCCTATGTACCTTTTACTGTGAACACTCCAACTGCAACCAGACGTATTCACATCTTCTGCGATGCCTCCGAGCGGGCCTATGGGTCAGTGGCCTTTATGCAGTCAGTAGATGACAATCAGCACACCCATGTGTCTTTCGTGTTCGCCAGATCACGAGTTTCACCGAAAAAGCAACTATCCATCCCGCGACTAGAGCTCAGTGCTGCACTTACAGGAGCACAGCTGGCCAAAGTGATAGAGACAGAGCTCGGTGTCCCTTCAGATCGCATCACGCTATGGTCAGACTCAACGACCGTGCTGCACTGGATCAGATCAGAATCGTGTCGCTTCAAAGTATTTGTGGGGACTCGCATCACCGAAATCCAAACCCTAACAAACCCCACTCAGTGGCTTTATGTTGATTCTCTGAACAATCCAGCAGACGATATCACTCGTGGACTCACCCAGCAGGAAATGATCCAAGAGCACCGCTGGAATAAGGGTCCGCACTTCCTTTACCTGCCAGAAAATGAGTGGCCCAATTTGCCTACATCTGACCTGGAACCGGATGCCACAGAGCTGAGGAAATCCGCCTTCGTTGGAACTATTTCCTGTGCTTCATCCACTCAGCTTACTGATTTCAGTAAGTTCTCCACATGGAAACAGCTTCTACAAGAGACAGCTAGCTCCCTTCATGGGGCGGCTGATGCTGGTGCTTCATCCCCACCTTCCGCCGTGGATTTTCTGCAAGAACGTAACAAGTGGAGGAACGATGGCAAGACCCTTTTGGCTGGTCAAGTTGTCTTGATAGTGGATCCTCAACTCCCCCGCGGATCGTGGCCTGTAGGACGGATCACTCAGACACATCCAGGAGCAGATGGACGGGTCCGGACTGCCAGAATACAAGTGAAGAATCGCACCTACCTTCGCCCAGTCGCCCGACTGATCATGCTTCCACCTCTTGATGACGAGGACACTACCTCATAGACTTTCTTCTAGTTTCAACTGCCATACGGACAGTTGGGGGCGGCTGTGTACGAAAGCCTATTGTGTGCCTTTAACCAGTTTTGTAATGTTCCTATGCATTTAGGTTGATAGGTCCATCTGTGACGTCATTTCCCCTTTAAAGCACGTCTTTGTCAGAATAGCCGGTTTCAATCAGTGGTGGCAGCCAGCCTTGTGTGCGTTGACGACTAAATACCACACACACACACACAAAACCATACACATTCAAATCTACCTTTCAGCAATAAAGATGATTAAAGGATTCTCTGGCCGGAATCTGTCCATTGTGTCCCAACTCTAAAAGAACTACTATCCCTTCCTTACAATACCAACTGCATATCTTTTATGCTCCAGTGCATTAGTAATTTCTTCAATAGCTTCAGTTATCGCCATTGAGGTTGTTCGTTTGGACCTAAAGCCATACTGACTATGATGCTTCTCAAGAAAAGATTCAAGTCGAGAGTTAAATAGTTTCTCTAAGATTTTTGAGAACTGAGGCAAAATAGAGATTGGTTCTGTAATTGGTGAAAGAGTGTTTGCTGTCACTTTTGAAGAGTGGAGTTACCTTAGCGATTTTCATTTGACTTGGAAAGCAGCCAGTCTGGAATGATAGGTTACATATATAAGTTAAGGGTTTTACAATATTCAGTATAACCTTTTGAACCAATATCATGTTGATACCATGGCAGTCAGTGGAGCACTTACTTTTACACTTCCGCACAATGTTTGTCACTTCCTGCTCATTTGTAGCTGAGAGGAAGAATGACAAAGAATTCTGTTAAATAGTTAAATTTTGTAACTCCATTGTCTGGGATATCAACAGTCAACTTATCACGCTGGAAAAATTCTCAATCTCACCAAGATATACAAAACCCAAAACCAGTGAAGTTGGCAAGTTGTGTAAATCGTAAATAAAAACAGAATACAATGATTTGCAAATCCTTTTTTAACTTATATTCAATTGAACAGACTGCAACGACAAGATATTTAATGTTCAAACTGAGAAACTTATTTTTTTTTTGCAAATAATCATTAACTTAGAATGTAATGGCAGCAACACATTGCAAAAAAAGTTGGCACAGGGGCATTTTTACCACTGTGTTACATGGCTTTTCCTTTTAACAACACTCAGTAAATGTTTGGGAACTGAGGAGACCAATTTTTGAAGCCTTTCAAGTGGAATTCTTTCCCATTCTTGCTTGATGTACAACTTAAGTTGTTCAACAGTCCGGGATCTTCGTTGTCGTATTTTAGGCTTCATATTCATATATTTTTTTGAAGGTAAGCCATTTAAGGACAGATTCTCAGTTATAATGCTGACTGAGTAGCATTTACATGTTAGAAATGTTTAAGTGTGATGATAATCTCTCATTTGCCAACATTTAGCGTTATAATCACTCTCATTAGTTTACAAATAATTTTTAACTGTAGGGGTAAATGTGTTGAAACATAAATTAATGTTTAAGATGGACAAACACATTTTTTAAGCGTAAAACATACACCGAAAATGACTGCAACCTGTGGATAACAGTGCAGACAGCAGCCAATAAGGAAGTCTTTGGTGGTGTTCCTTTCTGTAATTATGATTAATAATTTATATTATCAGTTATAATGAATAAAAACAATACAGTAATTTCACAATGAGCTTTTAGTATGTGCTTTTACTGCCATCCAATGTCTATTTTTGCGTCGGAGTGGTGCAAAACAAAACGTCAGGACAGTATTTGTTTTCCAATTGTTGTCAAAATATTGTGCTTTTTGAGGTTTGGTGTACAAGACACACTTAAAACAGTGATAACCAATTCAACAAGTTCAATGTAATTGGGGGAAAAAAGCCTCAAAACATCGCATTTTTTGCTTAAATCTTGTGGAAAAAGCTGGCGCAAATTCATGAATTTTAGCCCGCAACAATCACAAATAAATCCCGCAAAATCCTGGAAGGACTGATTAATGCAGGTTACTCTTTAAGAAGATGACAAGAAAAATAAGAGATCAATACACTATTATACGTTTTGAAAACGTTTTCAAACACCTTTTAATCCCTTTTTTAAAAATTGAAAATTATTTTGGTCTTACTTTCTGTGTTTTAAAAAGGTCAATTGGAGGAGTAAATGTGTTATTTAGAAAATGGCTACAAATTCACCCAGTGATGATGTCATTGAGGAGCGACGGAGTTGGCAGGGAATTATGTCTGCACAGTTTGAGGAGTGGGTTGAAATTACTCACACATTGTAAAGTACCTGGGAGTCCACTTGAACAGCAGACTGGACTGGAAGGACAACTGCAAAGCTGTTTACAAGAAGAGCATGAGCAGACTCTTTTTCCTGAGGAAGCTTAGGTCCTTTAATGTGTGCAGCAAGCTGTTGGAGATCTTTTATCAGTCTGTTGTTGCCAGTGCACTGTACTTTGCAGTGGTTGGTTGGGGGAGCAGCGCCAGAAAAAGGGACTCAAACCGGAATGACAAACTGATCCGGAAAGCCGGCCAAACTATTGGCACGCAGTTGGAGGCGTTTGAGTCAGTGAGGGACAGGAGGTCACTGGAAAAACTGCTCGCCATCAAGGACAATCCTGCCCACCCACTCCACCTGACAATTAAGGGACAGCGGAGCTCATACTCCAACAGGCTCCTTCAACTTCCTTCCCGCACTGTGCGATTCAAGAACTCCTTCATTCCGTACTCCATCCAGCTGTACAATCACTCGCCATACAGCAATAGATGACATCTGCCTATTACCTGACACCTGACATGTTAGCTACTTCTCTTTGTTTATAATGTTTATAATGTCTATTTTCTATTTCCGGCTGGACCTACTCTCTATTTTATGCTGCTGCTGTCATATATACTGTATATTCTGTAATATTGTACATGGTCATTGGTTTATATTGAATATATATTATAGACATAATATAATATATCTGTATATAAATTATTCTGTACACATATTATGTATATATTAGTATATATGTTGGATTTTTTTATAGCTATATTAGTCTATTTATACCTGCATTGTCCTTTCCATCCTTACACTTTCCATCATTGTAACTGAGCTACTGTGTTGAAAAATTTCCCTTGTGGATCATTGAAGTTTGTCTAAGTCTAAGTCTATTGTATTAATAATACAACAATTTCCTTCTCCAGGAAAATGTATGTTACTTTGCGGTAAGATCCTCCTTATTTTCTGTTAATTTCGCTTTTTCTCTCTGACTGCAGCAACACTCACCAGTCACGGGGAGAACATGCATACTCGTACCTTGAAAAACTTCTATTGCAAAAAATGAATTTAAATACATTTAATTGGCCCCACAAAAAAGCACTATTAACATGTAACATACCTTAAAAAATACATATTCGATAATGTAAGAACTTTTGTGAATAAAACAATGTAATATAATATTTTTTTTATATAAAGTTCATATTAAATAATGTAATGAAAATGTACAACCTTTACCTTGGGGAGTGGACCTCTATGGTATCTTCTTTGAGCTGCTTTGCCATCAAACACACGATGCAGCTTCACCATATTTTCTTTGATACATTTTCACCGTTAAGATATTTTTTTAACTCCTTCAGTTCTGTATGGTCCAGACTAGCTAGTCGGCTACACAATTTGTCATGTTTTTTCTTTCTTCAAATCAATGACTCATCCACTTCTTCTCCTCAGCACTGTCCTTCACACTCACTTTCTTTGTTCCAATAATTGAGTTGAGTTGAGTTGAGTTGAGTTGAGTTGAGTTTGAGTTTATTTCGAAAATGCAAGCATACAACATGATACATCACAATTTCCAGTTTCTCATTTCAACATGTTCAAAAAGGAGTAGGAAGAAGCAGAGCTTATTTAATCCTACCCCTTTTCTTTACATAACAGTTGCTAAAACTTTTTGTTCACTTCCTGTTCACAATTTATTCACAATAAACTCCATAAGTAATCACAATAAAAATAAATAAATAAATAATAGTAAGAATTTAATAATAATAATTGGTGAAGTAAGTCATGTTTCATATGATGAGATAAGTAAGATTACTTTAAGAATGAATGAGTGAATGGATGAAATAAATTGAGAATGTTTGTCATGGTTCTTCTTCTTTGTACTTTGTAAACACTTTAAGTTTGAAGAGTGTCTTGAAGTTAGATATTAGTACATTGTTTGATTGCTTTGCTTAATCCATTCCATAATTTAATTCCACATACTGATATACTGAAGGTCTTAAGTGTTGTACGTGCATACAAATGTTTTAAATTACGTTTTTCTCTAAGATTATATTTCTCCTCTTTTTTTGAGAAGAATTGTTGTATATTCTTGGGTAGCAGGTTATAGTTTGCTTTGTGCATAATTTTAGCTGTTTGCAAATTCACTGTCGTGGAATTTTAGTATTTTTGATTCAATAAATAAAGGGTTTGTATGTTCTCTATATCCAACATTATGTAATATTCTCTATTTGGTAGAGTGGCTGTGCCAGCAATCGGAGTGTTGCTGGTTACTGGGGTTCAATTCCCACCTTCTACCTTCCTAGTCACATCCGTTGTGTCCTTGGGCAAGACACTTCACCCTTTGCCTCTGATGGCTGCTGGTAGCGCCTTGCATGGCAGCTCCCGCCATCAGTGTGTGAATGTGTGTGTGAATGGGTAAATGTGGAAATACTGTCAAAGCGCTTTGAGTACCTTGAAGGTAGAAAAGCGCTATACAAGTACAACCCATTTATCATTTATTATCATTCTAACTGATCTTTTTTGTAACACCGTTAGTGAATGAAGTGTACTTTTGTAGTTATTTCCCCATATTTCTACACAGTAACTCAGATATGGTAACACTAGCGAGCAGTAAAGAATATGAAGTGATTTTTTGTCTAGAACATGTTTTGCTTTATTCATTATTGATGTGTTTCTCGCTACTTTATGTTGTATATTTTTTACATGAGATTTCCAGTTCAATTTATCATCAATCATTATACCTAGAAATTTAGTTTCATTTACTCTTTCAATTTCTACTCCATCTATTTGTATTTGTGTTTGACTTTCTCTTCTACTGTTACCAAATAGCATTATCTTAGTTTTACTGAGATTCAACGATAATCTATTTTTGTCAAACCATCTTTTTAATTTGTTCATTTCTTCTGTTATTATTTGTATTAGCTTCTGTGTGTTCTCTCCTGAGCAAAACGCTGTTGTATCATCCGCAAATAATACTAACTTTAAATCTTTTGTAACTTTACAAATGTCATTTATATAGAGATTGAATAATTTAGGTCCTAGTATTGATCCCTGAGGTACACCACAGGATATATTTAGCGTTGTAGACGTGTGTTCGCCTAGCTTCACGTATTGTTTCCTATTTGTTAGATAACTACTTATCCAGTTTAAGACTAACCCTCTGATGCCATATCGTTCTAGTTTTTTTATTAAAATATTGTGATTAATAGTGTCAAATGCTTTAGTTAGATCCATAAACACTGCTGCTGCCCATTTTTTTTACTATCTATTGCATTGGTAATTTCTTCTGTAATTTCAATTAAAGCCATTGAAGTTAAAACATTAGCTCTGTATCCATATTGGTTCTTTTCGAGTATTCTATTTTTATTTATGAAACTCTCTAATCTGTTATTAAACAGTTTTTCAATGATTTTAGAAAATTGTGGAAGTAAAGAAACAGGTCTGTAATTTGTAAATTGATGTTTGTCTCCAGTCTTATAAATTGGTGCAACTTTAGCAATTTTCATCTTGTTTGGAAATGTACCTGTTTGAAATGATAGGTTTCTAATATACATTAATGGTCCTGAGATCTCTTCAATAACCTTTTTTATTGTTTCCATATCAATTCCATTACAATCAGTTGAAGTCTTAGATTTACATTTTTTCACGATTGTAACTATTTCCTCCTGTGTCACATTACTGAGGGACATGGAGTTGGGAATTCTCTCTATGGTATCATTATAGTCCTCAATTGAAACTGGGTCTGGAATCCTTTCTTCCAATTTTGGTCCAATGTTTACAAAATAATTATTGAAGCTTTCAACCACTTCCTTTAAGTTGTCATTTTTTTTATTTCCGCAATGTTTACAAAATAATTATTGAAGCTTTCAACCACTTCCTTTATGTTGTCATTTTTTTTTATTTCCGTCTAAGAAGTATTGGGGGTAGTCCCTCTTAGTGCCATTTTTATTAATGCTATTGAGGATGCCCCATGTTGCTCTCATATTATTTTTGTTCCTGTCCAATAATCCACTGTAATATTCTTTTTTACATGATCGTAGTATGTATGTTAACTTGTTTTTATACTTTTTGTACTTAATTTCTGCCTCTGTAGTTCTTTGTGCTATAAATTTTCTATATAGTGTATTCTTCTTCTTACAAGCATTTTTTAATCCTTTTGTCATCCATGGTTGATTATTCTTTCTCTGCTTATTACTGAGTTGTTTCCATGGACAATGTTTGTCATAAAGTATTATGAACTTGTTTAAGAAATGTTCATATGCTTCATCAACCTCTTTTTCATTGTACACATTGTCCCAATCTTGCTTTTGTAACTCGATTTTGAAAGCAGTCATCCTCTTCTCTGTGCATAGTCTTCGAAATGTCCTTTTGTCTTCCATGTTCTTCTTGTAGTTTCCATCATATATTGTAAAAACTGGCAGATGATCACTAATGTCGGTTATAAGTAGACCACTTGTAGTGTTATTATCAAAATCATTGGTAAAAATATTATCAATAAGCGTGGCACAGTGTCCTGTGATTCAGCTTGGCTTTGTGATTTTAGGATATAAACTGATGCTGTACATTGTATCAATGAAGTCATCAATAGACTTTTGCTTGTTAGGGTTCAATAAGTCAATATAAAGTCACCACATAAGAAAAGTATTCTTTGACCATTGTCCATGTAAGTAGCCTTGATCCATTCTTCAAATGTTTCTATACTTGACTTAGGTGATCTATATACACAACTGATGAAAATGTTTTTGCTTTTTTCCTGACATATTTCAATGGTTATACATTCTAAGATATTATCTATAGCAAATGACATGTTTTTTACCACTTTGTAGTTCAGGTTCTTCATCACGTACACAGCTACTCCTCCTCCATTTTTGTTGGTTCTGTTGATGTAGTTTAGTTCATATCCTTCCAGATCAAAATCTATTCCTTTTTTATCATCAATCCATGTTTCTGTGACAGCAATCACTTTGAAGGGTTCGTTGATGTGTTCCAAAAAGTTCTTAATGTTGTTGTAATTTGCATACAAGCTTCTGCTATTGAAATGAATAATTGACAATTTGTTATCACATTTAATGTTGCTATTATATTGATCATCTGTGTAATAAAAAAAATTATTACTGATGTAGGAGAAAAAAATTGTATCTGGATCTATATCATTTTCCAAATCCTAAATTTTTGTGATCTTTGTTGCAGAAATTTTTTAGTTCCATATTTTCTTGTTCAACAATCTTTGATGTTGTTTCAATAATCTCTATAAGTGTAGGTGGATGCAATCCTGAATCTAGGTCCTCTTGTTTAGTCGTCCCTTGGAACATAGTAGTGTCGATGCTGAATTTAGGTGCTTGTTTTCTGTCAGAGTCCATTATCATCGTTGTTGTGGAAACTGTGGAAACTTCAAAAATTGTCCAGGTCCTTGATGTCATGGACAACAATTACTCTTGCTTCTGGACCTCCATTCAGCTTGATGTAGATTTTACAGTTGGTGCTCCAAGTTCCCTGGATTTTTTCCTGCTTTCTCAAGTCGCATGCTTTCTTGGCCATTCCAGCATTACGTTTTGTGAGATGCTCATTCATGTACACATTTGTTCCCTTCAGCTTCTTTCCCTGTCTCAGCAATGCCATTTTAGATTTTCTGTTTACGAGTTTCACAAGCACGACTGGAGTGGTGTTGTTGTTTCTTCCGTTCAGTGGGATGCATGTTTCGATGGTATTAATGTCAATTTCAATTTCTTTCAGAAAGTTGACCACTTGCTGTTCTGCTGAGACCATATCCATTTCATCTGGTTCACCTTCATTATTCACAGCTTTCGCATAGGATCTTGGTTTAATTCGGTGCCCTGTCATGATGATATCATTAATTCGTTTGTCCTGATCCATTTCATCTATGATAATCCTCAGCATGTTGTTGTCTTCTTGAACGGTCTTCATTTGTTTGCTTAGTTCAGTGTCTTCATTATTTCTTTTGTTGTTCTGAGTTTGCAGACTTTCTATATTTTGCTGCAGACTTTTCACATCTTGTTTGTGTTCTGTTGTTGCTTTTCTCAGCTCTTTTTTCATTTCTTTCATTTCTTCTTTCATTTCATTAATTTCTTATTTCGTTTCTTCTCTCCATTCTTTCATTTCTTTTTTCCATTCTTTCATTTCTTCTTTCCATTCTTTAAATTCTTCTTTCATTTCGTTAAGTTTTTGTAGTATTGCCTCTTGATTCCCATCATGTCCTGTGTCCAGCCTCAAATCTTGTTCCCAGTTGTGTTCTGTATCAGCTGACCCCGAACGTTTCGGGATTTCAATCTTTCCTTTAGCTTTTCGCATCGCGGCAGTCGCTGACGTCAGTGCCTCTTGTGTCTTATCTGCAGTTACTTCTTTAGCGACTTGCGGCACTTCTAACTTGTTTTTTCAACAATTTCGTACCTTGCGCCTTTCAGAGATCAATTTGAGGTGTCACCTGTCAACTTTTATCACTCTGCGACGTCGGAATCACTTTAAAACAGCTGTAAACTCGCCGTAGCTTTTGGTTGCTAGGCAACCGCTTTGAACTGCGGCAAGGCGTCGTTGGCTTGAGGCTAACGGCTCTTCCAACTCGCCTTATTTCAGCGTATCAGTGCCTCTCAACTGGCCAAAATCAGATCGAAGATGCCAGGTGACTCTCCTGTGGCTATGATCGCAAATCAGTGGTCAAAATCTTCAGATTTAACAAAAACTCCGGTAGCAGAAGCGGAGCCTTTTTCTTTGCGTCCTTTCTCATTGACAGGAAGGGACGTTGAAAAAGCTAAGTTATGCCAATCTCTATCTATAGGCTAATGCCAGCGAGATACAATAGATAGATACAATGTTTTGATCGGTCGTCAGTCACAATGCCAGCTCGTGGAGGGGGTTCGTACTTTTTGCTCGCAACCTAAAATAACTTTTAATTAACAAAAACCTCATAAGATAAGGCAATCATAACCCGAGGTACCACTGTCGTTGGAAATAGCCACTAAGTGGAATCATACAGCAAATCACAGATGGTATTTGTAAGGAAATGGAACCTGGCTGACATCTCAGTCGTGCAGGTTCAAGGTTTTCGTGGGAACAAGGGTTTCTGAGATCCAGGAGCTGACTGCCTCACACACCTGGAGGTATGTGGATACAGCTAACAATCCGGCCGACGATCTCACCCGTGGCAAGATGTTAGCTGAGCTGGCTGCGCCAAATCGTTGGATCCAGGGACCAGCATTCCTTCGCCGTCCACAGGATGAATGGCCATCCTGTCCTAGCATCACAGAGCCAGAGGACCGTGGTGAGTTAAAACACAGTGTTTTTTGTGCTCTCACACAGACCAGCTCACCACCCAAGATACCAGATCTCACCCGGTTCAGCAGCTGGAGAGAGTTGGTCAAGGCCACGCAACAGTCTCTTCATGGGGCGGCAGCCGACCCTGCTTCACCTCTGTGTGACCTAAGAGATGCTGAAGTCCACCTGCTCAAAACCAGCCAAACAGACTGCTTCTCTGAAGAAATCAGATGCCTCAGAGCCGGCAAGCCTGTGCCACCCAGCAGCAGGCTGAGTACGCTCGCCCCAGAATTAGACCCGACATTGGGTCTTATACGGGTTGGAGGACGCCTGCGCCGTTTAGAGAGCTCTAGCCCCACTGACATTCACCCAATACTGTTGGATCCCCGTCATGCAGTCACCACACTCCTCATTAAAGAGATGGATGCTCAGCTACATCACCCTGGACCTGATAGGGTGTTTGCAGAGATGAGGCGCTACTACTGGGTTCTGCGAGGAAGGCAGGCTATCAAAAAGTATCAGAGAGCTTGCACTGGTTGCATGAAGTGGAGAGGGAAGCCAGTGGTGCCAAGGATGGCAGACCTGCCCTCAGCCCGTCTGCGGCTGCTCAAGCCTCCATTCTTCTCAACAGGCGTGGACTGCTTTGGCCCGTACATGGTCAAGGCTGGGAGGCGAAGTGAAAAGCGCTGGGGGATCATTTTCAAATGTCTCACGACGAGATGTATACATCTGGATCTACTCACCAGCCTCGACACAGATGCTTTCCTCCTCGCACTGAGACGGTTCATCGCACGGAGAGGCACTCCCTTTGAGGTCCTCTCTGATCAGGGGACTAACTTCCGAGGAGCAGATAAGGAGCTGAAGGAGGCCTTTGCAGCAATGGAATCACAGTTGCAGGAGCGGCTTGCAGAAAAACAGATTAAGTTCCGTCTTAACCCACCAGCATCTCCCCACTTTGGTGGTGTCTGGGAGCGTGAGATTCAATCAGTCAAGAAATCCCTGCAAGTGGTCATAGGTGCACAAGTGCTCCAAGAAGAGGTTCTGCTCACACTCCTCATCGAAGTGGAAGGCATCCTCAATGCCAAGCCTTTAAGATATGTATCCTCGGATGTGGCCGATCCAGACACAGTGACGCCCAGCATGTTGTTGATGGGGCGGAAGGATGCCTCTCTTCCACAAGTTGCCTATGCTCCTGACACCCTCACCAGGAGGCGCTGGCGTCATTGCCAGATGATGGCCGACCACTTCTGGACACAGTTCATCAGAAACTACTTGCCCTCTCTTCAAACCCGCCAGAGATGGCGCCAACACACAGATCATCTCCCCCTGGACACAGTTGTGATGATTGTTGATCCTCAGCTTCCACGTGCTCACTGGCCAATGGGGAGGGTGGTGAAGCTGAATGCAAGTGATGATGGATGTATACGGACTGCTGAAGTTAAAGTTGGCGAGAAGATTTACGTGAGACCAGTTGCTCGGCTGGTCCAGCTGTCAACTCTTCCTGAGGATAATCCTGTTTAAAGGACTGTTGTGGGAATTTACTTTTGTTTCAAAATTGCCATGATATTTAGGGGGCGGCTGTTATAAATTCCCTTTGTCAGAAGATTAAGAGAAAGTTCCTTATTTAATATGATAATTGTTGAATATAATTGACTATATTATTGTTGACGTAAACAAGCTATTATTGTAGTCATGCACTTTTAAGTTACGTCTGTTTTGAGTCAGGCAGTTTATGCAGCTATGTTTACTTTTCCGGGGTCCTTCGGGCAATGTGTTGAACAGTGTGCATGTGAGAGTGTGCTTAGCTGCTGCTGCTACAAAGCAATATATAAAGAAGAAGTTAAAACGTAAAACGGTGTCCTTATTCCCTAACCGGAGTACGCTCACGGGTGAAGAGTCCCAGCACAACAACAACAACATCAGTTTAAACATCCATCCATCCATTTTCTACCGCTTATTCCCTTCGGGGTCGCGGGGGGCGCTGGAGCCTATCTCAGCTACAATCGGGCGGAAGGCGGGGTACACCCTGGACAAGTCGCCACCTCATCGCAGGGCCAACACAGATAGACAGACAACATTCACACTCACAATCACACACTAGGGCCAATTTAGTGTTGCCAATCAACCTATCCCCAGGTGCATGTCTTTGGAGGTGGGAGGAAGCCGGAGTACCCGGAGGGAACCCACGCAGTCACGGGGAGAACATGCAAACTCCACACAGAAAGATCCCGAGGCCGGGATTGAACTCACGACTACTTAGGACCTTCGTATTGTGAGGCAGACGCACTAACCCCTCTGCCACCGTGCTGCCCAGTTTAAACATATAGTTCTTTAATATCGATTGAGAAGGGGTGTGAGAAGTAAAAGTGGAGCGAACTACATATGTTGTCAATATTCAGTGTTTAATCATTCATAGTTATTATCGTAAATCCCACATTATTGTCATGTACTTTCTGGGTGTCTCATTCAGTAGAAAATGTAAAATTCCATTCCGTTTTTTAAGGCGGTCTGTCATAACGTTTTTAGCATCGAATCAGACATTATAGTGAGTTTTTGTATTAGTGTTCCTAAAAATAAACACACACATATTGTACAGCAGATTGTCACAGCTAGCTTGTCACACACACACACACACACACGCACACACACACACACACACACACACACACACACACACACACACACACACACACACACACACACACACACACTGTGTACAATATGTACAGTACTTTTATTGACTAAATATATGTTCAACTTTTCTTCAGAATCAGCTTCTTTCCCGTCAGCTGACAAAACTTATTTCTAATTCATTGTTGCAACGTCACAGTGCATTAAACAGTGTTGAAACTGAGCATCCCTTGACCTTGATGGGGGAGCATAGAGTTGGTTGTTTCACTGCAGTCAAACTAGACAATCATTGGATAAATACTCTGCTTTTTCCAATCCAAGGATGCTGAGCGTCTCGAGAAGTGAATGGAAAGTTCTGCATGAGGATTGGATGATCTGTCTGAGGCTGAATCCCCTTTTGATTGACAGCAAATTAATTGAATCAGCTCTCTTGAAGTATTAACAACTGCCAGAGCATTTTTCAACTTTCATTTTGAGTTACAAGTTGATATTGAGTTTTTTACAGTGATGTTATTTTTGTTAAAAACACTAACTCGTTGTTATGTTTTTTTGGGTTTTTTTCAGAAGTTACTCGTTTTTATTTAGGAAATAGGCCCTGCATACATCCATTTTCTATTGCTTGTACCTCTCAGGGTTGCAGCAGGTGCTGGAGCCTATTCCAGCTGCATTCGGGCAGAAGGCGGGGTACACCCTGGACAAGTCGCTACTTTATCACAGGGCCAACACAGATAGACAACATTCACACTCACATTCACACACTAGGGCCAATTTAGTGTTGCCAATCAAGTGCTAAAACCCAGGTGCATGTCTTTGGAGGTGGGAGGAAGCCGGAGTACCCGGAGGGAACCCACGCAGTCACAGGGAGAACTCCACACTCTAAGCAAATATAATGACCTGAATAATGAAAATGTTCCCAATGTATACTGTATTTGTGGGAAATATTTGAAAATAAGAATTATATATTTTTTTCTGGGTTGTGTTTTTATTGTACAACACATTGTCACTTGCAAAAATAAATGTTGTTTCCTTTGTGTAGCCTCCAAGTACTACATCCAGAATAGTTTTGTATAAAAAAAATATTTAAAAAAATCAAATCAAACATTTGCACAAAATGTGAATCAGTTATCGTTCGTTCTTTAATAGAAAGGACCTTTCAAAAGTATGAGGGGCCATT
The DNA here is from genome assembly GCF_033978785.1 of Entelurus aequoreus. NCBI lineage: Eukaryota > Metazoa > Chordata > Actinopteri > Syngnathiformes > Syngnathidae > Entelurus > Entelurus aequoreus. The sequence goes on along the minus strand of NC_084733.1, from coordinate 60,160,217 downwards.
AGGGACATTATTCAGAATTACCTCTTTACATACACTACTGAAATGCTCTCACATAAACACTGAAATGTTTTTCTCTCACACACACTACTGAAACACTCTTATACACACTACTGAAATGCTCTCACATAAACAACTGAAATCTTTTCCTCCCACACACACTACTGAAACACTCTTATACACACTACTGAAACACTCTTGCATACACTACTGAAATGCTCTCACATAAACAACTAAAATGTTTTTCTCTCACGCACCCTACTGAAACACTCATACACACTACTGAAACACTCTCACATACACTACTGAAATGCTCTCACATAAACAACTAAAATGTTTTTCTCTCACACACCCTACTGAAACACTCTCATAAACACTACTGAAATGTTTTTCTCTCACGCACACACACACACACCTGGAATTATTTTTCACTAGTATGTACAAACGCATTTCACCTGTTTGTGTGTGTGAGCTTTTTACACGTGCGTGTGAGCGACAACAACTTCAGTAGTATGTGTGCAAGGATTTCAGTTATGTGTATAAGAGCATCTTACCAGTGTGTATGAGCGAGGTTGCATTCCGGTTCCGGTCACCAATAATCCCCGCCCCTTTTCAGACAAGTTTTTTTTGTTTTTATTTAAAGCCAAGTTGTTTTTTAACAAAATGTCTGCCTGACTGCCGACAAGTAGCTTAACCGAGGCGGGAGCTCTACTTCATAATTTGAGGGCTTCAGCGGAGGATATAAGAACATTTTCAATCCAACATCGGTCGGGCTGCAGCCGTGGGTTGCACCTGTAAGATGCGACACCTGAGCGGCCACCATCTCCTCCCGACAGCCAAACAGCCTCGAACACTCGTTCCATTGCGAGTGTGCGCCGCAGCATTAACAAGCGCAACGTTCCAGCTCATGGACATCGGGGCAAGAGGAGGAAAAGGTAATTGGACATTATTTATTTCTAAATGATTGTTGAATCCCACGAAATGTAAGGCAACATGGCATCGTAGTAAGCTAAACAGTTAGCCTTGTTTGCCTCCACTACAAACAACTTTAGCAACTAGTGCTTCCGGGGCTCCTAAGAGTCTGACATCTATTGCAAACTTGGCGTTTGTCTCGGAGGAAGCGGAAAAAAGTACACAGTCAAATCAGCTAGTAATGTTTGCAGCCTTGTTGCTATGGTAACATGTCGAAATGTGAGTCACGTCGTGGTACGTCAGTAGCTAATCATATACTAATAATAATGGATTACATTTATTTAGCCCTTTTCTATCAACTAGATAAGTATTCCCCAAACTATGGCCCGTTGGCCGGTTACGGCCCGCCAGCGTCAAAAATCCGGCCAGCAACAATTTTTTTTTCAATTATTTTAAATCTGACTTTTCTAATCCATTTTTTGGTGTCTCCTAGCCGCTCAGGCAAATCATATTGTCTAAAAATGCATTTCTCTGTATGACTTATATTGTCTTAGCTGTTTTCATGTGATCTGATTGTTACATTCTTATTTCAGAGTCACCACAAAGCTGCATGACCATTTCAACAAGGACGGAATAAACAACCTCTGGATTCAAGGAAGTTGGCTTCCAAACAACTTCTCTCCACACAAATATATTGTTTGGAATATTCAATATATTTCACCTAGAAACATACAAAATATTCTTTTTTTTTTTTTGCTCAAAAAAGACTCCTTAAGTCGTATTATTCATATACTTTTCAAATGTTCTTGTAGTCAGACAATCTTTTCAGTATATTAGAGGGAATCTTTACCTGACCTGTTTGGACTGTCATCTGCAGTCTTCTTCAGAAGGGACACCTGACTGCTGTGATGTGTTGCCTATCAGCTCTTCTTATAGGCCTGGCCAACCAGGCAGACTACTTGATGGTCAATGAGGGAGGAGATAATAGGCAACACGTCACAGTGGTCAGGTGACCCTTCTGAAGAAGACTGCAAATGACAGTCGAAACATCCATCCATCCATTTTCTACCTCTTGTCCCTTTCGAGGTCACTGGGGGTGCTGGAGCCTATCCAATATCAGGTAAAAATTCCATTTAATATACTTAAAATATTTTCTGACTACAAGAACATTTAAAAAGAAAAGTAATATATTAAGATTAAGATTAAAGATTAAAGTACCAATGATTGTCACACATATCCTCTTTTTTCGACAGAAATGTACTTTCATTCAAACATAATCATTTGTTGAAAAATAAATTATTGACATGAATCCTATTGATTATAAAAGATTGATAAATGGCATTTCAGTCCAGCTTCTTCAGCTCTTAAAGTCTTCTCTGCAGAATTATCAGATGGAGTAAGCTTAATGATTGCTAAAATAAACGTATTAGTTAGTAAATGTAACAATAACACAAGGAACACAATTCATTCTGATAGAACTTGTCCACCAAAAAGGGTCGTGTCCCAGAGAAACTTCTTACCTCATATTCATTTTGAAAAAAATTGGACTAAACATAACACATTTCTTATCCCAAATAAAGTTACAATCATGTCACAAATGTTACCTTGTAAATCTCTTTTGTCTAAATTAATCCAGGCTGTTTCTTTAGAGTGCTCTTTTTTTGTCCCATTGAAAAAGAGTCAATTAACCATGAATGTCCAATCTCACAATTATTCTGGACTGAACTTTCTGTTGTACTGTTTAGTACTTACAATATACTGTTTAGCCGATGAAGGCTGCCTTGTTGCTCTCGTGCGCTCTGTTTTGTTTGTTTTTGTGCATAAATTGTGTGTCCGGGTGCTCTTACACCCGCGAAGAGCTACTGAACATCAGATCCATCATCCCTATGGACTTGTTACCAGTCATCTTAACGTCAGCTGCGGATTTGGTCCATTCTGTGATCAAAGAGGGAGACCGCACCGCATCTTTCTCTCCAACGTCCGCTCACTTGCCAACAAGATGGACGAGCTAGCGTTGCTGATGAGAAGGAACAAGGACTTTTCCTCATCTTGTGTGTTGTGCTTCACGGAGACATGGCTGAGCGCAAGTGTCCCGGACAGCGCAGTGCAACTGGATGGCTTTCATCTTCTCCGCGCGGACAGAGACGCGACGCTCTCCGGCAAAAAAAGAGGCGGTGGAGTCTGCTTCTTTGTCAACAACTGCTGGTGTACAGACGTGACAGTGATTTCCAAACACTTCTCCACTTCTCTGGAATATATCTTCATCCACTGTAAGCCCTTTTACTCACCGCGTGAGATTGTTTCATTCATTCTGGTGGCTGTTTAAATCCCGCCCGGCGCAGACGTGCGTGACGCTCAGCGCGCGCTTGCAGGGCAAATCTTACATGTGGAACGGTCTTTTCCTGACTCTCTTGTTATTGTGCTTGGTGATTTTAACAAGGGAAATTTGAGCCAGGAATTACCAAAGTATAGACAGTTTATTAAATGCCCGACCAGAGAGGAGAACACTTTGGATCACTGCTACACTACATTGAGCAAGGCTTTTCATGCAGTCCCGCGCGCTGCTTTTGGACTATCAGATCACGTGATGGTGCACTTAATCCCTTCATACAGACAGAGACTGAAACTGGCTAAACCTGTTCTGAGGACCATTAAGTGTTTCACCGCCGAGTCTGTGGACGAGTTGCGTGCTTGTTGGGAGACGACAGACTGGGAGGCAATTGGAGCGGCCACGAACAATCTGGACGAGTATACGGACACTGACCTCATACATACAGTTCAATGAGGTGCGCATCATTCCAACGCGCACCAGGGTTTGTTATAAAAACAACAAGCCCTGGTTCACACCCAAGCTCAGACAGCTGCGCAAGAAGAAGGAGGCTGCGTGGAGAAGCGGGGACCGAAGTACATACAGAGAAGCGAAGTACCACTTCAACAGGGAAGTGGAGAAAGCCAAATCTGTGTACTCTAACCGTCTACAGGAACAGTTCCGCTCCAATGATTCTGTGGCCGTTTGGAGAGGTCTAAGGGCCCTTACGAACTATAAGCCCAAAACCCCCCAGGCCCTGAATGACCGGACTCTCGCTCAGGGCCTCAACACACATTACTGTCGTCATGAACGGCCTTCAGCTCATCAAAGCCCTGCTCCCCCCACCATCACCCTCCCCACCAATGCCAGCACTTCATTAAAGGAGTTAAAGGACTCAAAGGACTCCAAGGACATCACAGGACTCCAAGAACATCATAGGACTGTAAAGGCCCTCTCCATCCGAGAAGAGGATGTACGCCGGCAGTTCTTGAAGCTGAATACGCGGAAGGCCCCCGGGCCGGATGGTGTCTCCCCCTCCACTCTCAGACACTGTGCGGATCAGCTGGCTCCTGTCTTCACTGACATTTTTAACACCTCTCTGGAGCTATGCCGCGTGCCGTCCTGCTTTAAGACCTCCACCATTGTCCCTGTCCCCAAGAAAGCACGGATCACAGGACTAAATGTCTACAGGCCGGTCGCGCTGACGTCTGTGGTCATGAAGTCCTTTGAGCGCTTGGTCCTGCCCCACCTCAAGGACATCACCGCCCCCCTCCTGGACCCACTGCAGTTCGCCTATAGAGCCAACAGGTCTGTGGATGATGCAGTGAACCTGGCCCTCCACTTCATCCTGGAGCATCTGGACTCCCCAGGAACCTACGCTAGGATCCTGTTTGTGGACTTCAGCTCTGCCTTCAACACCATCCTCCCTGGACTGCTACGAGACAAGCTCTACCAGCTCAGCGTGCCCGACTCCCTCTGCAGTTGGATCAATGACTTCCTGACAGACCGAAGACAGCACGTGCGGCTGGGGAAGATTGTCTCGGACAGTCGAACCACGAAGACTGGTACTCCTCAGGGCTGTGTACTCTCCCCCTGGCTCTTCTCCCTGTATACAAACTGCTGCACCTCCAGTCACCAATCCGTAAAACTGCTCGAGTTTGCGGATGACACCACCCTCATCGGGCTCATCTCGGATGGCGATGAGTCCGTCTACAGGAGAGAGGTGGACCGGCTGACGTCCTGGTGCAGCCTCAACAACCTGGAGCTGAACGTCCAGAAAACAGTGGAGATGATCATGGACTTCAGGAAAGTCACAGCCCCACCAGCCCCCCTCACCCTGATTGACTCTTCCACCCCCGTCCCCATTGTGGATTCCTTCCGTTTCTTGGGCACCACCATCACCCAAGACCTCAAGTGGGAGCCGACCATCAGCTCCCTCATCAAGAAGGCGCAGCAGAGGATGTACTTCCTGCGGCAGCTGAGGAAACTTAAGGTGCCGACCGAGGTGATGGTGCAGTTCTACTCAGCCATCATAGAGTCCATCCTGACCTCCTCCATCACAGTGTGGTTCCCTGGCGCCACAGTCCAGGATAAGCATAGACTGCAGCGCATCGTACGTGCTGCTGAGAAGGTGATTGGCTGCAGGCTCCCATCCCTCCAGGACTTGTTCTCCTCCAGGACCAGGACAGGAGGCGTGTGGGTCGGATCACAGCTGACTCTTCTCACCCTGGACACAAACTATTCTCCCCTCTCCCCTCAGGCAGGAGACTACGGTCCATCCAGACCCACACCTCCCGCCACCTGAACAGTGTTTTCCCCTCCGCCATCAGGCAAATGAACAATAACTCCTAACAGTAGCTCCTTGAATTCCTTGAATTCCTTGAATTCTTTCTAAGTCTATAACATGATCTGATAGCTCAGTTACAGCTCTTTTTATTACCAAATATGTGTTATATGTGTTTTATGTTGCACGATTGCACCAAGAAAAATTCCTAGTTTGTGAACCCGTTCTCAAACAATGGCAATAAAACTATTCTGATTCTGATTCTGATACTGTTTAGTACTTACAATATACTGTTTAGTACTTTTAATATAGTGTTTGAGTTCAAAGAAAGGGTTCTGTTCTTACAAGGTAAATGTCATAAAAACTTGAGTATGCTGTCAAACTGCTGTGTCTACTAGGAGTATTACATATTCCATCCATCCATTTTCTACCGCTTGTCCTGTTCGGGGTCTTATTCATAAATACAATGTTATGTCATGCAAACCAAATAGTTTTTCATTTTATTATCCATCCATCCATTTCCTACCGCTTGTCCCTCTCAGGAACATTATAAAAAACATTACATCAAAGAAAAAACAATATGTAATGTGTAATATAATGCTTATATTTGATTTTTGTTTTATACTTTTAACTGTTATTCCTTACGTTTCTTGTTTTTTGTTAGTGTTGTTTAAATATATTGTTTAATGATTGAAAATTTGGACGAAAATAATTTGTAAATACTTAATTTGAAAATGTTTAATAACAAATATCTTTGTTATGGAAATAGCTTTAAAGAAAAATGCACCATTCTAGTCGATGGCCTTTTGTTTTCCTCCAAACAGTGAAGTACATATCCTTTTGCTAAGTTTGCAGCATACTACTTCATTGATAGCCGAAAACACAGTCTGTCCACGCGTGCACGTACACTACGTCACTTCCGGAACTTGAACATTTTACGACGGAGTCGGCTAAGTCATATTCTGTGTTATTTTAATGTTTTGTATAAAACTGTAGCTTACCGAGTACAAGGGAACAATAATATAAAAATTAACAGAATGTACATTTAAAAAAGGGAGTATGATCGCTAGGGTTGATACTCGAAACCGGTTTTCCCAGCTGTTCGATAAGAAAAGAACCGAGTCCTCGGACTCGAATCCCTTTTTGAGAACCGGTACCCGTTATCAAGTAAAGAAAAAGAGTTGGTTCTTTATTCTAATCCCTGGAATCCCATCCCGACCAGAAAAGCTCCGTGTGACATCACAAGAAATGACGTCACATAGCTCAGTCATTAGGCGCAGATAGGGAAAGCAGGAAAACAATGGACCAGAAAAAGCGCTCCAAGGTGTAATAAAGTTCAAAACAAAAGGTATAATCCAATGAATAACTTTACTGAGAGATTTGAGCAGGGTACAAACACATGACGAACACTTTTACGACCAACCGGGAACATCGCAACCAGGCTAGCAACGCACCTCCTTTACGGCAGCTGTCGCAACGTTCTTAAAGCAACCGCAGCATATACATATATATGACATCTCCCTTTTTTAACTTTTGTTTTTCTTTCCTTGTAAACAAAACAAAATCACACTGTATATGTGTTGTCTGTCTAATTATAAATAATGCAGACGAGGCGTGTTGGCTGAGTTCTTGACGTTTACTTTCACAGCGTGCTCATAACCTCATTCTTAGCTGCCGGGTGGCAACATGCAACAACACCTTTCGGGGCTACCGCGCATGCTCGTCACTCCCGTTGCATGCTGGGTAGTGTAGTTGTTATTTTCCCTAGCTCATAACATCACATCTTTCCCCCTATAAAGAAATATTTTAACTCAATAAAGTGTATTTCTTTATTTAGCTTTAACTTTTCATTTTTTAGCATTGTAACCACATTTGCAAACAACTTTTCTCTTCATAGAATTTTCTTTCAATAAAGAAATAAAGTGCAAAAATGTCAAAGCATCATAACAAACAGTTATGTCAAATAGCAGCAGAAGTGCACTTTTTGGAGAGCTGTATTATTTTCAGTTTTGTGCCCAAGGGACTGATTTTATTTAACACTATATTATTATTTATACACCTATTTTGATCACAGAGACAGGTTGTTTTTAGTGTTACTGTATATATTTGTTTTTCTGAAAAATCCCACTTAATATACTTTGGGTAACAACAGTCAATATTTATTTATTTTATTTTATTTTTTTAGGGGGGTAACAGTCAATATTTATTTATTTATTAGATTTTATTTTTTCTTATATAATAAAAGTGAGCTTTTGTTAAACCAAATATTGTGGTTTTTTTTCCATATACAACAACCTATCTGGACTCGATAAGAGAATCGATAAGGAATCGGTTCGATAAGAGGATTCGATAATAGGCTCAAACTCGATAATTTCTTATCAAACATCATCCCTAAATATCGCCACATTTTCAACCACTTTTACTTTTCTGTCATTGCACTAAATGACACACAGGGTCACCACTAACTCATCCCATACTTCTTTTTAAACAACGCATTTTAACAAAAATCTATCTGTGGTGTAACAAAAACTAGACTTTTAAATGATCAGTATTGTGAATTGATGTGTTTAATGTAATAGTAAAACATATGTATTTGCTATTTAAGGCTGCTGTACGGTTTCAAAATAAATACTGTATTCTTAAGTAACATTTGTTTTGTATGTAATCTTGTATATGTTATTGTTATTCAAATAATGATTACAAAAGCGAAAACAATTTGGCGGAAGTGACGTTATCTTTGTGCACGCATGGACTGATCATGTATTCCGGTAACGATGGAATATGGTGACAAGCACTTCCTGCTTCATCCACAACGTATGTTCATATGATATTCTTCATTTTTCATATTCAAACTTTATTTTTTGAAGTGAGAGGCAATAAAGAGGATGTTTTCTGTTTTTTTTACTAGTGTTCTGCACTGCATTTAGAGGCTGCAAAAAGAGGACTCTGATAACTTACATCAGGAGAGGCTTTATCGAGAGCTTAATGAGCACACTCAAACTGTATCTGCATTTCTGGGTGTGTGTGATGATGCGGATGTCCGGAACCTTCTAGGATCATTGTAGAGATGTTTTCGCAATGTGCTGCATGAACATAAGGCCAGACAGAGAGCCAAATTTGGCACCTCCAACACCCTTGACTGGCCACCCAGGGCGGCCCAGATCCAGTATAGCCACTGAACACATTTCTCAATGTGTCCATCGCTATATCATGGCAAATTATTGCATCATGCTTTGGAATTAGTCGAAGAACACAATCCAGAGGTTGTTTATTCCGTCTTTTTTGAAATGGTCATGCAGCTGTGTGGTGACTCTGAAATAAGAATGTAACAATCCGATCACATGAAAACAGCTAAGACAATATAAGTCATACAGGGAAATGCATTTTTAGACAATAGGATTTGCCTGAGCGGCTAGGAGACACCAAAAAATGGATTAGAAAAGTCAGATTTAAAATTATTATTTTATTATTTTTTTGACTGTGTACTTTTTTCCGCTTCCTCTGAGACAAACGGCAAGTTTGCAATGGATGTCAGACTCTTAGGAGCCGCGGAAACACTAGTTGCTAAAGTTGTTTGTAGTGGAAGCAAACAAGGCTAACTGTTTAGCTCACTACGATGCCATGTTGCCTTACATTTCATGGGATTCAACAATAATTTAGAAATAAATAATATCTAATTACTAGGGATGTCCGATAATGGCTTTTTTGCCGATATCCGATATTCCGATATTGTCCAACTCTTAATTACCGATACCGATATGATACATACAGTCATGGAATTAACACATTATTATGCCTAATTTGGACAACCAGGTATGGTGAATATAAGGTCCTTTTTAAAAAAAATTATAAAATAAAATAAGATAAATAAATTAAAAAACATTTTCTTGAATAAAAAAGAAAGTAAAACACTATAAAAACAGTTACATAGAAACTATTAATTAATGAAAATTAGTCAAATTAACTGTTAAAGGTTAGTACTATTAGTGGACCAGCAGCATACACAATCATGTGTGCTTACGGACTGTATCCCTTGCAGACTGTATTGTTATAAATTGATATATAAGTAGGAACCAGAATATTAGTAACAGAAAGAAACAACCCTTTTGTGTGAAAGAATGTGAATGAGTGTAAATGGGGGAGGGAGGTTTTTTGGGTTGGTGCACTAATTGTAAGTGTATCTTGTGTTTTTTATGTTGATTTAATAAAAAATAAAAAAAATAAATTAAAAAAAAGACCGATACCGATCATTTCCGATATTACATTTTAAAGCATTTATCGGCCGATAATATTGGCAGGCCGATATTATCGGACATCCCTACTAATTACCTTTTCCTCCTCTTTCCCCGATGTCCATGAGCTGGAACGTTGTGCTTGTTAATGCTGCGGCGCACACTCGCAATGGAATGAGTGCTCAGGCTGCTTTGCTGTCGGGAGGAGAAGGTGGCCACTCAGGTGTCGCATCCTACAGGTGCAACCCACGGCTGCAGCCCGACCGATGTTGCATTGAAAATGATAATAATGGATTAGATTTATATAGCGCTTTTCTAGACACTCAAAGCGCTTCACAGAGAAGTTAGAACGCATCATTCATTTTTACAACTCATTCATTCATCATTCATTCTCAGGTGTGAGCGGCACCGGGGGCAAGGGTGAAGTGTCGTGCCCAAGGACACAACGGCAGCGTTTTTTTTCTGAAGCCCTTAAGTTTTGAAGTAGAGCTCCTGCCTCGGTTAAGCTACTTGTCGGCAGTCAGGCAGACATTTTGTAACAAACAACTTGGCTTTAAAAAAAAAAAAAAAAAAATTTGTCTGAAAAGGGGCGGGGATTATCGGTGACCGGAACCGGAATGCAACCTCGCTCATACACACTGGTAAGATGCTCTTATACACATAACTGAAATCCTTGCACACATACTACTGAAATAGTTGTCTCTCACACGCACATGTAAAAAGCACACACACACACATGTAAAATCCATTTATACATACTAGTGAAAAATAATTCCAGGTGTGTGTGTGTGTGTGTGTGTGTGTGTGTGTGTGTGTGTGTGTGTGTGTGTGTGTGAGTGTGTGTGTGTGTGTGTGTGTGTGTGTGTGTGTGTGTGTGTGTGTGTGTGTGTGTGTGTGTGTGTGTGTGTGTGTGTGTGTGTGTGTGTGTGTGCGTGAGAGAAAAACATATCAGTAGTGTTTATGAGAGTGTTTAAGTAGGGTGTGTGAGAGAAAAACATTTTAATTGTTTATGTGAGAGCATTTCAGTAGAGTATGTAAGAGTGTTTCAGTCGTGTTTATAAGAGTGTTTCAGTAGTGTGTATAGGAGTGTTTCAGTAGTGTGTGTGTGAGAAAAATATTTCAGTTGTTTATGTGAGAGCATTTAAGTAGTCTATGTAAGAGTGTTTCAGTAGTGTGTATAAGAGTGTTTCAGTAGGGTGTGTGAGAGAAAAACATTTTAGTTGTTTATGTGAGAGCATTTCAGTAGTGTATGTAAGAGCATTTCAGTAGTGTGTGTAAGAGTGTTTCAGTAGTGTGTATACGAGTGTGTGTGTGAGAAAAAGATTTCAGTTGTTTATGGAGAGCATTTCAGTAGTGTGTATAAGAGTGTTTCAGTAGTGTGTATAGGAGTGTTTCAGTAGTGTGTGTGAGAGAAAAACATTTCAGTTTATGTGACAGCATTTCAGTAGTGTATGTAAGAGGTAATTCTGAAAAATTTCCCTAACGGCCCCTCATACAAAAGACCCCACACGTTCGCGGACGTCACATTTCTTGTTTAGTCATTTTTAGTTACAGAAGAATACTTGTACTGTTGAAAGGATGAAGTTAAAGTACCAATGATTGTCACGCACACACTAAGTGTGGTAGAATTTGTCCTCTGCATTTGACCCATTACCTTGTTCACCCCCTGGGAGGTGAGGGGAGCAGTGGGCAGCAGCGGCAGCAGCAGCGGCAGCAGCGGTAGCAGCGGCAGCAGCGGCAGCCGCGCCCGGGAATCATTTTTGGTGATTTAACCCCCAATTCCAACCCTTGATGCTGACTGCAAAGCAGGGAGGTAATGGGTCCCATTTTTATAGTTTTTGGTATGACTCGGCCCGGGTTTGAGCTCACAACTTACCGATCTCAGGGCGGACACTCTAACCACTAGGCCACTGAGTAGGTGTTGGCTTTTAAGTGGTGTTAAGTTTTTCACATGTTTCATGAAATCATTCATGACATGTTGTTCTCAAACTGCTTGCTTGTTTTTGCATGTTCCCTTTCCAGTGTTGTTTGAATAGGCTTCTGTTTTTCCAAAATTGGTTTTGTTGACGTTCTTACAGTTATGTGTGAAACGACCGGGTCGCATCGTGGTGCGGTGGTGTTCTCCCAATGATGCAGACGGGCTCGGACACAGCTTGCAGGTAGAAAAATGATTTATTTTCACAAATCAGACAGAAAAAACAAAAACGACTAGCATGGGAGCTAGCAAGCAAAATAATCTAGCATGAGAGCTAGCAGGAAGCAAAGTGGTCGTAACTTGTTGCATGAGAACAAACTAGGAAGCCAGGCAGAGTGCTGCCCGGGCGAAGACTAAATAGCCCTCTGATTAGCGCTCGGGCAACAGGTGCGCGTCCCGAAACGCTAACCAGAGGCAGGTGAGCAAAATCTGCCGTCATGGCAACAGAAACAAAACACACGTGACACTAAACTGTAAACAAACTGTGATCCGAGCAGCGGATCCTAACAGTACCCCCCCCTAAAAGGACAGATTCCAGATGTCCCTTGAAAACAAAAAAAACAACTGGAACCCGGAAAAAAAAAAACAAGCAAAAAGTTCACGAGTCAAGGGCGGGCGGGGGGGTGACTTGGTGGTGGGTCGCCAGGCCACGTGTCCCCGAATCCACCGGGGAAGGGTCAGGTGGCGGCGGCGAATGGAACGCCGCCGCCGCTGGCGAGGCGGGCGAGGCGGGCGAGGCGGGCGACCACGGTAAGGCCACATTCGTGGCCGCCGAGAAGGTGGGCGTGAGTGGCGCCAGAATTTCAGCAGCCTCTGAGTCCTCTGAGAGAGCTGCTTGCGCAGCCGGACCACTCGAGGTCGCTGAGACGTCGCCGTGGAAGCGGTAGGTATCGACGTCGCCGTGGCAGCCGGAGTCGCTGTCGTGGCAGCCGGAGTCGCTGTCGTGGCAGCCGGAGTCGCTGTCCTGGCAGCAGGAGTCGCTGTCCTGGCAGCAGGAGTCGCTGTCGTGGCAGCCGGAGTCGCTGTCGTGGCAGCAGGAGACGCTGTCGTGGCAGCAGGAGTCGCTGTCGTGGCAGCCGGAGTCGCTGTCGTGGCAGCAGGAGTCGCTGTCGTGGCAGCAGGAGTCGCTGTCGTGGCAGCAGGAGTCGCTGTCGTGGCAGCAGGAGTCGCTGTCGTGGCAGCAGGAGTCGCTGTCGTGGCAGCAGGAGTCGCTGTCGTGGCAGCAGGAGTCGCTGTCGTGGCAGCAGGAGTCGCTGTCGTGGCAGCCGGAGTCGCTGTCGTGGCAGCCGGAGTCGCTGTCGTGGCAGCAGGAGTCGCTGTCGTGGCAGCAGGAGTCGCTGTCGTGGCAGCAGGAGTCGCTGTCGTGGCAGCAGGAGTCGCTGACGTGGCAGCCGGAGTCGCTGTCGTGGCAGCCGCAGTCGCTGTCGTGGCGGCCGCAGTCGCTGTCGTGGCAGCCGCAGTCGCTGTCGTGGCAGCCGGTGCTGGTGCGAGAACCAGTCGTGGTGCAGGTACTGGTGCGAGAACCAGTCGTGGTGCAGGTACTGGTGCGAGAACCAGTCGTGGTGCAGGTACTGGTGCGAGAACCAGTCGTGGTGCAGGTACTGGTGCGAGAACCAGTCGTGGTGCATGTACTGGTGCGGGGACCAGCCGTGGAGCAGGTACTGGTGCGGGAACCAGCCGAGGTGCAGGTACTGGTGCGGGAACCAGCCGAGGTGCAGGTACTGGTGCGGGAACCAGCCGAGGTGCAGGTACTGGTGCGGGAACCAGCCGAGGTGCAGGTACTGGTGTGGGAACCAGCCGAGGTGCAGGTACTGGTGTGGGAACCAGCCGAGGTGCAGGTACTGGTGTGGGAACCAGCCGAGGTGCAGGTACTGGTGTGGGAACCAGCCGAGGTGCAGGTACTGGTGTGAGAACCAGTCGAGGTGCAGGTGGCCTAGCTGGCGGTTGCGGCTTAGCAGGCCGAAAAACCGGTGGTGGCGGCCGGGCAGGAGGTTGTGGCTTAGCCCGCCGAAGGACAGGTGGCGGTGGCCGAGCAGGAGGTTGCGGCTTAGCACGCCGTTGTGCCACCCCACTCGCACAGCTCCCAGTACTAGCCCCCCCCTCAAAAAGCGGATCCCAGACGCGTTCCTTGCGGATTGGAACCGTCTTCAAGGGTGGGTGGAGGGTGGTCAGGGGGAGGGTAGAATCCTCTCCTCTAAATTGTCCAAAATGTCTATTGTCACCCCCCACTTGAGACTGGGACTGACTAGATTTAGTCCTTAAAAAAATGTCCTGATAATGTTTAATCGCAGAATTAAAGTCACTTGAAAATGGCTGGCAGGAAGAATTGACATGATGTCTAAAAAAGTCTTTGTCTATGACGTCATCCAAAATGGACGGGACAACGTCATCAAGCGGCGTGTCATCAGGGGGTGCCGACGGAATGACGTCATAGCTGCAGTCCCAGTGATTGACAGGCCAGTCATAACAGTCTTCGGTAAGGTAGTTGATGGGATTAACAGACCTTTGAAGAGGGAAATCTTGGGCTGAATGTAGCTTGCTGTGTACCGGCGGAGGAGTCTGTGGGAGGGGCGCGTCTTGGCAGCGAAGTGAAGACCTCTTTGGTGGCTTCCGTCTTCGCTGACGCGTCCGGTGGTGCGGAGGTGTGGCGATGTCCTCGGGCCAAACGGAGTGGATTGGGACCAACTTTCCGTTAGGACCCCAGATCAGGTCCTGGCGCTCCGAGGGGGAATAGCGGAGAGTCTCCGCCTCCATTGCTCGCAACACCATCCACGCACCTTCGTCCATCTCCTCCGACGTGCTCGTTGCGGGAGAACTTCTTGCTGGCTTCCTACTGAAACGACCGGGTCGCATCGTGGTGCGGTGGTGTTCTCCCAATGATGCAGACGGGCTCGGACACAGCTTGCAGGTAGAAAAATGATTTATTTTCACAAATCAGACAGAAAAAACAAAAACGACTAGCATGGGAGCTAGCAAGCAAAATAATCTAGCATGAGAGCTAGCAGGAAGCAAAGTGGTCGTAACTTGTTGCATGAGAACAAACTAGGAAGCCAGGCAGAGTGCTGCCCGGGCGAAGACTAAATAGCCCTCTGATTAGCGCTCGGGCAACAGGTGCGCGTCCCGAAACGCTAACCAGAGGCAGGTGAGCAAAATCTGCCGTCATGGCAACAGAAACAAAACACACGTGACACTAAACTGTAAACAAACTGTGATCCGAGCAGCGGATCCTAACAATGTGGATGTACCGTATTTTTCGGACCGTAGGGCGCAATGGATTATAAGGTGCACTGCTAATGAGTGGTCTATTCAGGTCTATTTTCATACATAAGGCGCACCGGATTATAAAGCGCATTAAAGGGGTCATATTAGGATTTTTTTCTAAATTGAAAACACTTCCTTGTGGTCTTCATATCATGTAATGGTGATTCTTTGGTCAAAATTTTGCATAGATTGTTTTACAGACCATCTTCAAGTCACTTTCTGGCAGTCACTTCAGGATGCGCTGTTTTGTGGACAGTCTTATTTACGTGGCCTACCTTAGACAGCATCTCGTCCATGTCATCTTTGTTGTAGCGGTGTAGCATGCAAGGACGAGAGGCGAAGGAATGTCAAAAGATGGAGCTAACTGTTTTAATGCATTCAGACTTTACTTCAATCAACAACAGAGCAGCATCTCCTCATCCGTGGCTCACTAGTGCAACAACACCGCAAATGTGTCTCGTGAAAAAACGTTCGACCGGAAGTCTCTAATAACTAAAGTTCCTTGGGTGAATTATGTAAACCCACTATACCGGTAGTTTTAGCGCTATCATAGTGAGTCTACTGACAGATATAAGTTAGAACTTTACGCTACTTTATATTAGAAATGCCCTCTAACAAGAAGATAGAGAAAAAGAAGAAGCTTATCGACTACGTTTCGGCACGGACTACAATGGCGGACGTGCGCAAATTTTCAGGACTTATGCGGATCCCAAAAACAGATCAGCAGGTACCAGAAGGTTAGAAAAGTTGGTTTTGCATAATATTGCAAAACAAAATGCCAGATAATGTGTCCGCTAATGGGTGCCGTTTTGCGGTCCTTGTACACACACCATAATAATACTCGTACTTCTGACTACGGTA
This sequence comes from Entelurus aequoreus, assembly GCF_033978785.1. NCBI lineage: Eukaryota > Metazoa > Chordata > Actinopteri > Syngnathiformes > Syngnathidae > Entelurus > Entelurus aequoreus. The sequence continues at coordinate 60,144,387 of NC_084733.1, read as the reverse complement.
GCTGCAATGCGTACATTTCAAATTCGTACTAAAACATTTTGAACGATTTTTGAGTGCTGTGTGTAATGTTCTATATACAATGGAACATTTTAAAGTTTTGGTGTTGTTTACTATCACCATATTGCAGTCTACACGTATCTCTTATGTGTGACTACCATCTATTGGTCACACTTATCATTACACCATGTACCAAATAAAATTGCTTCAAGGTTGGTAAGCACAACCAGAATTATTCCGTACATTAGGCGCATTGGGTTAAAAGCGCACCGTCAATTTTTGAGAAAATGAAAGGATTTTAAGTGCGCCTTATAGTCCGAAAAATACGGTACTTATATAGCATGTGTAGATTGCTACAAGCGCCACATAGAAGTTACCATGGCAACAAACACAATCACACTTCCCCCTCTGTTGGGGTGTGGCAGTTTTAAAGATTAATATTAATCGTATACAATACATGAAAAGGAAAGGATATGTTATCAATATGATTGTTTATTACAGTGTAACAATTAGGAATTACCATCAAATTCTAAGTTCAACTCTGCTAGCATGATGTAAAAGTACAGTAATTTATGCACAAATAGTGCATGCATTCATATGTACTGTAGGGGCATGAGGAATTATTATTTTTACAGCATATAGTCTCAGGTCAATTACCATGCACAATATATGATGTTACATGCTCACACTGTAGTGATAATCTCCTACATTTTAAGTCGTTCATGTGAATAAATGTCATTATACTGCGTGTGTAAATGATCAAAGGTGAGGTTTACTATATTAGGAAAAGCAATACAATGAGGTTTAGTTTTTATGACTCCTGTATTCCAACGTGTCAAAGAAAAATAAGTATTTAATTGTATTTACGGGCAAACAAACACTTTGATTTTCTCTAAATGCAAAGGCGCCAGGAGCATTTCTTCCTAGATGTATGCGAAGGTAAACAATAATAACTTCTTCTAGAGGAGCTTAGGTGAAAAGTAATTGCAACCATGCAAAGAAATGTAAAGCCTCATGTTAGAAGGGCTGTAGGGTGAGGAGACAGGATTTATAGCTGCGATTATTATGCACGTTTACTAAAAAAAATTTAACAAGCCTGGAAAGCTGCGTATCAGGGCAAATCTATGATGGGCACTTTAAGGCAGCGCATCACTATTAATATTCAGCACTGAAACATAAAACATCAAAATGTGTACTACTAATATTGTATATCCCTTAAAACTAAAGTGTTGGGGAAAAAGGGACATTTAAAATTTACTACCAGCCCTGCAGATCATATTTGTGTTGAAGTGCTACCACGGTTTTCAAAAGCCCCACTTTTCACATAATTCTGTTTTTCAAACATTGGGCGTTACTAACTCGTCCGTTCAGTCTGGCTCGATCCCCAGCACAGAAACGAGTCACCAAACAAAGAACCCCACATGTTGGTGACTCAGTCACTTCTTTTATTTTAGTACGACTGCCAAATAAGTCCCAACGTGGCCAAAGAAAGTTGCGAGTGCCAGCACTTTAAAACATAAGGTGAGAAATGGTTAGGATGTTCAGGTTTTAGTGGGCAAGATGAAACCCACATCGAGCCCTGTGGACATTGTTCCTACTCCACTGCTCTTAAATGTGTTTGATGTTGTCGGTCCTTGGGTGGTAGAATTGATAAACCTTTTATTTCAGTCTGGCTCGATCCTCAGCTTTTTTAAACATACTGTGGTTTACTTTTTATATAAAAGGAACAACTTTTAATTTAGCTTTTAATGATGTAATGTCCAATGTGTCCAACCCATCATGTGGTGTGGCCCAGGGTTCTGTTCTGGGGCCTGTTTTATTTTTGTTGTACATGATGCCTCTTGGTAGGTTGATCCGTAGTTTTAAAAATGGTTCTCATCATTTCTCTGCAGATTACATCCAACTGTATTGCTTGTTCAATGATTCAGAGTTTCACTTTTTATCGGAGTTATTCCAATCTGTATCGTGTATCAAAAACTGGTTGTCCTCAAATATCCTCCAGATAAATTCTAACAAAACGGAAACTGATAATTTCTCCCAACAAAAAGATCCCCCTGATCAAGAACTCCCTTGGTGCTCTGGGTGCATCTGTTAAAACCATCCTTAGAAACCTTGGGGTTGTGTTGGATCAGTCAATGTCTTTGGAGGGTCACTGCCGTCAACTGACCAAAAACTGTTTTATCACCGCAGAAATAGCTCTAAAGTGAGAAATCTGCTGTCAAAATTGGATCTCAAAATGATCATTCAGGTGTTCATTTTGTCTGTTATTGACTATTGCAATTCTCTCTTCACTCTTTTCAACAAGTCAACGCTAAAGAGACTTCAGACTGTCCAGAATGCGGCTGTCAGATTTTTTACCGGTGCACCCAGAACAGCCCACATTACCCCCATTCTATCCAGACTTCATTGGCTTCCAGTCAAATTCCACATAGAGTTTAAGATTTTAGTCCTGACTTTCCGTGCGTTGCATGGTGGGGCCAAATGGTGGTTTTGTGTTAGTGTTTGTTATTCCTGTGGGAAGTTGAAGAATCAGTGATACGCAGAGGTGGGTAGAGTACCCAAAAATTGTACTCAAGAGTACTGTTACTTTAGAACAATATGACTCAATAAAAGTGAAAGTAGACATCAACATAATTACTTGAGTAATACTAAGTAAGTATTCCGCAAAAAACTACTCAAGTATTGAGTAACTTGTGATTAACTTCAGATTTTGGGGGCTTTTTGGACTACAAGTGTAGTTGTTGTGTGCATGTGTGTAAAATCTAAAAATCATATACAATTTGTTGCATCATGTTTTCTCAAGTTAGATGTGGAATTCTTGTAGGCTGAAATGTAAACATTTCTACTTATGTGCTAATAATATAATGCTAATAAGTTAGTGCTTGTAACTTTCAAGCTTCGGATCTAACATATAACTACTACTTTCCACTGTTTTATAGTGTTGTTGGTAATGTATCAATGTGATTAATTGACACTTGTGGTTATTAGGATCATTAGAGAATTACAAAAACATTGCTGTTTTAGTCAACTGTTTTAGGAGGTTTCTGCTCAAACAGCCGGGATGTGCTGACGTCATGTCACGTAATTAAATTGTCTTATTTTGGGAACATTCTGACACTTTTTAAACAAGTAGGTTTCTACTTTATCATACCACCGGCCAGTGTTAATTTTGACAGCAGTTTTTTTTAATTCAGTTTTAGTCATAGTCTTATGATGAAAATGCATTTTAGTTTTAGTCATACTTTAGTCATGTAATTTAATTATTATTGTGTTTTATTACTGTAGCTGAATTTAAAAATGTTTTTCATAAGTTGAATAATATATGACTAAAATAGTCACATAAAGCAACAAACTAGCTTTGTTCTAGATTGGCAGGTCTGCTTGCCTATGTGTACTACAAAAGTAGTGGTTGAGTAAGCAGTCTTGCTCCTTCTCTACTGTCTCTACTGAATGAGTCATTTGGAAATATTAGTTTAGGCCTACTTACTGTTGTGTAGATGTCCTGATAATTAGCCTGCAGAAGACGTTTCAAGATGGTTGTATTTTTACCGTTTAAAATCAAGCCACAGGGTTCACATGAATTGATTTACGTTGACAAGTTAAACAAGTTGAAAAACGTACTCGGGTGTTTCCATTTAGTGGTCAATTGTACGGAATATGTACTGTACTGTGCAACCTACTAATAAAAAGCTTCAACAAGGTATCTTGTTGTCTACTGTTGCAAAGGTAAAGTGTGTCGATATGTCTTCTCTATGGTTCAGGTGTAGAAGACATATTGAATGGATGTGTGTAACAACACAGTAGGAATGTAACAATAAAATAATGGTGTAATATGTGATATAAACTCATTACATGTAAAGTGAGATATGTCAAATCTGTAAAACCCCAACACTTCTGAGATTTTCAATTTGAGGTTTTAATAAGCTGTACTCCACCTATCCATCCATCCATCCATCCATTTTTTTTACCACTTGTCCTGTTCTGGGTCACGGGGGGTGCTGGAGCCTATCTCAGCTGCATTCGGGCAGTAGGCGGGGTACACCCTGGACAAGTCGCCACCTCATCACAGGGCCATAATCATCAAAAATGATATCAAAGAAAGGCTTGAAATATCTTGAGTTGCATGTTGGGAGCATATGTCAATGTATTAGTTTCACCTTGCAAGTCTACTTTTTTTTAGATTCACCTGTATATTGTTAATATAATAATAATAAGTATTATTATTATTACTATAAACAGTGGTATTTTGAAGATAAAGATAAAGTTTAGCTTCCTTAAAAAGGGTTTGAATATGCCCATAATGTGTTATGATTGCCGTGACTCTGCTCGCAACAGTTTGAAGCTATCGTGCAGCAGATCACACATATTTTGTAGAAACTAAGAGCCAGAAGAAAAGTCAGCAAGACGCCTCATTATTAATTCATAACGATTTGTGTGAGATCAATATTGTATCTGAGAGTAGTTTTAAAAATGAATTATTTTTAGTTGAGTGAAGTTCTCCTTGCTCCAAGATCAATTCCCACCTCTAATGTCAAAAGCCTGAGATTGTGTGCAGTGGTGATAAAGAAGAGGATTTAACAGTGCTCTTCTTGACAGATCATTCCATACATTGAAATCAACAATCTCACTGAGCTCTCCCACCAAAGGACTTCAATCACTTCATGTCGTTTTGCTCACATTAGAAATCACGGTTGAGCCAAAGCAAGCCGTGGTCTTATCTCATCTTGTAGGCATGACTTTCCTCATCGCTTCGTGTATTTCCGCTTTATTCCGCACTCTTATTTTTCGGCCTGGTCTCGCCTTTCCTCTCACTGTGAGTCATGCATCACCCTACAGCTCCTTTGCAGCTGTCACATCCCAAGCAGTTTCACTGTGACTCTAATCCAATTCAGAACCAAATCCCCAAATGCTCAAGCCTGTAGGCTGCCCTTCTCAATGACCCTCCTCACCATTATCATTTACCCACAATTCTAAGGGGTTGTGTTTGCTTTCCATTTTGCTGTTGCCACGCTTGGCGTAGAGTATTTTTTTAAATATGTCCAAAGCTTGAATGAAGCTCAGAAATGGCGTGTTAGTGTCTCTACACGTGCCTTTCAGCTCAGCCTGGCAATCGAAAATCGAATAATCCACTCAGATAATCATATGCTTAACTTCGACTCCAATTGGGGATGGGTCAAATGCAGAGGACAAATTTCACCACACCTAGTGTGTGTGTGACAATCATTGGTACATTAACCAATACTTTAATATTGTGTTAAAGGCAGAAAACACACTGTTGTTGTTCCTTTTTAGATCTTTATTGTAAGACGGCCAATACAAGAATAAACATACAATTCAATTCAGGCGTTCTGTGGCGTAGCCTTTCAGCAGCCATGTAAATCTGGGGTAATACTACGTTGGGTTGCGTTTTGTAGCATTGCATTGCATAGCGTAGCATTGCATCAAAAGCATTGGTATCAGCCCTGCCTCTACTCCTCCGTGACATATGTGAATGCACGCCCTTTATAATCACTTCCATACACAAAGTCTCTATACACCGGTGTAGACACACATACAGTACACACATTATTACAGTATATCGACCCACTGACATGTTTCGTTACAAAGACTTGTTTAATAATTGATAATGTGAGATCCAAGGACATGATTTATAATATTTGGCAATTTATTTTCTTTGATGTGGAAATGTGGACTAGGGTAGTTTTATGATATTCACAGGTGATTTTATATTTACATAAATAAGCATTTCCTTTGTCTTTTTGTCAATGTTTACCTGGACATATTGCATGTTTGGTTTAGGAGTTATGCTTGAAGACATTTTTTATTGCTTTAATAGCATTATCTCAGGATTCTAAGAACATTACTGTCATATTGAGTAAAAAACACTTTTTTGTGTTTGCAAACCTTACAAAAGCAAATGTCTCTAATAAAACTCACAAATATACATTTATACAGGCATTATTAAACATATTGCATGTTTGGTTTAGGAGGTTTGCTTAAAACAATGGTTTATTGCTTCAAACAGATTTTCTCAGGATTCTAAGAACATTATTGTCATATTGAGTAAAAAGTAAATTTTTGTGTTTGCAAACCTTACAAAAGCACATGTATCTAGTAAAACGCACAAAGATACATTAATACAGGCATTAATAGACATATTGCTTGTTTGGTTTAAGAATTATGCTTGAAGAAATGTTTTATTGCTTCAAGGTCAAATAATTTACAAGGCTCTTTTTGTTGTTGTTCATTGAACAGAGCTATTTTTAATGAATCACCGTACCAGTTTCCTACTTCAGCGCCAGACAACTGGCCTGTAATTATTAAACAGAGAACCTAGGCAGAGCATGCATTCACGGCCAAAGGCACACTGATAAATACACAGAGACAGGAGCAGGCTTGTGGACGGATAATGAGGTAGACTGACAGAGATAGTTACTGGAGCACAAGATAGATGGGCAACAAGACAGGTGGACAAATAGCGAGGCAGTCAGAAAGACAGCTAGGAAACAGCTCAGACTATAGGCTTGGCTAAGACCAGCGAAAATGAATGAAACAAGCTGTATTCTATTTGTTCTGTCAAAGCCAAGGCCAAAGAAATATGAATAAAACAACCCTGCTCTTACTGTACTCATCCTGCTTTTCATTAATTTGATTGGCAGACTACATGGGGAGGGGTTGAGAGTAATGGCGTGTAGTTGCTGTGGCCTGCTTTTTTTTACATGCCGCATCCCTGGCATCTGATGTATCTTATGCTGCGATCAATAAAACTCCCTGCCTGCAGGGAATGCCGAGTGAACTGATGCTTTTGCCAGGACAGGACTGTTGAAAGAAGGAGTGTTGGACACAAAATGGGCAGACACAAGGAATGGAGACATATGATGGAGCTACAAAGTTGCAGGCAGTGTAGCTGCTGAGCCGGTGGAGTGGAGTCAGTGCAAGTTCGATGGCTTCTAGGGGTGTGGGAAAAAATCGATTCGAATTTGAATAGCGATTCTCACGTTGTGCGATTCAGAATTGATTCTCATTTTTTTTAAATAAATTTATTTTTTATTTTTATTTTTTCCATTTAATTTTTAATTAATCAATCCAACAAAACAATACACAGCAATACCATAACAATGCAATCCAATTCCAAAACCAAACCCGACCCAGCAACACTCAGAACTGCATAAACAGAGCAATTGAGACACAAACATGACACAGAACAAACCAAAAGTAGTGAAACAAAAATGAATATTATCAACAAACAGTATCAATATTAGTTACAATTAGGGATGATGTTTGATAAGAAATTATCGAGTTCGAGCCTATTATCGAATCCTTTTATCGAACCGATTCCTTATCAATTCTCTTATCGAGTCCAGATAGGTTTTGCATATGGAAAAAAACACACAATATTTGGTTTAACAAAAGCTCACTTTTATTATATAAGAAAAAAATAAAATCTAATAAATAAATAAATATTGACTGTTACCCCCCTAAAAAAATAAAATAAAATAAATAAATATTGACTGTTGTTACCCAAAGTATATTAAGTGGGATTTTTCAGAAAAACAAATATATACAGTAACACAAAAACAACCTGTCTCTGTGATCACTATAGGTGTATAAATAATAATATAGTGTTAAATAAAATCAGTCCCTTGGGCACAAAACTGAAAATAATACAGCTCTCCAAAAAGTGCACTTCTGCTGCTATTTGACATAACTGTTTGTTATGATGCTTTGACATTTTTGCACTTTATTGAAAGAAAATTCTATGAAGAGAAAAGTTGTTTGCAAATGTGGTTACAATGCTAAAAAATGAAAAGTTTAAAGTTCTTTATAGGGGGAAAGATGTGATGTTATGAGCTAGGGAAAATAACAACTACACTACCCAGCATGCAACGGGAGTGACGAGCATGCGGGGTAGCCCCGAAAAGTGTTGTTGCATGTTGCCACCCGGCAGCTAAGAATGAAGTTATGAGCACGCTGTGAAAGTAAACGTCAAGAACTCAGCCAACACGCCTCGTCTGCATTATTTATAATTAGACAGACAACACATATACAGTGTGATTTTGTTTTGTTTACTAGGAGAGAAAAACAAAAGTTAAAAAAGGGAGATGTCATATATATGTATGTGCTGCGGTTGCTTTAAGAACGTTGCGACAGCTGCCGTAAAGGAGGTGCGTTGCTAGCCTGGTTGCGATGTTCCCGGTTGGTCGTAAAAGTGTTCGTCATGTGTTTGTACCCTGCTCAAATCTCTCAGTAAAGTTATTCATTGGATTATACCTTTTGTTTTGAACTTTATTACACCTTGGAGCGCTTTTTCTGGTCCATTGTTTTCCTGCTTTCCCTATCTGCGCCTAATGACTGAGCTACATGACGTCATTTCTTGTGATGTCACACGGAGCCTTTCTGGTCGGGACGGGATTCGTTCCCAGGGATTCGAATAAAGAACCAACTATTTTTCTTTACTATAGTGGTCTCGATAACGGGTACCGGTTCTCAAAAAGGGATTCGAGTCCGAGGACTCGGTTCTTTTCTTATCGAACAACCAGGAAAACCGGTTTCGAGTATCATCCCTAGTTACAATTTCAACATAGCAGTGATTAAAAATCCCTCATTGACATTATCATAAGACATTTATAAAAACAAAAAAAAGAACAATAGTGTCACAGTGGCTTACACTTGCATCGCATCTCATAAGCTTGATAACACACTGTGTCCAATATTTTCACAAAGATAAAATAAGTCATATTTTTGGTTCATTTAATAGTTAAAACAAATTTACATTATTGCAATCAGTTGATAAAACATTGTCCTTTACAATTATAAAAGCTTTTTACAAAAATCTACTACTCTGCTTGCATGTCAGCAGACTGGGGTAGATACTGCTGAAATCCTATGTATTGAATGAATAGAGAATCGTTTTGAATCAGGAAAATAACGTTTTTGAATCGAGAATCGCGTTGAATAAAAAAAAAATCGATTTTGAATCAAATCGTGACCCCAAGAATCGATATTGAATCGAATCGTGGGACACCCAAAGATGTACAGCCCTAATGGCTTCTGTCTCATCAAAGCTTGTTTTTGAATGTCACTCACATCACTATCAAAGTTAAGCTGGTGGCTGTGTGGGTGGTCGTCATCTGCTTACCTCGGCAGGATTGACACAGCTCAGAATCCAGGCAAAATCTCTTTAAATGCACATTTCACATTTGTGGGATTTTCCTGATTGTAATGCATTAAAATGTCTAGCACCCCTGCATGAGTTTTGCACACCTAATTGGCATATATAGCCACGAGACGAATGCAGATAGTCCTGGTAATGAGGTAATTACGGTCAGACTCTCTGTCTGTGTATACCCATCCGTCATTTCAACAACCTGTGGCTGTGGGAGGTGTTTTTCTGTCAAGGTCGATGTCTCTCCAAGTGGTGAAGAGGAACACATCTCTGAGATCATCATGTTTTATTGTTGAACTCTGCATCCTTACCCTCATTACTCTGTCACAATGTCCTCTCACAATGTATTCCCGGACATATTTTAACACCCCGAATGCCAACTGTTCCTTGAAAAATGGCCTTGTCCCATGTTTAGAAACAGAATTACACATCCTGTATCGTCCTGTTACCGTGAGAATAAAAAATACCGTATTTTTCGGACCATAGGACGCACCGGATTAAAAGGCGCACTGCCAATGAGCGGGTCTATTCAGGTCTATTTTCATACAAAAGGCGCACCGGATTATAGGGCGCCTATAAGGGGTCATCTTATTATTATTTTTTCCTAAATTGAAAACACTTCCTTGTGGTCTACATAACATTTAATGGTGGTTCTTTGGTCAAAGTGTTGCACAGATTATGTTTTACGGACCATTTTCAAGTAGCTTTCTGAGCGTCTCTTCAGGATGCAGCGTTTTGTGGGCTGTCTTATTTACGTGGCTCACCTTCGACAGCGTCTTCTCCCCGTCATATAGTGTATAGCGTGCAAGGATGGGAGTGGAAGAAGTGTCAAAAGATGGAGCTAACTGTTTTAATGACATTCAGACTTTACTTAAATCAATAACGGAGCAGTATCGCCTCATCAGTGGCTCACTAGTGCAGTAACAATGTGTCCCGTGAAAAACCGTCCGACCGGAACCCTCTAATAATTGAAGTTCCGTGGGTGAATTATGTAAACCCACTACAGTTTTTAGCTCTTTGATACCTAGTCTACTGACAGATACAAGTAAGAACTTTACGCTACCTTATATTAGAAATGGCAACAGCGGAAGATGAATGCCACATAAGAAGGTAGAGAAAAAGAAGAAGCTTATCAACTACAGTGCACAGACTACAATGGCGGACACGCTTAAATTTTCAGTACTTATCCAGATCCCAAATACTGATCAGCAAGTACCAGAAGGTAATAAAAGTTGGTTTTGCATAATATTGCAAAACAAAATGCCAGATAATGTCTGCTAATAGGTGCTATTTTGCTGTCCTTATACACGCACCATAATAATACTCGTATGTTTAATGCGCCGACAATCCATCATACGGTGAGCTTCATAGTCCTACTAAAAATATTTTGACAGATTTTTGAGCACCGTGTGTAATGTTCGATATACACGTATCTCTTATTTGCGACTGCCATCTACTGGTCACACTTATCATTACAATATGTATCAAATAAAATTGCTTTGAGGTTGGTAATCACAACCAGAATTATGCCGTACATTCTGCGCACCGGGTTGTAAGGCGCACTGTCGATTTTTAAGAAAATGAAAAGATTTTAAGTGCGCCTTATAGTCCGAAAATATGTTAGTTTGTAAAATGTCAATAATCTGGAAATGGGATTTATGGCTCTTTGAGAGGAGCCAGATCTTGAGGAGGCGTTCTGTCAAAGAGCTGTGTGGAGTTTGCATGTTCTCCCCGTGACTGCCTGGTTCCCTCCAGGTACTGCAGCTTCCTCCCACCTCCAATGACATGCATCTGGTCATAGGTTGATTGGCAACACTAAATTGACCGTAGAGTGTGAATCTTGTCTATCTACATGTATGTTGGCTCTGTGATGAGGTGGCGACTTGTCCAGGATGTACTCTGCCTTCCGCCCGAGTGCAGCTAGGGCTTTGATACTGTGATCACTTTTGTATTTTCCCTTGCTTAAAAATATTCTGGCACAAAAATGTTCCACCATAATTTTAACAATACGGAAATAAATGTACAGTATATGTGTTTACAATACTGTACATACGACAACAACTAATATACAAATTTGCACATGATAAAAATGTAAAAAAAAACTGTACTGCCCTATCTGCTGAACTACTTTTTTTAGGGTTTTCATTTAAAAACGGCTTGCAAACAAATGACTCATTGGTCACTTAAATGAGCCGCTCAAAAGACTTGGCTTGCTCATGAGCGTCCCATTGTTACAGTGGACAAACATACATCTGAATTAAAATTCGGTTTGAGTCAAATAATATAAACAATGTTCAACACAGATAAAAAAGGCATGCAATAAAATTCACTATGAGGGGTGACGACGATAGTGTTGGCCTGCCCTGGCAACAAAATGTACCTAATTAATGTTTCAGGGATTTGGCAAACCTATTTAACATCTACTAAGTCATCAATAATCAAACATTGTATGAAAATGTCAAAAACAATTAAACAGGCCTATACAAGCTTATGCCATGAATATCTTAAGACAAAAACACAATGCTAACAAAGCTAACACTTAGCTCTCGATGAGCTTCAAGAGGTAGTCACCTGAAATGGTTTCCACTTCACAGGTGTGCTTGAAACTTATCGAGAGAATGCCAAGAGTGTGCAAAGCAGAGCAAAGGGTGGCTATTTTGAAGAAACTAGAATATAAAACATGTTTTCAGTTTATCACCTTTTTTTTGTTAAGTACATAACTCCACATGTGTTCATTCATAGTTTTGATGCCTTCAGTGACAATCTACAATGTAAATAGTTATGAAAATAAAGAAAACGCGTTGAACGAGGAGAAGGTGTGTCCAAACTTTTGGCCTGTATTATATATATATATATATATATATATATATATATATATATATATATATATATATATATATATATATATATATATATATATATATATATATATATATATATATATATATATATATATATATATATATATATATATATACAGTATATATATATTAGGGCTGTGAATCTTTGGGTGTCCCACGATTCGATTCAATACCGATTCTTGGGGTCACGATTCGATTCAAAATCTATTTATTTTTTTCAATTCAACACGATTCTCTATTCAAAAACGATATTTTCTCGATTCAAAAGGATTTTCTATTCATTCAATACATAGGATTTCAGCAGGATCTACACCAGTCTGCTGACATGCAAGCAGATAAGTAGATTTTTGTAAAAAGCTTTTATAATTGTAAAGGACAATGTTTTATCAACTGATTGCAATAATGTAAATTAGTTTTAACTATTAAATGAACCAAATATATGACTTATTTTATCTTTGTGAAAATATTGGACACAATGTGTTGTCAAGCTTATGAGATGCGATGCAAGTGTAAGCCACTGTGACACTATTGTTCTTTTTTATTTTATTTTTTTTATATACATGTCTAATGATAATGTCAATGAGGGATTTTTAATCACTGCTATGTTGAAATTGTAACTAATATTGATACTGTTGTTGACAATATTTATTTATATTTGTTTCACTACTTTTGGTTGGTTCTGTGTCGTGTTTGTGTCTCCTCTCAATTGCTCTGTGTATTGCAGTGTTGCTGGGTCGGGTTTGGTTTTGGAATTGGATTGCATTGTTATGGTATTGCTGTGTATTGTTTTGTTGGATTGATTAATAAAAAATATATATATATTATTATATATATATATTTTTTTTTTTAAATAAATTAAAAAAAATCGATTTTTTAAAAATGAGAATCGATTCTGAATCGCACAATGTGAGAATGGCGATTTGAATTAGAATCGATTTTTTCCCACACCCCTAATATACATATATACTGTATATATATACAGGGGCGCCGAAAAGGGGGGGTAAAGGAGACGGATTCTAGGGGCCCATGATGGAAGGGGGCCCAGAGAGGCCCCTAATGATGATGAAATCATAATGTTGCTGCTGTGTTGGGGGCCCTGTAAAGATTATTTTCATGGGGCCCAAAATCCCTAGCGGCGCCCCTGTATACAGTATATATATATATATATATATATATATATATATATATATATATATATATATATATATATATATATATATATATATATATATATATATATATATATATATATATATATATATAGTATATATATATAGTGTAAAGTGTAAAATATATTACTTAAAGTGTAAAATTACCTTTTCAGAACTGTATTATTTAACTGCAATTATTTACCTAAAGGAATAAAAGTGTACACATTAACGTTCCTGGCGGTCAATCATCTAAAATTTCATTAAGCGACTCGTTGGCAATAACAAATAATGTTCATGAATTCATTTAATCCATGTTTTCAATTATGTTGCAGATTTAAGTAAACTTATTCGGTATTTGAATATATACCTCAATTTGTCACTTACTTGTATGTGTTTAGTATCACAAATGTACTATTGAACAAAATCTCTTTTATTTCAAAACACTGTAATTGAAGCAGTTCTATTCAGTGAGAGGCTTTTACTGTTTTTAAATTAAGTATTTCAAAAAATATAACAAGAAAAGTTGAATTGCAATATTTGACACAATATCAAAGCATCATATGAGGTGAATGGCTTTCAAAAGACCTGTAATGGAAAAAAGTAAGCCTTTGGAAAAAATTGTTAGCTTACCTAATACTAACACACAGCCATTTTGGGGAAGCGATATCCTGGTATAGTCACATGACTGTTAAACTACGACAACAGAGTCACTCAGGGACTTAATGAGTGCAAGTCAAGCACAAAGCTGTATAGGACACATTTTAGGACATTTGCCGTCACCATGGCTTCTTAATGGGCTTCGATTTAGTTGGTTTTCTTTGATGTGTGAGGCCTCCGGGGTACAAGAAATTAAGATTAAGTTCAATCAGATTTGTTGCAGCTGTATTTTAAAATTGTGCTAATCTTAAATGTAGAAATAGCAAGACAAAGTTTGCCCTTCAAACTTTTCCGGGTGTCTAAAGGCTTTTATAATTCTGTCAACGCCATAATATCTGTAACCTGCAGAGACTGCATAAATTATACATGTACTTAATGCTTTGAAAGATGGGTCAGTGAAGGAATCACTAGTGCATCAGACTATAGCAGGAAGTAAACACAAAATAACCCTGAAAGTCTCTATATCTGACTTAGCATTTCAATATTTCATCCCGCCGTACTGTGAATCCAGCATGTGAATTCCCAGCAGAGCCAGCAAGAACAGAAGGAGCTCTGAAAAAAATGTATGCCTTGTAGACCTACGGGATGTGTGCGACGGGGTCATGTGTGCTTAGAGATTAGCATTATGGAAGCAAACATTTACTGCCACTTCATTTGTGATTGCGTTTGTGCCAAATATGCACAGGCACAAAATATCACCACCCAGGCTTTTAGCCTCACCATGGTGTAATGAGGGTCATTCCTCGCCACTGGGCTGAAACATTCTCAGCACTAGAGATCTCCAGTTAGCCTGCAACCTTTTGTGCTACCCTGTGATGAACATTTCTCTGCAGATGATATTTCTTACATTGTGCCTTGCCCTGCTCTAAGTTTAATTCCATTATTTTCACCGAGCCAGGAAAAGTGACAGTTCATTAAAGGTGCAAAGAACCTTAAGGCTCCTTTAGGGAGATTTAAGGTGTAAAAAGGCAGAGAGCAAACAAATGAAAATAGTCTGAACCGAGAATGGAGGAAACCCCTAACATATTTCTTTGTCTGACAGAGCCGGATCGTGATGGTGTTCTGGACGCATAGAACCGTGCGATGACAGTGGGCAACGTGGGTGAAAGAGTCATGCAACACCCGGCCCCGCGCTACCACCTTTTCCTGGGTGGGGCCATACTTCTGCTCTTGGCCAGCTCTACAATGAGCTGTCCCGCCCGATGCGAGTGCTCTGCCCAGACTAAGTCGGTGAGCTGCCACCGCAGGCGTCTGAGCACCATCCCTGAAGGCATTCCAATCGAGACTCGAGTCCTGGATCTCAGCAAGAACAAGTTACGCATCATCACACCAGACAATTTCTCTTCATTTCAGCAGCTAGAGGACCTGGATCTCAGCGACAATCTTATCAGTGTGGTGGAAATCGGATCGTTCCGTTGTCAACTCGCTCTCCGCTCATTGAACTTCCGCAGTAACATGCTTCAGCTCGTTCCTGCGGGTGTGTTGTCAGGCTTGACCAACCTCACCCGGCTTGACCTCAGCCACAACAGACTGGTGGTTCTACTGGACCACGCCTTTCAAGATCTGCGCAAGTTAGCATCGCTTGAAGTGGGTGACAATGAACTTGTTTTCATCTCTCAGAGGGCCTTCTTGGGATTAACTGGACTTCTGAGTCTGACCCTGGAACGTTCCAATCTCACAGTGGTCCCAACTGATGCTCTATCACACTTACACAACCTAGTGGAACTATCTATGCAGCACTTAAGTGTCAGTTTTCTGAAGCCTTTCTCCTTCAAGAGGCTATCACACCTCTGCCGACTCGAGATTGATTACTGGCCTTGGCTGGAAACTCTACCCCCTCTCTCGTTGCATGGCCTCAACCTCACAACCTTATTCATAACTAACACTAATCTTTCTGCCTTCCCCGGCGCAGCGTTGCGCCACCTTCCCTACCTCACACATCTCAACTTGTCTTTCTGCCGCATTCAGCATATTCATCAAGGAGAGCTAGGCCACCTACCGCATTTGATGGAGCTGCGTCTCCAAGGGGCTCAGCTTGTTTCTATTGAGCCCTTTGCATTTACTAGCCTGAAATCTTTGAAACTATTGGATGTGTCACAAAACCGCCTGGACTCTCTGGAGAGGGGGGTGTTTGCATCACCAGACAGCCTCCAGAGGCTTTGTCTGGGTGGAAACCCATTGGTGTGTGACTGCAGATTGCTTTGGTTGCTGAATAGCTACAGGCCCCCCTCCCTGCATATTCTTGACCTCCAGCCTGAGTGCAGCGCCCCTGAGCACCTTTTGGGAAAAACTCTGCGTGAGCTCAAGGAACCACTGGTCTCCAGGTACATGACCTGCACCAAGCCTCAAATCGGACCAAACACAACACAGCTGCTGATGGCTGATGAGGGTCAACCAGCCCGCTTGAGCTGCACGGCGGAGGGAGCGCCGCGGCCGTCAGTGGTCTGGATTACCCCTCACAGACGCTACGTCACAAACAAGAGCAGCGGCAGGGTGGAAGTCCGACCAGATGGCACCCTGGAAATCAAGGCGGCAGAACTGCATGACAGCGGGGTGTACTTGTGTGTAGCTAGTAACCCTGCTGGCAATGCCAGCTTGTCTGCCTCTTTAGCTGTGAAGAGTCTGGGCATTGGGGACAGATCTCAAAATAGCAACAGGAGCTCAAATTATTTGACAGAATCGAACAACACTTGGGGGAACGGCACCGTGTTATACAACATGACAGTCCCCTTAGACATTAAGACTATCATTATATCCACAGCCATGGGCTGCCTGTCTTTCCTAGGTGTGGTCGTCTTCTGCTTCCTGCTTCTGTTCGCCTGGAGCCGAGGGAAAGGACGTCACAAGAGCAACTTTGACATCGAGTATGTCCCGCGCAAATCAAACGGGGCCTCAAATGAAGTGACAGAAACAAGCGGCCCTCGGCGAGTCAATATGAAAATGATTTGAACGTGACCCACACACAACGACAACACCATGCACACATATCAGCTGACAAATTGTTTTATATGACACAGTGGATTTGTGACAAATGAAAGTGATGTATTAATATAGTGGCCGTCAATGAAGGTGATCTTGTGATCATGTGACTATCAAAGTGAAACCGTGAACGTGTTTATGAAATACTGTCCTCATACATCGCATTGAATATAACCAACATATCAATATGGGAGTGATATAGTGCTGCACTCGGCATGTGTATCAGTGGTGATGTGATGAGTAATGATGTTGTCGACTCGCCGTGACATCAAAGTGTAGGACAGAGCTACTGGGGGTAACGGGAGATATTCAGTGTGCGGCGATAGCTATCATCACTGCAATATGTCAGGACTAAATTGTCTAATACCCATCTTAGCTGCAATGTGAAAGGTGTGTGTTGTGTTTGCGTGCACCAATGTGCGCATGTTGCATATGTGTCTTTCTTTGTGCATGTGCACGCATTGCCTTTCTTATCATATGAAAATGATGGTCTAAGCATTTTTCCAGGCCTCTGTTCTTGTTGGAGACAGTTTTGTCACAGGTGATCATATATAGCATCTTTGTATGCAAAGTCACACCTGTTAAATACTAAAATGTTGGGGTGTAACGGTACGCTGTGGTCACGGTTTTTATAAGGTCACCGCTATGCTAAAAGAACAAAATGCAAAACAAAAAACTTGTGAACAACTTTAAAGATTTTCAAAATGAAATGAAAAAATGTGAACTCCTGGCAGATAATTTATTTTTTTTACCAAAATGGTGTGTGTCTTGACTACAAGGACAACAAAGTCTTAAGAAGGACATAGTGAACCAGGATTTCATAATTTGGTCGACTTAATGGGACCGATGTAAGCGAGTTTGACCATACCAAATATTACATGTCGTTAAGAATGACTTAATTCAGTTTTTAGACTATGCATAGGAGGCAGCACGGTGGTTAGTGCTGGTGCCTCACAATAAGAAGGCAATCCCTGGGCTCGGGGTCTTTCTGTGTGGGGTTTGCATGTTCTCCCCGTGACTGCGTGGGTTCTCTCCGGGTACTACGGCTTCCTCCCACCTCCAAAGACATGCACCTGGAGATAGGTTGATTGGCAACACTAAATTGGCCCTAGTGTGTGAATGTGAGTATGAATCTTGTGTATCTGTTGGCCCTGCGATGAGATGGCGACTTGTCCAGGGTGTACCCCGCCTTACGCCCAAATGCAGCTGGGATAGGCTCCAGCTACCCCCACGACCCCGAGAGGGACAAGCGGTAAAAAATGGATGAACGGATGAACTATGCATAGGGCCAATGCAAAACAAACTTTGGTCTGAAAATGCCCCCCAGACCTCACTTTGAACACCTTGGTTTACATTTTCTATTAAGGACAGTGTAAACATGCAGACAAGTCATTATTATTTGACCTATGATTATTACACTTTGGAATTTTAATTAATCACAATTAATCCCAGTAAATGACTTGCTTACATGAATTAAATTAATTTACAAAAGTGCAATGCTATTGTCAGAATGTCATACAGGAACATTTTTAAATGCTTGACTTGAATGCTCTTAAAGGGGCTGTTTGCAATTTGCTCACAGTTATATTTGTCAAACCGAAAAAGATAACAAGAACACCATTGGCTAGCTTATGTTACCAATAGTGGTTAATAAGATAACACATTTGCTTTAATACCGTCTATAATTTTTACAATTACTAAGTTTATGTAATACAAATTTTTGCTGGCCTGAAAACAAAAGATTGGTATTTATGGAGGTCACTCACCCTGTCTCATCCACACGTACGCACAGAGAGGTCATTTTATTGTTATGATTAAATATACATTAAATAATGCGAAATCGATTTTATGTACCAACATGGTTACCTCATGACATCCTCGAAGCCGTAAATGTGTGGGATACAGTATAAGGCTTAAAATGCAGTGGAAAGTTAGCACCATCTGTGTAATTTAAGTTTTAAGTTATTTCCTCAAAACGTTTTAACAGTATTATTTGAAATTCCGTTGGGGTGTATTTTGAGGCGAAATTTGCAATCATTCAGTCTCCTCACTTATTGCACTGCCATATATGATCACTGACCACAAAGAAACTGGCACCGCCTTTCAGGTAACCATACGCAGTTCAGGTAAAGGAGCATAAGCGGACAAATTAATCTGTGTTTATCGTAGATTAATGCAATCATTTTTTGTGATTTATCATATAATTTAACACGCTAACTTCGACAGCCCAATTGTTTTGTTTCTTATTTTGTATATATTGATAAAATATGTAAATTGAAGACAGAAAGTGGAAATTTTCACAAACTGCAAACTTTAACCAAGATAGTTTTCAAACTCGATTTTCTCCTTTGAACCATGCCTAGCCATGACTCCAGCAAGCCAAAGGCTGGGCTGCACTGTATTTGTTTACAGAGTGGACATGTAACAGCGAGGCACGCTTCATGTCCCTCACTTTTTATGTGTGACGTGTGGAAAATCGCTCTGTACCAAACCCAAGGTATCATCCCAAACAATGAGATTACAAATACAAGTACCGTTACACCTCTACTAACGAGAAATGATGCATACATTTAGAAATAGTTCTCCTCACAGAATGAGTCTAGCATATGTGAAAATAACTGAACTCAAGGGAAGATTACGGCTAACTTTCATGTGAGGTGTTCGCTTTGTCTTGACCAAAGAGTTACCTTTTCAAGACAGGACAGAGAAATAACAACACTTTTCAGAGGCGTTAGCACAGGAGCAAAGCTTGCAGCAATAGAAATGGCATGTTAAAGGTGTTTTATAACACAATAAATCACAGCCGTTTTTGTTGCCAGACAAAATCCCTTGATATGAAATAAAAGACTCTCCGGCCAGACACAATGTCAAAGATTTACTGGATTGTGCCCTCTTTGGCACAAGACAAAGTTAAGCCTCACAAAGTTATAGCTTAAATTTCCCCACATTTTTTGTTTGTTGTTTAATCGCACCTCTTCAATTTCTTCCCGCGGCACGAACGGGCCCTGGCCATTTAAATAGGTGTCAATTTCAAACTTGTAGTGAGATATCTTGTATTGTTATGTTGATTTGTTTGCAAATATTTCAATGTCTGGGGTGGGGCGGGTGATTTGTATGGCAGGGATGAACGGGTTTATTTGTGTGATTCTGTTGTGATTAAAAAATTGTTTTCATAGGACAAATTTATGGGTTGTTTTCAAAAGAAAATAAATATCAAACATATACCCTTAAAACTGGCATTGTATTTGAAATGATGCCTTATGTAAGGGTAGGCCGGACAATGTGGCTGGGCTATGTGTACATTTAGTGCAGGGGTGCCCATTACGTCGATCGCGAGCTACCGGTCGATCGCAGAGGTGTGTCGGTCGATCGCCAGCGAGGCATTAAGAAATAGACCTAAAAATTTGCGATCATCAATCTTCACTATGACGTCACTTTCATCACTTGATTGACATTCACGGCACCCGAGTGTCTTGTGAGATGACGCCTGTTGCAGCAAGATCACTATTAAGAAAAAATTACCGACAGGAGGGCGAGAAATACTTTTTATTTCAACAGACTTTCGTGCTGTCCCTGCTGTCAAAACTCTAAAGACCGACTGCACAGTTCCTGTCTTCACAATAAAAGTGCTGCTTCATCCTGCCTGCGCTAACAAAATAAGAGTCTCGGGAAGCTAGCGCGCACAAGTTAGCAAGCTACAGAGTTTGTCGCCAATGTATTTCTTGTAAAGTGTATAACAACGAGTATGGAAGCTGGACAAATAAGATAACAACAACCAACCACTTTCACGTGGTATTGGACAGAAAGAAGGACTTTTTTTCTCCTCCATTTGAAAATGCGGACGTTATCAATGCAAGTCATCAGAATCAGGTAATACACCAACTTACATTCTTGTCTTCATGAAAGACAGGAATCTATATGTGTTAAACATGCTTGTATTTTCATTAAACACCTTTAACTTGCTAACAAAAACGTATTTTTCATAAATAAATAAATATAAATTATATATTTGAATGAGGTAGATCCCCTCGATTTGGTCAATTGAAAAGTAGCTCGCATGCAGAAAAAATGTGGGCACCCCTGGTTTAGAGCAATGGCTGGTTTGAGTCCCTGGTGGAACAGAAGCAATGACTAAACCAAGTGCGTTGGTATTAGTTCTATTTGTAACATCAATTCCAAGCTGTACTTTGTGTATTGAATTGATTCACATTAATAGTATCTTTGATAGGAGTGGGCGAATTTTGGTATTACCAATATTGATATATTTATTATTTGCTACTGTACATACAGTAGTACCTCAACTTACGAGCTTAATTGGTTCTGTGACTGAGTGCTTCACTCAAAACACTTGTATCTCAAATAAAGTTGTCCATTGAACACGATTGAAATCAATTTAATTGGTGCTTGGTCCCACCAAAACAACACAATTGGACATGTAACGTGCCTTAAAAAACTTTTAGATAGGAAATATTGTACAAAAACAATACAATAGAATCGACTACTAACAATTACAGTAATTGTATTGAGTAATTAACAATAATGTACAGCATTTACCTTGGCAAGTGTGCTTCTATTCAAGCTGCTTCTTCATCAAAAACACCATCAGCAACGTTTCCATATTTTCAGCAATTTCCTTCATTGCCACTGTCTTCCTCCCACGCTTGGAAAAAAAATATGATGTCCATCTTTTGCTACTGTATATGCTAATGCTAGCAAGTAAGACGAGATGTTTTGGTCGGATCTTACAGGTTTCAATGTGACATTTGCAGTGCCAAATAATGGTCATATTTCAAATGTTTGCTTGCAACTTAAAGCATAACAACTATCCTTAAATACTCTTAAATTGAGCGCCATTGTTTTATTGAAAATATTGTTTTTTAATCAAATGTTGTTTTACTATCGTTGACCCTGATTATTATCAGAATAAAACACAGCCAAACAAAACAAATGTATATGTATTTTTAATCACATTTAACATAGTTTAACCTGGTGAACAATATAACAAGGAATTTATAAAACAATACAGTATACCAGGGGTCAGCAACCCAAAATGTTGAAAGGGCCATATTAGACCAACAATTTTAAATAAAAATCTGTGTGGATCCGCAAAAAATTAAAAGCCTTATATAAGTGTAATAATGAAGGCAACATATAATGTAAGTGTCTATATTAGCTATATTAGCCTACTAGCAAAGGCTGACGCAAATCTTCGTTGACAGAAATGTAATTTAATTTTTATTCTACACATTTTTGCAACATTGGAAATCCTTAGTAAAATGGATGCTTCTCACAGGATGAGATAACTTCTGGAAATTACTGGCTCAGAATGGCCAAAGGTATAGATGTGTGTGTCCAAGTTTAAGGAAACGGCAGGCTGTCTTCTTCTAAAGGATTCATTTCAATCTTTGCAACCGGGGTAACGTTTGCTGTGGTCTGGAACAACATGGCACACTAACAACTTTTAGAAATGCAGCCAATATTACATACAGATAATGTGTCATGAGACATGCAAATATAAATTAAATACCCAGAGGACCTAAGTAAAGGAAATTAAATGAGCTCAAATATACCTACAAACGAGGCATAACGATGCATTATGTACATACAGCTAGCCTAAATAGCATTTTAGCATGGTTTAGCTTGCAGTCATGTATTGACCAAATATGCCTGATAAGCACTCCAGCAAATCAATAACATGAACAAAGCTCACTTTGTGCAATCACGCACAGCATAAAACGTTTGGTGGACAAAATGAGACAAAGAAGGAGTGCCGTAAAACACGTCTTTCTGTGGCAGTATCGGAGAAAGTTGTACATGTAAACAAACTACGATGAGTTTAAGGATCGCTGAAATTAGAAGGACAAAATGGTGCTTGCCAAATAGTCTCATCAGTGAAGCATGTATAACAGGGGTGCTCATTACGTCGATCGCAAGCTACCGGTCGATCATGGAGGGTGTGTCAGTCGTTCGCCAGCCAGGCATTAAAAAAATAGTCCTAAAAATGAGCGATCATAAATCTTCA
Source organism: Entelurus aequoreus (assembly GCF_033978785.1). Lineage (NCBI taxonomy): Eukaryota > Metazoa > Chordata > Actinopteri > Syngnathiformes > Syngnathidae > Entelurus > Entelurus aequoreus. The sequence goes on along the minus strand of NC_084733.1, from coordinate 60,121,554 downwards.
CTATGACGTCACTTGATTGACATTCACGGCACCCGAGGGTCTTCTGAGATGACGCTGGCTGCTGCCAGCTCATTATTAAGAAAAAAATTACCGACAGGAAGGCGAGAAACACTTTTTATTTCAACAGACTCTGGCGCCGTACCTGTCGTCAAAACTCCAAAGACCGACTGCACAGTTCCTGCCTTCACAATAAAAGCTCTGCTTCATCCTGCCTGCGCTAAGAGTCTCAGAAAGCTGGCGTGCACAAGCTAGCAAGCTACGGAGTTTGCCGCCAATGTATTTCTTGTAAAGTGTATAAAAAGGAGTATGGAAGCTGGACAAATAAGATGCCAAAAACCAACCACTTTCATGTGGTATAGAACAGAAAGGAGGACTTTTTTTCTCCTCCATTTGAAAATGTGGACGTTATCAGCACCACTGTCTGATTCCAATCAATGCAAGTCATCAGAATCAGGTAATACACCAACTTATATTCTTGTCTTCATGAAAGAAAATAATCTATATGTGTTAAACATGCATGTATTATCATTAAACACCTTTAACTTGTTAACAATATTAACTATATGTGTTAAACATGCTTGTATTATCTTTAAACACCTTTACCTTGTTAACAATATTAACTATATGTGTTAAACATGCTTGTATTATCTTTAAACACCTTTAACTTGTTAACAATATTAACTATATGTGTTAAACATGCTTGCATTATCTTTAAACACCTTAAACATGTTAACAATATTAACTATATGTATTAAACATTCTTGTATTATCATTAAACACCTTTAAAGGCCTACTGAAACCCACTACTACCGACCACGCAGTCTGATAGTTTATATATCAATGATGAAATCTTAACATTATAACACATGCCAATACGGCCGGGTTAACTTATAAAGTGACATTTTAAATTTGCCGCTAAACTTCCGGTTCGAAACGCCTCTGAGGATGACGTATGCGTGTGACGTAGCCCGACGAACACGGGTATGCCTTCCACATTGAAGCCGATACGAAAAAGCTCTGTTTTCATTTCATAATTCCACAGTATTCTGGACATCTGTGTTCGTGAATCTGTTTCAATCATGTTCATTGCATTATAGAGAAGGAAGCCGAGCAAGCAAAGAAGAAAGTTGTCGGTGCGAAATGGACGTATTTTTCGAACGTAGTCAGCCACAACAGTACACAGCCGGCGCTTCTTTGTTTACATTCCCGAAAGATGCAGTCAAGATGGAAGAACTCGGATAACAGAGACTCTAACCAGGAGGACTTTTGATTTGGATACACAGACGCCTGTAGAGAACTGGGACAACACAGACTCTTACCAGGATTACTTTGATTTGGATGACAAAGACGCAGACGTGCTACTGTGAGTATGCAGCTTTGGCTTTTTTTTGCGTATGTACGTAACTTTTTTAAAATATATAAGCTTTATGAACCTTGGGTTAGGTGAACGGTCTTTTGGGCTGAGTGATTGTGTGTGTTGATCATGTGTTTGAATTGTATTGGCGTGTTCTATGGAGCTAGGAGCTAGCAGAGGAGCTAGGAGCTAGCATAACACGTACCGTACCGTACGTGCGCGTCACGTACGTAACTTTTTAAAAATATATAAGCTTTATGAACCTTGGGTTAGGTGAACGGTCTTTTGGGCTGAGTGATTGTGTGTGTTGATCAGGTGTTTGAATTGTATTGGCGTGTTCTATGGAGCTAGGAGCTAGCAGAGGAGCTAGGAGCTAGCATAACAAACACGCAGGTGTTATTATGCAGGATTAATTTGTGGCATATTAAATATAAGCCTGGTTGTGTTGTGGCTAATAGAGTATATATATGTCTTGTGTTTATTTACTGTTGTAGTCATTCCCAGCTGAATATCAGGTACCGTGAGTATGCAGCCTTGGCTGCTAAACATTCGATAACTTGACCGTATGTGCGCGTCACGTACGTAACTTTTTAAAAATATATAAGCTTTATGAACCTTGGGTTAGGTAAACGTCTTTTGGGCTGAGTGATTGTGTGTGTTGATCAGGTGTTTGAATTGTATTGGCGTGTTCTATGGAGCTAGGAGCTAGCAGAGGAGCTAGGAGCTAGCATAACAAACACGCAGGTGTTTTTATGCAGGATTAATTTGTGGCATATTAAATATAAGCCTGGTTGTGTTGTGGCTAATAGAGTATATATATGTCTTGTGTTTATTTACTGTTGTAGTCATTCCCAGCTGAATATCAGGTCACCCCCGGCTCTCACAGCATCTTCCCTATCTGAATAGCTTCAACTCCCCACTAGTCCTTCACTTGCACTTTACTCATCCACAAATCTTTCATCCTCGCTCAAATTAATGGGGAAATTGTCGCTTTCTCGGTCCGAATCTCTCTCACTTCATGCGGCCATCATTGTAAACAATAGGGAACTTTGCGTATATGTTCAACTGACTACGTCACGCTACTTCCGGTAGGTGCAAGCCTTTTTTTTATCAGATACCAAAAGTTGCAATCTTTATCGTCGTTGTTCTATACTAAATCCTTTCAGCAAAAATATGGCAATATCGCGAAATGATCAAGTATGACACATAGAATAGATCTGCTATCCCCGTTTAAATAAAAAAAATTCATTTCAGTAGGCCTTTAATTTATTAACAATATTAACTATATGTGTTAAACATGCTTGCATTATCATTAAACACCTTTAACTTGTTAACAAAAACATATATTTCATAAATAAGTAAATATAAATTATATATATGAATGAGGTAGATCCCCGCGACTTGATCAATTGAAAAGTAGCTCGCCTGCAGAAAAAGTGTGAGCACCCCTGATGTATAACATAAACAGTGGGATTTCAACAATTAGGCAGGCTTGTGTCATGTTTGTTCTCCTACAGAAAATATATTAAAACAAAAAATATATTTCTTTCTTCATCTTTTTCCATTTTCATACATCTCTGAAAGATGTCCAGGGAGCCACTAGGGCGCGGGTTGCTGAGCCCCGCAGTATACTGTAGACCAGGGGTCACCAACCTTTTTGAAAGCAAGAGCTACTTCTTGGGTAGTGATTAATGCGAAGGGCTACCAGTTTGATACACACTTAAATAAATTACCAGAAATAGCCAATTTGCTCAATTTACCTTTACCTCTATGTTATTATTAATAATTAATGATATTTACACTTAATTGAACGGTTTAAAAGAGGAGAAAACATGAAAAAAATGACAATTAAATTTTGAAACATAGTTTATCTTCAATTTCGACTCTTTAAAATTCAAAATTCAACCGAAAAAAGAAGAGAAAAATTAGCTAATTCCAATCTTTTTGGAAAAAATTAAAAACATAATTTATGGAACATCATTAGTAATTTTTCCTGATTAAGATTAATTTTAGAATTTTGATGACATGTTTTAAATAGGTTATAATCCAACCTGCACTTTGTTAGAATATATAACAAATTGGACCAAGCTATATTTCTAACAAAGACAAATCATTATTTTTTCTACATGTTCCAGAACAAAAATTTTAAAAGAAATTCAAAAGACTTTGAAATAAGATTTAAATTTGATTCTACAGATTTTCTAGATTTGCCAGAATAATTGTTTTGAATTTTAATCATAATAAGTTTGAAGAAATATTTCACAAATATTCTTCGTTGAAAAAACAGAAGCTAAAATGAAGAATTAAATTAAAATGTATTTATTATTCTTTACAATAAAAAAAAAAAATTTACTAACATTGATTTAAATTATCAGGAAATAAGAGGAAGGCATTTAAAAGGTAAAAAGGTATATGTGTTTAAAAATCCTAAAATAATTTTTAAGGTTGTATTTTTTTCTCTAAAACTGTCTTTCTGAAAGTTATAAGAAGCAAAGTAAAAAAATTAATGAATTTATTTAAACAAGTGAAGACCAAGTCTTTAAAATATTTCTTTCTATTTGAGTTTTGTCTCTCTTAGAATTAAAAATGTCGGGCAAAGCGAGACCAGCTTGCTAGTAAATAAATACAATTTAAAAATAGAGGCAGCTCACTGGTAAGTGCTGCTATTTGATCTATTTTTAGAACAGTCCAGCGGGCTACTCATCTGGTCCTTACGGGCTACCTGGTGCCCGCGGGCACCGCGTTGGTGACCCCTGCTGTAGACAATGCAAAATAATACAGTTATCCCCTTTACGCTATATTTTGTTTGAGTAAAATAATATTAACATTGCCACCCGAACGCCTCCCTAGGGAGGTGTTTAGGACACGTCCGGCGGTAGGAGGCCACGGGGAAGACCCAGGACACGTTGGAAAGACTATGTCTCCCGGCTGGCCTGGGAACGCCTCGGGATCCCCCGGGAAAAGCTGGACGAAGTGGCTGGGGATAGGAAAGTCTGGGCTTCCCTGCTTGGGCTGCTGCCTCCACGACCCAAACTCAGATCAGCGGAAGAAGATGGATGGATGGATGGAATATTAACATTGCAAAATAAATAAACAAAAGCAAACACGAGTATTGGCTCTCAGTCCAATCCCGAAAGCCCTTCTGTGTATAAAACCTTACCTGAGTTTGTAAACAATTCAAGGACTTCAATGATTCTTTGTCGTCAACTATCCCATACATGCATGACACACGAAATAATTGAAGTGCTCTTTCTCCTGTACTCTGGAGTAAATTTCCAGAGTCGAGAGAGAGTGGCCTCTGCATCCAAGCTCGCCGCCAAACACCTTGTTAGTTCAAAGACCAGAATAGGAAAAATTACATATCAAAGAGATGCTATATTGTCTTTACAAAAAAAACACAATTCCTCAGTAAAACAACTCAAGTCCAGATAGGGGGGAAAACGCACTGACTGATGTATTTACTTAAATAAAGTCCCCGAGACAAGATCAACAATGTAATAATACACAACTACACAAAGAAGATATTTGTGAAAATAAACAGAAGACAATTGAAAAATATAATTCTCATCACACTAATATCGATATTTGGATCGGTCCGTCCACCCTTAATATTTATCGTTAAAAATACTCTGTCTTTTCTCCTAGATCCACCACAGTGCTTGAACTACTATCCACTTCTATCAACTACTTCGGAATGTTCTCGGAAAAGGTCGATATGTTTGTGTTTGTCTCTGAAACCCTTTGAGAAAAACCAAGGTTGCTGCTGCTGTGACACACGAAGACACAATGAACATTTTTAATAGGTGTGCTTTTATAGGTTGTACTCACCTAACGTGACGTCCGGCTCGTTAAATATGGGAGACTCGAGGTAGTGGTCAAGTGAGTGTCTGTTGTCTAGGTGTTCCGAATGGCATCTTGCCTTTTTTTAAGAAAAATGCCCTATGCTTGTGTTGTTTTAGGCAGTTAAAACTGTTCAAATCGCGAAAAGGATAAAAGCTTCTTTAGGCTTCCTCAAGAGGAAATCAAGAAGGACGAAAGAGGGCAAGATTTTACAACATGTAATTTACGTCCTATATGTGACCATAGGATGAACAAATATACTACGGTACTAAGACTATAGTGGTCAAAACAATTAGTTTTACAGCAAATGTGCCCAAAGTGCGGTTTTACAGACCATCTTCAAGTCACTTTCTGACAGTCGCTTCAGGATACGCCGTTGTGTGTGCGGTCTTATTAACGTGGCTCACCTTCGGCAGCGTCTCTCCCCATCATCTTTGTTGTAGGGGTGAAGCGTGCAAGGACGGGAGTGGAAGAAGTGTCGAAAGATGGAGCTAACTGTTTTAATGACATTCAAACTTTACTTAAATCAATAACCGAGCAGCATCTCCTCATCCGTGGCTCACTAATGTGTCCTGTGGAAAAACGCCTGACCGGAACTTTGTAATTACTAAAGTTCCATGGGTGAATTATCTAAACCCACTACACCGGTATGTTAAGCGCTTCCATAGCGAGATACAAGTTAGAACTTTACACTACTTCATATTATAAATGGCAACAGCGGAGGATAAATGCCCCATAACAAGAAGATACAGAAAAAGAAGACGCTTGCTGACCACGTACGACAATGAAGGACGGGCGGACATTTTCAGGACTTATGCAGATCCCAAATACACATCAGCAGGTACCAGAAGGTAAGAAAAGTTGGTTTTGCATAATCATCATCGGCGGTCACTCGAACGAGTATGACGATCCTCCTGGTAGGAGTGTATCCCTTTATGGAGGATGCCTGTGCATGACTTTGTTTTACGTGGGGAGACTGGTGCACAGACAGTCACCACACGATCCTTAACAGATCCGGCTAAGCGTCTAGTGGCCTGGAGTCCAAGACGACTGGGGACCCTTTTCTGCTGCAGCCTTCTTCCGCCTGCTCCGCCGTTGAGGTCTTCACCGTATCCCTGGCGAGGGGGCAGTCAGGTACTAGGCCTTTGCCAAGGGCCACCTGGGGTAACAGTAGTAAATGGGGTTAACCTCCTAGTGCCCCAAGACCCCAGAGAATGATAGGTGGTGGTCGGAGGGGCCGTAGGCGCAAACTGGCAGCCCCGCTTCCGTCAGTCTACCACAGGGCAGCTTTGGCTACAAATGTAGCTTACCACCACCAGGTGTGAATGAATGATCGGTTCCCACTTTGTGAGCGCTTTGAGTATCTAATAATAGAAAAGCGCAATATAAAATATAATCTATTATTATTATTATAGAGGAGCCTCACTGCCGGATGCACTTTAACGTCATGCCCAGGACACTATTGCATAATATTGTGAAACAAAACATAGATAATATGTCTGCTAATAGGTGCCATTTTGCGGTCCTTATACACACACCATAATAATACTCGTATGTTGACAATCCATCAAAGGGTGCGGCTTCATAGCTTACCGAAATTGTACTAAAACATTTTGACAGATTTTGGAACATTTAAAGTTGTGGTGTTGTTCATAAGTGTCATCCTGCAGTGTACACGTTTCTCTTATGTGTGACAACCATCGACTGGTCACACTTACAGTATCACACCATGTACCAAATAAAATAGCTTCGAGTTCGGTATCCAAAACCAGAATTATTCCATACATTAAGCGCACCGGGTTATAAGGTGCACTGTTGATTTTTGAGAAAATGAAAGGCTTTTAAGTGCGCCTTATAGTCCGAAAAATACGGTATGTCGAAACAAAAAAGGAAAAATAGTCTGGGACAGAGCAATGAAGCACTCAGGTGGACGGAGCAAGTGAGAACATGGATCAAGAAGAACTGACTGCCGCACAAATCGGGATGTGGAGGTCTATGGAATCCAGTGGTAGTGTCTACTGCAGTATAGCAATGAGCTATCTGCTATAAAGAATTATGATCTGCTGCCTTATAAATACCACAATGTTCCATCCAATGATGGAAGTTAGGTGATCTGGGTTACACAAAGAACAGTGAGTAAAAGGCAAGTTCTGCCCTTTTTGATTTACTTAGCAGCCTGAACAAAGATTAGATGTTGCTTTTCCACACATCTGTAATGCTTTCCAGTCATTAAAAAAAAAAACACATACATGAGGAATTAATCTTGTAGATGCTCACTGAAAATTGAGGTCTCGTCTGATTTTTATAAAGGTCAGCACAGTTTAGATTCTTGATATATGGATCAATCCTAATAGAAACTCAGCTGAGACAGAAAAAGGGTGGTGCAGTGCAAGACTGACAGCACATTTGGACTAGTGTCGCCCAGTCACAGCTACGTCCTATGAAGCAAACTAGCAACATGTCAGCTTGTTCTTGCACTTTGTGACGGAATGATCCAGTGAAAAAAGGGCATCAACAGCTGCCTTCTTCCTCACGTTACAGGAACAAGTCGCATAAAAGGAAATGCATATTTGGAAATCCAGTTTTAACAAATAGCATCATTTTGATGTTATCTTCCTGATAGCAGCGCAAATGTCAGTCTTCTGTTTCCTAATGCATGCTGGGAATATTAAGGCTGCTGCTGTGGCACAAAGAAGACAAGATGAAAGCTCATCAAATGGGCTTTTATTATTTTCATTGTACGTTACCATTTTACTGAGTGGGTGCTGTAAACAGGAAATGTGATGCGGTGAATACATTAAGTTGTTTGTTGGGTTCTGGTCCAGCTTTTTAATGATCCCAGCTCATGCAAGCATAACAATGTCTAATTACTTTTGGAATGTAACACAGTTTTCATCTGCCGCTCATCTTACAATCATGACATAAGTTATACTTTGGAATTGTGCCGGACAGTAACCCCACTTAACATGATTTTTCTTTTCAACCATGATTTCATTTTTATCCAACCTGCTGGCCAATGAATCACTAAAACATAAAGCTTACTCATCAGTACAACACGACAATAAACTTACTAATGCTGCTTTCGGGTGCCTGGCAGTAATGTAACAATTACCACGCATACAATTCTACTGAAAAATGTATATTACAGTTTGGTCATATGTATATATATATATATATATATATATATATATATATATATATATATATATATATATATATATATATATATATATATATATATATATACATATATATATATATGTTTATATATATATATATATATATACATATATATATATATATATATATATATATATATATATATATATATATATATATATATATATATATATATATATATATATATATATATATATATATATATATATATATATATATATATATATATATATATATATATATATATATATATATATAACAGCCCTTTGAGACACTTGTGATTTAGGGCTATATAAATAAACATTGATTGATTGATTGATTGATACATATATTTGTATCCAATCAGAATTCAGCTAGCTTATGTTGCCATGCTGTACCAAATCTGCCAGAGGCCTTCAGAATCAACAATGCGGCGGTCCATGCGCTGTAAGCGATCGGGGACATACAGTGATAGACAGTTGCGATAGCCAATCAGATCACTAGTTGTTGTCAGTAAGGCCTTATAGATGGCCTCACGTTGAACGTGACGTTTACGCGTCCTGTGATTGGATACTCTTCGGGACCGTTAGCGGATGAATTTGAGAACACATAGAGTTGAGAGACAGTTGTGATAGCCAATCAGATCACAAGTTGTTGACAGTTGCCTATCAAAGTAGCCTGATGTTAACGAGACTGTGATTGGATACACACTTGTCATTCCAAAGTGAGTATCCATTCACTAGTTTCAATTTAGCAGAAAGCAGGAAGTGTTGTTCCGTAGCTTGACCGGGATAGCATAGAAGGAAAACAAAACGATTAGGTGGCAGATATATATTTTCAAGGCCATTTTCAAGAAGGATATTTAAAGAGAAACTACATCTTGTGAGACGATCTCAGCCAACCCTGGAAGCTAGCTTAGCTGTTCTGGCGATAAAATCGGGAAATGCTCGCCATTTCCACTCATATAAGCCGACGACGAGGGGTACCACTGATTTATACGACGTCGAATAGATCCTACTAATTTTGAGTTAAAATATTAAATTGTATCACTTTTAATGTTTTTTTGCAATTTCAATTTTGACAGTACCACATAAGATTTGTTTTAATTGCTGACGCGTTTTAATTGATTTTTAAATGCATCAGAAAAAAAGAGGTTATATCATCCCTACAATGCTCAGTCATTCACAAACAAGGATGGGGCGAGGGTCACCACTTTGTCAACAAATGCGTGAGCAAATTGTTGAATGGTTAAAGAAAAACCTTTCTCAACCAGCTATTGCAAGGAATTTAGGGATTTCACCATCTACGGTCCGTAATATCATCAAAGGGTTCAGAGAATCTGGAGAAATCACTGCACGTAAGCAGCTAAGCCCGTGACCTTCGATCCCTCAGGCTGTACTGCATCAACAAGTGACATCAGTGTGTAAAGGATATCACCACATGCACACATGCACACTCGAGATAAATACTTTTTAAAATGTATTTTGTAATTTATGATTGGCCTCACGCGGGCCGGACAGGGACGTACAAAGGGCCGGATGTGGCCCGCGGGCCGCCGAATACCCAGGCCTGTTGCCCAGTCAGGGAGTAACGTAAATTCTGGACTATAAGCCGCAATTTTTTTTGTTACGCTTTGAACCCTGCAACTTATAAAATGTGTGGCTAATTTATGGAATTTTCTTCACGGCCGTAATGCAAACGGTTAAAAAAAAAATCCAGCAAAGACGCTGAAAAGGTGTGTTATCATTTGTGCTATGGCGCCATTTTTTGGATGAGGTCCTGTACCCTTTTCCTGTTCCTCTGGTGTCTTCCTGGACTGTCTTGTTGCTCTGTTTCTTGACTATTGTTTCCTTAAACCAAAAGGAATTGCTCTTTTGGACACTTTTAGTAATTATTGTCATGAATTGTTATTCCACTTTTCCATGAATAAATTGTTGCTGTACCACATGCACAACTCTCGTGTCTGTAAGGATACAGCCAGGCTATCAGAAAAAGGTTAGGAATATCAACGTTTTCCCTGTAGAGTTCAACCAATTCATAAGTGCACTTGGCAACAGACGTTGGGCTTATTTTTAAATGTACAGGAATTTGTAACTTCTCTTATGTAAAATATGAATTGAATGAGTTTAGAAAATAATAACAATACACGTTCAATGCTGTATTATCATCCATAAAGCTAAAATGCCCACACATTGTGTTAATGTTGAATACTACTGCTACATTCCACTGACTGCTTGTTCGAGACATGTTTGGTATTGGTTCACATGCTTCACAGAGACATAAATCAATAAAAAGATATTGGTCTTAGGTACAATGGCAAATCTCGGTATTCTGTGTCTTGCTGGTAATGAAAGGTCAGCTGCTAATCGAGCATGCCTGCAGAGACAGCAAGTTTGAGTCACAGGACCTCACCAGACCCCTAAAGCAAAATATTTGCACCTGATCGCTTTAGTATTGCGATAATGTCCACACTACTCTTATCTGTGGAAACGGTTTTCCTCGTCCTTGTGACATTACATATCATTACTCTTTTCATGGTTTTATAATAAATTCCTAGTCGAAAAAAAATTAGCTTTTTTGCTGAATTATCAGTACCAAGTATTCACACATGCTTTAAATAATGCTTAAAAATTATAAGGCCATTGTTTCAAAATGATTCCAACTCAACAAGCAACAATGTGCAGTTTGGTCAGGCAGGCTATTACTTTTTCAGCACACAAAGGACCAATTATCGACAGAAAATACATTTCAGTAGAACTTGTCTGTCAAAAAAAGTCCTGGTCCGCCATGTTCTTCTTATTACTGTTTTATTACTATACTACTTATTACTAAAAAGTGCTTGCTAAAAGGGGGACTGCACTTTTTTATCTTTATTTTGCCTATCGTTCACAGTCAATTAGGAGAGACAAGAAGACAAAAGGTTTTTGGGGTTATTTTTGCATTCTAACATGTAAAAATCGTCTCGTTCTTGGTAGCTTGCAAAGCAGCTAATGGGGACAATCCATTCTACCTCGAAATCACTTTAAAAATGCATTCAAAATCCTTCAATGATACTTCCTTTACATTCCGTAACCTGTACAATAACAAAGCTGTAGCAAGATTGTTATTGTAAGAGTGAACACTGAAGAACTATGTCTAGCGTAGTAACACATCGGTATGCTTCAGTATTAGCCGTGAAAAATAACTACGGCTAGATATAAGCTAGCTTCTACGTCAACACAAAACGCATTTGAGTTGAGTTAGGACACCAATCTGTACTGACTGAAAAAATTTAACAATCATTTTACAGTATCTGTAAAGTATTAGCCCACATTTCATGTTTTGTTTGTACAGAGCTAGCCAGACAGCATATGCTATCTGTCATGATACACACATGACGAGCTGCATGTATTATGATCAATGTAAAGTGTGACCCACTCAATGGATAGTTTGGTCCGGCTGGCCGGGGACGGGTATTTTTCTGGTGGTCAAGATAGCATGGCTTCAAATGTCATATTTTCAAGCTTTGAGTCACGTTCACCTCACTCTCTCATCTTCTCTTTGCTCCAATGTCTCACTCTTCTTTTGTGCAGGCTTTTAGAAGCAGTAGTTAATCATCATATATTGAGCTACAAAAAGATAAGGTTGCAAATCCTCATTTGTCCAAAAATAGTCGTCTTCATTGTTTGATACCAAATCTGCCATTATTACAACACACACGTGCCTTTCTTTCTGGAAGTAGGACACACAGTCGTTGCCAGAAGTTGGGAAGGGCTGCTATGGAAACGGAGATCAATGCGCTGAAAAAATCAGTCGGCAAAAAAAATAAATGGATCAAAAATACGGTAAATATTGTTATGGATGTGTCTGTTACTACATTATATATAGACTTGCAGTATTTATATAAAACGTTGATGGAGGGTTTTGAAGTTGTTTTAGAGGGCTTTGAAGGCTACAACGGTGACTCCCATTAGCTCAGGGCTGGGCAATTAATTTTTACCGGGGGCCGCATGAGCATCCCGAGCACTGCTGGAGGGCCACATCGACAATATTTCAATTAAATGTTGCTCAATATTATTTTTGATATATACCGTAAGATAAATAATAATAATAATAATAATAATAATAATAATAATAATAATAATAATAATAATAATACTTTAATTTAATCTAACTTAACTTTATACCAAAAGCACTGCTTTGGAAATCATTTGTACCCCTTTCAGAGATCACATTTAGTTCCCCTTAAACATCCTCATGTTGCACAATGAAATGTAAGCATAGGATGAAGTGTGCAGTCCTGTAACTTTCTCTAGTAACAGCATTCCATGAATAATATAAATAAATTAACATTAATAATAAATGACAGTAAAATAAGCACACGTATGACTGAGGAGTCATAGTGTAACTTTGTGTGGTGTTTGAGTTGTCCGACTTTTTGTGTGGCCATAAATGCACCAGTGGTTTAGTGGTATGCGTGTTGGTGACAGATGACAAGTTGGTTTTGGCCTGGTTTGTACGGCAGAAAATGACTAGTTTTTCGAGATAGAAGTGTTTTACTCATGTTTTTGGTGTGGTTATGGCCGAATATAAACAGTTTTGCTCAATAAAGTGATCGACATAATTCCTGGCCTTGAAGCATCTCGATAGACGTTACAATAATTGAACGTGTTGACGAACACCGTTAGGGCCGCTTGTTGTCACTGTCACTCAAACTTGCATTGCAAAATTACACAGAATAAATGTGTTTATTTTGTTTATAATTCAGATGGGGTTTGATTAGGTGCATATATTTGCTGTGCGCAGAGGACGCTTGAGCAGTGCGCAATTGCGCAGGCGCGCACTTTAGAGGGAGCGTTGCTTGGCAGTCCATGTCTTGTTGAAAACACGCCATTCGTCATCAACTTTTCTCTTTTTAGTTTCTCGGGTGTAAACCGTGCATCACGTCACTGTGCACCTCCACTCACAGGTTACACACGGACATACGCCCATAAATAACACTTTTCAAAATAAAAGCAGCACAGTTGTATTGCGCGCACGACATAGATGTTTTTTCAACTTTATTTTGTAATTTGTGATTGCAGCTGTTCACATTCACTCACAATCACGCACGCGCATACGTCCACACGGAAGTAATACAAATAACGCTTTTCAAAACAAAAGCAGCACCGTTGCATTGCACACTCGACATAGATACTTTTTAAAATTTATTTTGTAATTTATGATTGGCCTCACGCGGGCCGGACAGGGACGCACAAAGGGCCGGATGTGGCCCGCGGGCTGCAGGATGCCCAGATCTGCATTAGCTGAATCTTCCAAGTGTGTTTTATCATCTTTAAAATAAAAATAAAACAAAAGACATGTGTGTTCTTGTCTCTCATAATGATTGTAAACGATAGGCAATTTTGTAAAAAAAAAAAAAAAGTGCAGTTCCCCTTTAAGCAGACGTCGACATACATGGTCGACCACTTTTGTCGACACAAAGGTTACTGTTATGAAAAATAGGTCAGTTTATCTTATCATATGTAGTATTGTCATTTTCTTAATTGTCGCTACGCAGCTCATGTTTGATCACTACTCAGCTGTTACATAGTTACAGTGACTTCCTGATCAGTGCAAAGTCAACTTCAAAATAAAAGCATGCCAGTATTAAGCTGGCATCTACCACATAAACTAACAAAATGCACTTAAAAATATAACTGTTTTAGATTGTCAGACACTGAAAGAAAGATTTGATATATATCAAATCTTTATTGTCACTGTGGTTAAAACATAACAAAATTACTGCAGCTCGTCTGTTAAGCAAGTGGAAAATATTAAAAAAACAGAAGAAACTAAATGGAGGATATTAAACTGCTGCAGACTCAAAATTCCTTTATTATCACCCATTCTTTTTGTGTCTCTGGCTAAAGGGGAAATGCACTTGTTAGAGCCATTTACTCTTTCTGTCCGTCAAATTCATGACGTCACTAAAGGGGTTGGCTCAAAGCCAAGTGCCAGTCTACTTAGGGAGGGGCTGGGATCTTGCTCAGGTGTTGTTGAGTGGAGGCGCAACAGTTTTTGACTGTGTCAGGCTAGTATTTGTTTGCTCCCGTTTATTTTGGGTTGGTATGGCGTGGTGGGTAGAGCGGCCGTGCCAGAAACCTGAGGGTTGCAGGTTCGCTCCCCGCCTCTTACCATCCAAATCGATGCCATTGTGTCCTTCGGCAGGACACTTCACCCTTGCCCCCGGTGCCACTCACACCGGTGAATGAATGATGAATGAATGAGTTGTAAAAATGAATGATGGGTTCTCACTTCTCTGTGAAGTGCTTTGAGTGTCTAGAAAAAGCGCTATATAAATCTAATCCATCATTATTTTCCGTTTTTGTTACAAAGTGAGTTTGATTTACGTGATTTAACATTTTGGTTAAGCATGGACATAATTCTGGACATCGATTATTAGCCGGCTGCACACGTCTGAACTAGCTTCATTTATATTCGGCAACCAGTAGCAGTAAGAGTATAGGACTTTACGGCTACATTAAGTCAAAAAACTGCCTCATCGGAACGCAAGTTGTTTATTGGGAAGCAAAGAGCTTCAAGGCTCGTTTTGGAAGAGGAACGCACGGGCCGCTGTCAGCGTTTGTTTGGCGACCGGCGGCGGAGGAAACGGATCGGCGAAACGGCGGAGACATTTCTGCAATCAAGCTCTGCATCAACAGCTACGAGTCCCACTGGAGAGCTACAGGGTCGCTCATTGGGGACTGCAGCCAGCAGCAGCAGCAGCAGTAGATCATCCGACCAAGCCAAGCCTAGCCGCGTGTGAGCGTGCCGTGCGTGGGGGAGGACGCAGAGCAGCGTTGAGCCAGTCCTACACCTGTGTGGTATGTTTTAGCAGCACGCCGACATGAAAAAAAAAGGCCATTGTTAAAATGTGTGCACACAAATTGGTGACTATTTGACTTGACTTGCGCGCGGGTTGAAAAACTTTTACTTTTCCAAATGGAGGAGGAGGGAGCACAAATGTGCGCTGACAAACATAAACAGCCACAGGAGGACCATGTGGCTGAACGTGACAATGTTGGGCAAGGGGTTGAAGGGAAAAACGTATGGTAAAAATGACACCCAAGGCTCTAGGTCACAAAATTGAAAGTTTACAGGGGGAAAGAAAATCAAAGTTGCAAAGACTCTCAACGCTGAAAGAGGGGGCCATTGCCGTGTTAAATGACGAAACACGTTCACATGAGCTAAAGGAGTAATTTAGCAGGTTTATGGGTTTTTATCATGAAACCAGAAAGGTGCACAAAACGTTGGTGTCTCTGTTGCCAGATGATGAGTGTACTAAACATAAGACATGGTACAAAGCAAAAATTTTGAATTTTGATGGTTTTATTGACAAGGTTGACAGGTTGATGTATTTTCCAAATGATGATGATGACAATGATGATGATGATGAGGTTAAAAATGATGGTTCTGCTGTTGATGGTTTTGAAAATGAAAGTGTACAACCCCACGACAGCATTTCAAATGTTCAATCCAATGTTTTATCAAAGCTCAATAATTCCACAGCCTCAAACAAAAGCAAAAGGTCTTCCACTTCCTCTGCTCGCATAATAGCAGAGGCAGATAAGGCAGCACGTATTGCCTGTGCTATTGCTTTAAAAGACAATCATGCATTGGAGGCGCAGGCAGCAGCTCTAAAGAGGGAACAGGAGGAACAAGCAGAGGCCATAAGGAGGAAAAAGGAGCAAATTGAGTTGGATTCTCAAATAGCAGCCCACAATGCTAAATTGTCTGTCCTCCATGAAGCCAGTGTTTCTGACAGGAGCAAAAAGTCTGATGGAATGGAGTCCTATTATAGGCAAGGGACAAAACTGAGAAAAGTGCCTGCACAGCCTGTACAACAACTTCAGCAGTCTGTTAAAGCTGCTCCTTCAGAGCTTCACACAGCCAAGAATGCCCCAAACAAGGTTCATTCACACCCTCAACCAAACAAACAACCACTTCGCTCGTCAACTTTGGATCCTGTGGAAAATCAATCAAGGCAACATTTACCTCAAGCAGCTCAATCATTTCAAGGCAATAACACAATACCAGGTGAATTCCACACTGTATTACAAAGGCAAAATGAAATGATGGCACTACTGGTTCAAGCACAAACCTCCCAATTACTTCCACACAGACATATTCCGTTTTATGAAGGTGACCCATTGCAGTTTCAGGCTTTTATAAAAGCATTTAAGCATTGTGTGGAGGCAAAAACAAATGATTGTGGTGACTGCTTATATTATCTGGAGCAGTTTACCAAAGGACAGCCGAGAGATTTGGTGCGCAGTTGCCTCCATATGCCTACAGAGAGAGGCTATGCTACAGCAAAACGCCTACTAAGGGAACACTTTGGAAATCCTTCAAAAATAACAGCAGCCTACCTGGACAAAATCATGGTTTGGCCAAACATCAAGTCTGAGGATGTGAAAAATCTCCAAGCTTATGCACTCTACTTGCGAGAATGCTCCAATGTGATTGAAGATCTGCAATACTTGGATGAGCTCAATATGCCAGCTAGCATGAAGATGCTCATACAAAAGCTTCCTTACAAATTAAGGGATCAGTGGAGAGGAAAAGCAGCTGATATTGTTGACAAACAAAAGCGACATGCTTGTTTCATAGACATTGTGACATTTATTGAACAGCAGGTCAGAATTGCTTCAGATCCTGTCTTTGGCGACATTCAGGACATTCCTCTGAATAAAATGATAACCAAACCCAAGCCTATACATCAAAGCAAATCACAGTTCCGAAGAAGCAGTTTCGCAACTCAGGTGGCAGTTGCCACTGAACCTAAACCGGATCCACACCTGGATAAGTTTGTGAACAGAAGCATCTACTTCTCCAAGACAAACTTTATTTCCTGTCTTAACTGTAAAAGTGAACATGCATTGGAGCACTGTCGGATATTGTGAAAGAAGGCGCACAGGGAAAAGCTTGACTTTTTAAAAGAAAAAGGCTTGTGTTTTGGTTGCCTGTACACAGGGCACCTGAGCAAGAGTTGCGACAGGCGCATCACTTGCTCTTACTGCAACAAGACACATCTCGAAGTGCTACATATTGACAGGAGGCATCTGGAAAGTGGAGGAAATAGCCATCTGCCAAAGATAGAAGCAAGGATTTGCACTACATCATCAACTTGTGGCCATACAGGGGCTGGCAACTATGGGATTTTACCAATCCTGCCTGTTCAAGTGAAGTGCTCAAAGGGTAGCAAGATAGTCCAGACATACGCTTTCCTAGATCCAGGAAACACAGGGACCTTCTGTTCTGAACAGCTACTGAACAGGCTGAATACAGAAGGCCGAAGAACAAGAGTCCACTTGCGCACCATGGGGCACAGTAAGGCGGTCCCTAGCAGTGTTGTAAATGGCCTGAAAATCTCTAATCTTGTTCACTCAAAGGCAAATGCCTGTGGGTACTAACAATCTGATCAGTGAAGCAGAGCTAGATAAGTGGCCTTACCTCAAAGGCATCAAAATCCCTCGACTAACTGCCAACGTGGACCTGTTAATTTGTACCAACGCCTCCAAGTTAATGGAACCATGGGAGGTGATAAACAGCCACGGAGACGGACCCTATGCTGTCAGAACGCTACTGGGGTGGGTAATTAATGGGCCAATACAACTCAACAACCAGCATAATGGGAGCCCCACAGTTACTGTTAACCACACAATCGTTAACAGGTTGGAGGAACCATTTATCAACCAGAGCATTGGCGGAACACATTCAGCTCAAAAGTCCTATGAGTGGGCTCAAAGCTTCCGCATTGAAAAAGAGGAGCAAGAAAAGCTTTGCAGTTGGAGAAAAAACTTGCTTTGGAAAAGGAGAGGCAGGAGAGAACATGCTTTGGCTAAAAAGTAGGAAGAGCGAGAGCAAACTCTGGCCAGAGAAAGAGCTCTAGAGCTGGAAAGACAAAGAGCCTTGGAGCAAGCACTTCTCCAGCAGCAACAAGAGGAGAAGGAAAAGAGAGAAATGGAAAAGGCAAGACTCAAAGTTTTGGAAGCAGAAAGAAAATAAAAGGATATGTACTCAAAGAGAAGATGGAGGCAGAGTCTATATTGCTGATCTTTTTTGGAAAAGGTGGATTCGCGAGTATTTATCGTTGCTACAAGAGCGACAAAAGTGGACAAATGAAAAAAGATGTTTCACGCCAGGAGATATCGTTGCAGTAGTGGATGCTTCAGCACCAAGAGGAAGTTGGATACCCAGAAGAATACTGGAAACCTGTCCTGATAGGAAAGGCCTTGTACGCTCAGTTAGTCTGCAAACCAAAACGAGCTTAATCGAAAGACCCGTAACAAAGATATGTCTTCTATGTGAAGGTATGGAGTAAAATAACTGCATTATTGCAAAAGGGAACATGAAAACCAAAGAAAGAGGGTGTGTTTTGGTATTATGGCTCTATTTTTATTTGATTTATTTTTAATTTAATTGCTCTGTTCGTCACGCCAGTAGCAATTAGGGGCTGGTGTGTTAGAGCCATTTAGTCTTGCTGTCCGTCAAATTCATGACGTCACTAAAGGGGTTGGCTCAAGGCCAAGTGCCAGACTACTTAGGGAGGGGCTGGGATCTTGTTCAGGTGTTGTTGAGTGGAGGCGCAACAGTTTTTGACTGTGTCAGGCTAGTATTTGTTTGCTCCCGTTTATTTTCTGTTTTTGTTACAAAGTGAGTTTGATTTACGTGACTGTATGTTAAGAAATATTTTGGTTAAACATGGACATCATTCTGGACATCGATTATTAGCCGGCTGCACACGTCTGAACTAGCTTCATTTATTTTCGGCAACCAGTAGCAGTAAGAGTATAGGACTTTACCGCTACAGCACTTTTTTGGGAATTTTGACTATCATTCACAATCATTATGAAAGACAAAAGGTTTTTTTCTGCATTCAAACATGTACAAATCGGCTCATTCTTGGTGACTAGCAATGCAGCTAATGGTAGCAATCAATTCTACCTTTAAATTATTTTAAAAATGCATTCAAAAACCGTCACCAATACTTCATTTACGTTCTGTAACCTGTATAACAACCAAGCTGTAACGACGTTGTTATTGTTAGAGTGAACACTGAAAAACTATTTTTCGGCGTGCTAGGTATTAGCTGTAAAAGCTAGCTATGGCAAGAGATGAGGTAGCTTCTACGTCAGCAGAAAACGCATTTGAGTGTGGTATGCACAACGTTGCGATAGGACAACAATCTGTACTGACTGAAAAACATGAACAATAATTTTACAGTATCTGTAAAGTATTAGCCCACATTTCATCAATCAATCAATCAATGTTTATTGATATAGCCCTAAATCACAAGTGTCTCAAAGGGCTGCACAAGCCACAACGACATCCTCGGTACAGATCCCACATACGGGCAAGGAAAAACTCACCCCAGTGGGACGTCGATGTGAATGACTATGAGAAACCTTGGAGAGGACCGCATATGTGGGTAACCCCCCCCCCCCCCCCCCCCCCCCCCCCTCTAGGGGAGACCGAAAGCAATGGATGTCGAGTGGGTCTGACATAATATTGTGAAAATCCAGTCCACAGTGGATCCAACACATCAGCGAGAGTCCAGTCCATAGTGGGGCCAGCAGGAAACCGTCCCGAGCGGAGACGGGTCAGCAGCGCAGAGATGTCCCCAACCGATGTACAGGCTAGCGGTCCACCCGGGGTCCCGACTCTGGACAGCCAGCACTTCATCCATGGCCACCCGACCTGTGCAACTCCCCCTCCCCAAGGGAGAGGGATGCAGAGGAGAGAAGAAAAGAAACGGCAGATCAACTGGTCTAAAAAGGGGGTCTATTTAAAGGCTAGAGTATACAAATGAGTTTTAAGATGGGACTTAAATGCTTCTACTGAGGTAGCATCTCTAACTGTTACCGGGAGGGCATTCCAGAGTACTGGAGCCCGAATAGAAAACGCTCTTTAGCCCGCAGACTTTTTTTGGGCTCTGGGAATCACTAATAAGCCGGAGTTCTTTGAACGCAGATTTCTTGCCGGGACTTATGGTACAATACAATCGGCAAGATAGGCTGGAGCTAGACCGTGTAGTATTTTATACGTAAGAAGTAAAACTTTAAAGTCACATCTTAAGTGCACAGGAAGCCAGTGCAGGTGAGCCAGTATAGGCGTAATATGATCAAACTTTGTTGTTTTTGTCAAAAGTCTAGCAGCCGCATTTTGTACCAACTGTAATCTTTTAATGCTAGACATAGGGAGACCCGAAAATAATACGTTACAGTAATCAAGACGAGACGTAACGAACGCATGAATAATGATCTCAGCGTCGCTAGTGGACAAAATGGAACGAATTTTTGCGATATTACGGAGATGAAAGAAGGCCGTTTTAGTAACACTCTTAATGTGTGACTCAAACGAGAGAGTTGGTTCGAAGATAATACCCAGATTCTTTACCGAGTCGCCTTGTGTAATTGTTTGGTTGTCAAATGTTAAGGTGGTATTATTAAATAAATGTCGGTGTCTAGCAGGACCGATAATCAGCATTTCCGTTTTCTTAGCGTTGAGTTGCAAAAAGTTAGCGGACATCCATTGTTTAATTTTATTAAGATGCGCCTCCAGCTGACTACAATCCCGCGTGTTGGTCAGTTTTAGGGGCATGTAGAGTTGGGTGTCATCAGCATAACAGTGAAAGCTAACACCGTATTTGCGTATGATGTCATCTAGCGGCAGCATGTAAATACTAAAGAGTTTTGTTTTGTTTGTACACAGCTAGCCAGACAACATATGCTGTCTGTCATGATAGACGCATGACGTGCTGCATGTATCATGATCAATATTAAAGTGTTACTCACTCGATGAACAGTTGTCTGTTTAATCAAGCTGACAGGGGACCTTTTTTCCGGTTTATTTTGGGTTCAGCACTCAATATATGTCAAACTACCTTGCTCCAAATTCCACATTTGCAGCTTCGTGTTATGCTGACCTCACTCTCTCACCCTCTTCTCTGTGCTGGCTTCTATAAACAGTAGTTCATCCTTCGTCCATTCCAGGCCAGGTTGTAAATCCTCATTTGTCCAAAAATAGTCATCTTCATTCTCTATTACCAGGTTCACCATGATTAGAACACACTCGTGTTTAAATCCGGAAGTAGGAACACAAGTTGTTGCCAGAAGTCGGACGTCGGAAATGGAAATCAATGCACGGAAGAAGTCAGTTCTGGCAATGATTAAAATTACAAAAATGCGGTAAATATTGTATATATTACTTACTGTTATGAATGTGTGTTTTACTACATTATATAAAGACTTGCACTGTGTATATAAACGCTGATGGAGGGTTTTGAAGTTGTTTTGGAGGCCTTTGAAGGCTACAACGGTGACTCCCATCTTCCAAGCCTTTTTTTATCATCTCTAAAATCCTACAAATCCCGATCTTGTCTCTCCTAATGATTGTGAATGATGGGCAAAATTCCAAAAAAATGGCGGTTCCCCTTTAAAGTCATGTTGATATGCAAGC
Organism: Entelurus aequoreus; assembly: GCF_033978785.1. Classification (NCBI taxonomy): domain Eukaryota; kingdom Metazoa; phylum Chordata; class Actinopteri; order Syngnathiformes; family Syngnathidae; genus Entelurus; species Entelurus aequoreus. The sequence goes on along the minus strand of NC_084733.1, from coordinate 60,099,719 downwards.
AATCAAGCAAAGGCTATTTTCAGTTTGAATAATAATGACTAATGTCAATGTGAGTCAGCCAGTCTCATTGATGTCAACTGTTTCAACTAAATGTAGCAATGATGCTAATACATCGCCCCCTAAGCGTGTAGGAATTAATTTTCCAATCACATCTGATGTCATCGTTATGTTACTCAAAGAGCGTTGAGGGCATATTTGCAGACTATGCACTGAAACAGTCACTTTATGTATATTTTCTTTTCAACGCAATCTCATTTTGTTGGTCATACAAATACAACAATATTAAGTGAATCTTAAAAGATTTTGTAGGATGGTTGACAAAAAAATTCAAGTCAACCTCACATTTTTTGATATTGTTTCACAATTGTTACATTCCTAATATTTATATCGTGGCTTTTATTCTGTAACTATTGCCTTGCACTTATTCTGCTTTGTGTTCCTTTCTTCGTGTTGCTGAGCGGTAGAACAACAAGGGACACGTGTATTTCCTTGGTTATGAGTGCTCCTTTAGTGCAGTCGGCTGCAACAGGAAGACATGGGATGGAACATTCTGCTATTATTCAAATACAATATATACTTTTTTAATACGGACAAAAGGCAGTCACTTGACTTTTGGCCTGTATATTTTTCCTTTTATTTCTCACAACTGTTTTTATTCATACTTTATTATTCTGCCATCTATGTTTTTGTATACTGAATGACGTGCTGCTGCCTCTGCAAGTTTACTTTTACACACACCCTAGGGATCAATAGAGTTCAATCTAATCTAATCTACAGATTTGACGTATGAGACAGCCAAGAAAGCTTCTTCTTCTCCGCCACCGCGACTTAACTCCAGTCTAAGTTTTTGTTCTCTTGTTGCAATTTGCCCTTTTTGTTTTGTGTAAGCTCTTACAATAAGAATGTCGCTACAACTTGGTTGTTATGCAGATTACGGAACATAAATTAAGTAGTGCCCGTGATGTGCGATCTGAGCCAAGGATGTCGTTGTGGCTTGTGTAGCCTTTTGAGACAATTGTGATTAAGAGCTACAGTAAATAAGTAAACTTTGATTGATTGATTGTTTGATTGATATTGTTGGTGGTTTTTGGATGCATTTTAGACTGATTTAGATGTAAAATGGATTGCCCCAATTAGCAGCATTGCTAGCCTCCTAGTACAAGCCAATTCTTACAAATTAGCACGCAATCCACCAACCCCCCCAAAAAAAATAAACAATTGTGTTCTTGTCTCTCATAAGGGTTGTGAACGATAGTTAATTTTTTTTAAAAAAAGGTGCAATTTCCCTTTAATGTCCCCTATCTCCATCTAACAGCTTGACATTTCCTAGGAACACAAAGTGGTACTTCTTCAAAAAGAATGGCAAAAAAACAACACCTGCAATGTGTAGCAACAATATGGCGTGATCACTGAGAGGAGAGCCTCCTCAGTGCTAATCAGAAGCAGGTGATGAGACCAGGTAAAGATGCTGCAAGGCATGCCCAAACAGAAAGTTGTAACGAAAATAAGAGCACTGTCCAGGAAATAAAGGAAAAATAAGTCCAAGGACCATGACAAACTGTATGTTATTTGCCAAGGGAGTTTACTTCGGTAATCTTCATCGGAGTGTACATCCCTCCTTCTGCAGACAGGGCTGCTGCTTGCGACACCATTCATGCCGCTGTTGCTAAGCAACAGACCAAACACCCCGATGCCTTTGTTCTCATTCGGGTGAGTTTAATAATGCTTCTTTGGACTCAATTTTACCCACTTTCCACGAATATGTGCACTGTGCAACATGGGACAATAAAACTCTGGACCTACTGTATGCTAATTTAAAAGATGCATTGCACGGGACAGTCTGATCACAATCTGGTGCTTTTACCACCTCAATATGTTCCTGTCTCAATAAAATCAGTGCGGAAGCGGAACCAGGAAGCATGTGTCGCCCTGCAGGACTGTTTTGAGACCACAGACTTGGACGTGCTCTGTAAGCCTCACGGGACAGACAACGACAGCATCACAGACTGCATCACAGAGTACATACATTTTTGTGAGGACTCCATCATCCCTACAAAAACTGTCCATTGTACCCAAATAACAAGCCCTGGATAATCAGCCAGCTAGCCTTTAGATCTGGTGATTGGGATGAGTTGAGGAGGATACAGTGGCATCTTAAAGTTCAGCTGGGAGAAGGAAAAGATGCCTACAGAAGGAAGCTAGAGGCCAAACTCCAGCAGAATAACATTCGGGATGTGTGGAAGGGGATGAAAACAATCACAGGCTTCAATAACAAAGCCAAACTGCTGGATGGGGGTGTAGATAGAGCCAACAAATTGAATTTGTTTTTTCAGTACATTTAGCTATGCACCCCTTACTGGCCCTCCCCCCACTACTCCTGTCCTCACACCTCCCCTGACCATCAATCCAGAAACTCCTGCACTGTTGCCTGTCACTGCTGTTTCTCATCCCCCCACTTCCACCCCCACTGAGAAAGCCAGCCCGATATTTGAGTTTGAGTTTGAGTTTGAGTTTATTTCGAACATGCAAGCATACAACATGATACATCACAATTTCCAGTTTCTTTTCAACATGTTCGAAAAGGAGTAGGAAGAAGCAGAGCTTATTTAATCCTACCCCTTTTCTTTACATAACAGTTGCAAAACTTTTTGTTCACTTCCTGTTCACAATTTTTTCACAATAAACTCCATAAGTAATCAAAATAAAAATAAATTAATAAATAATACTAAGAATTTAATAATAATAATTGGTGAAGTAAGTCATATTTCATATGATGAGATAAGTAAGATTACTTTAAGAATGAATGAATGGATGGATGAAATAAATTGAGAATGTTTGTCATGGTTCTTCTTCTTTGTACTTTGTAAACACTTTAAGTTTGAAGAGTTTCTTGAAGTGTATCATATTAGTACATTGTTTGATTGCTTTGCTTAATCCATTCCATAATTTAATTCCACATACTGATATACTGAAGGTCTTAAGTGTTGTACGTGCAAACAAATGTTTTAAATTACGTTTTTCTCTAAGATTATATTTCTCCTCTTTTTTTGAGAATAATTGTTGTATATTCTTGGGTAGCAGGTTATAGTTTGCTTTGTGCATAATTTTAGCTGTTTGCAAATTCACTATGTCGTGGAATTTCAGTATTTTTGATTCAATAAATAAAGGGTTTGTATGTTCTCTATATCCAACATTATGTATTATTCTAACTGATCTTTTTTGTATGTGTCTGACATCTGGCCATGTGAGACGACAGCTGGAGAGAGTCAACCCCCGGTGTGCGGTAGAATGTATGCTCCCTTATTCCTGTTGATGGCATTGGTCCCTCGCTTTCTGATTTCCATAGCCTCCTTTATCCATCAATTATTTGTATTTATTTCTCATGAAATACTTCTCCTTGTGGGGAGTCGGTGCGGCGAGCTGGTGGTGAGTTGGCCCTGATGGTGGGGAAAGATGCTGGTCAGACCTGGCAGACCCAAATGCATTGTGAGGGTCTGCCGGAAGAACTTTGAAAATGTAACAAGGGAGGCGCTGCACATTGAGTCAGAGTGGAGCATACTCCGTGCCTCTATTGTCGAAGCAGCCAATCGGAGCTGTGTCCTCAAGGTGGTTGGTGTCTGTCGTGGCAGCAATCGCAGAACCCCTGGTAGACACCAGCGGTGAGAGATGCTGTCAAGCTGAAGAAAGTCCTATGTGGTTCTTTTGGCCCGTGTGACTTCTGAGGCAGCGGACAGGTACCGTCAGGTACCGTCAGGCTAAGCAGCCACCATCCACCTCATGGGGAAGCTGTGCACTGTGTATGGTGGGGATGGTATGCTGCTGACCTCAACTCGGGATGTTGTGGATCGGTGGAGGGAATACTTCGCAGACCTCCTCAATCCCACCTACACATCTTCTAATGAGGAAACTGTGCCTATGGAATCTATGGTGGGCTCTCCCATTTCTGGGGCTGAGGTTGCTGAGCTCCTCGGTGGCTGGATGGAGGTGTAGATAGAGCCAACGAGCTGAATTTGTTTTTCAATAGATTTAGCTTTGCACCCCTTAAAGGCCTACTGAAACCCACTACTACCGACCACGCAGTCTGTTAGTTTATATATCAATGATGAAATCTTAACATTGCAACACATGCCAATACGGCCGGGTTAACTTATAAAGTGCAATTTTAAATTTCCCGCTAAACTTCAGGTTGAAAACGTCTATGTATGATGACGTATGCGCGTGACGTCAATCGTTGAAACGGAAGTATTCGGACTCCATTGAATCCAATACAAAAAGCTCTGTTTTCATCTCAAAATTCCACAGTATTCTGGACATCTGTGTTGGTGAATCTTTTGCAATTTGTTTAATGAACAATGAAGACTGCAAAGAAGAAAGTTGTAGGTGGGATCGGTGTATTAGCGGCGGCTACAGCAACACAACCAGGAAGACTTTGACTTGGATAGCAGACGCGCTACCGTGAGTACAGCTTTGGTTTCCAAACATTTGATCGCTTGCCCGTACGTGCGTGTCGCTATGTGCATGTCACATACGTAATTTTGGGGAAATATATGTTTCTTGCTGACTCTGATGGCGGCCGGGGTGTGGTCGAAAGCTACAACGCCCGCCGCCGCACCGCTGTACTCACCTTGACTTCCTCCGTGTCCAGGCCGCTGACCGCATCGATGATCGGGTGAAGAAGTCCTTCGTCGCGCCGTCGATCGCTGGAACGCAGGTGAGCACGGGTGTTGATGAGCAGATGAGGGCTGGATGGCGTAGGTGGATAGCTAATGTTTTTAGCTTAGCTCTGTCGAAGTCCCGTAGCTAAGTTAGCTTCAAAGGCGTCGTTAGCAACAGCATTGTTAAGCTTTGCCATGCTGGAAAGCATTAACCGTGTAGTTGCAGGTCCAGTGTTTAATAGTATTGTTGATTTTCTGTCTATCCTTCCAGTCAGGGGTTTATTTATTTTGTTTCTACTTGCAGTTAAGCCCGATGCTATCACGTTAGCTCCGTAGCTAGAGTGTTTCGCCGATGTATTGTCGTGGAGATAAAAGTCACTGTGAATGTCTATTTCGCGTTCTCGACTCTCATTTTCAAGAGGATATAGTATCCGAGGTGGTTTAAACTACAAATCCGTGATCCACAATAGAAAAAGGAGAGAGTGTGGAATCCAATGAGCCAGCTTGTACCTAAGTTACGGTCAGAGCGAAAAAAGATACGTCCTGCACTGCACTCTAGTCCTTCACTCTCATGGTCCTCATCCACAAATATTTCATCCTGGCTCAAATTAATGGGGAAATTGTCGCTTTCTCGGTCCGAATCGCTCTCGCTGCATTTAAAACAATGGGGAAATGTGAGGAGCCCTTCAACCTGCGACGTCACGCTACTTCCGGTATAGGCAAGGCTTTTTTTATCAGCGACCAAAAGTTGCAAACTTTATCGTCAATGTTCTCTACTAAATCCTTTCAGCAAAAATATAGCAATATCACGAAATGATCAAGTATGACACATAGAATGGATCTGCTATCCCCATTTAAATAAAAAAAAATACATTTCAGTAGGCCTTTAATGGCCCTCCCCCCACTACTCCTGTCCTCACACCTCCCCTGACCATTAATCCACAAACTCCTTCACTGTTGCCTGCCACTGCTGTTTCTCATTCCCCCACTTCCACCCCCACTGAGAAAGCCAGCCCGGTGTGTCTGACACCTGGCCATGTGAGACGACAGCTAGAGAGAGTCAACCCCCGGTGTGCGGTAGAATGTATGCTCCCTTATTCCTGTTGATGGCATTGATCCCTCGCTTTCTGATTTCCATAGCCTCCTTTATCCATCAATTATTTGTATTTATTTCTCGTGAAATACTTCTCCTTGTGGGGAGTCGGTGGGGCGACCTGGTGGTGAGTTGGCCCTGATGGTGGGGAAAGATGCTGGTCAGACCTGGCAGACCCAAATGCATTGTGAGGGTCTTCCGGGAACGTCCTGCAGCGTCTCCTGTCAGAGAAAGTTTCAATTTCCACCTCCGGAAGAACTTCGAACATGTAATAAGGGAGGCGCTGCACATTGAGTCAGAGTGGAGCATGTTCCGTGCCTCTATTGTCGAAGCAACCGATCGGAGCTGTGGCGGCAAGGTGGTTGGTGTCTGTCGTGGCAGCAATCGCAGAACCTTTGGTAGACACCAGTGGTGAGAGATGCCGTCAAGCTGAAGAAGAATCTATCAGGTTCTTTTGGCCCGTGTGACTTCTGAGGCAGCGGACAGGTGCCGCCAGGTACCATCAGGGTAAGCGGCTTGCAGTTTCAGAGGCGAAGACTCAGACATGATAGGAGTTCGGTTAAGCCATGGAAAACGACTTCCGGATGGCTTCGAAGCGATTCTGGACCACCATCCACCTCATGGGGAAGCCGTGCACTGTCAACACTGTGTATGGTGGGGATGGTGTGCTGCTGACCTCAACTCGGGATGTTGTGGATCGGTGGAGGGAATACTTCGCAGACCTCTTTAATCCCACCAACACGTCTTCTAATGAGGAAACTGTGCCTAGGGAATCAGTGGTGGGCTCTCTCATTTCTGGGGCTGAGGTTGCTAGCTCCTCTGTGGCAAGGCCCTGGGGGTGGATGAGATCCGGCAAGAGTTCCCAAAGGCTCTGGATGCTGTGGGGCTGTCTTGGTTCACAGGACTCCGCAGAATTGTGTGGATGTTGAGGGCGGTGCCTCTGGATTGGCCGACAGGGTGGTGGTTGTTCTCTTTAAGAAGGGGAACTAGAGGGTGTGCTCCAACGATTGTGGGTTCACACTCCTCAGCCTTCCCGGAAAGGTCTGTTCAGGTGTACTAGAGAAGAGGCTACGTTGGATAGTCAAACCTCGGATTCAGGAGGAGCAGTGTGGTTTTTGTACTGGTCGTGAGACTGTGGACCAGCGCTACACTCTCAGCAGGATCCTTGAGGAAGCATGGGAGTTTGCCCAACCAGTCTACATGTGCTTTGTGGAATTGGAGAAGGCGTTCGACCGTGTCCCTCAGGAAGTCCTGTGGGGAGTGGTCAGAGAGTATGAGGTACCGGACCGCCTGATTGTAGCGGTCCGCTCCCTGTATGATCGGTGTCAAAGCTTGGTCCGCATGGCTGACAGTAAGTCAGACCCATTTCCAGTGAGGGTTGGACTCCACCAGGGCTGCCCTTTGTCAAAGATTCTGTTCATAACATTTATTGACAGAATCTCTCGCCACAGTCAGGGCGTTAGGGGATCCACTTTGGTGCCTGCAGGACTAGGCCTCTTCTTTTTGCAGACGATGTGGTCCTGCTGGCTTCATCTGGCCAGGAATTTCAACTCTCACTAGATCCAAGTGGAAAGCGACTCGAATCAGCACCTCCAAGATCGAGTCCATGGTTCTCGCCCGGAAAAGAGTGGAGTGCCATCTCCGGGTTGGGTAGGACATCTTGCCCCAAGTGGAGGAGTTCAAGTACCTTGGATTGTTGCTCACAACTGAGAGTAGAGTGGATCGTGAGATCGACAAGTGGATCGGTGCGGCATCTGCAGTAATGCAGACCCTGTATTGATCCGTAGTGGTGAAGAAAGAGCTGAGCCGAAAGGCAAAACACTCAATTTACCGGTCGATCTACATTCCTATCCTCACCTATGGTCATGAGCTTTGTGTTATAATCGAAAGGACACGATACAAATACAGACGGCTGAAATGAGTTTCCTCCGTCGGGTGGCAGCGTTCTCCCTTAGAGATATGTTGAGAAACTCAGAGTAAAGCCACTGCTCCTCCACATCTAGAGGAGCCAGATTAGGTGGTTTGGGCATCTAGTCAGGATGTCTCCGGACGCCTCCCCGGGTAGGTGTTTAGAGCACGTCCGGCCAGTAGGAGGCCGGAGACACGTTGGGGGGACTATGTATCCTAGCTGCCCTGGGAATGCCTCAGGATCCCCCAGGAGGAGGTGGACAAAGTGGCTGGGGAGAAGGAAGTCTGGGTTTCCCTGCTTAGGCTGCTTCCCCCACGACCTGACCTTGGATAAGCGCAAAAAGATAGATGGATGGATGGATTGACTCTGGGACAGAGCAATGAAGCACTCAGGTGAACAGGGCAAGTGAGAACATGGATCAAAAATAACTTTCTGCCGCACAAATCGGATCTGGAGGTCTATGGAATCCAGTGGTACTACCTACTGTCAGTATAGCAATGAGCAGTTCTATATATATATTTAAATATACTTTCAGTTAAGTGTCTTTAAACTGACAACATAAACATCCAGTGTAACAAATATAAAACAATAATGTTCACGTTAGTGTTTTTCAACTTTTAACTTCAGAGCAACAGTGTTCTCTGTGGTGGAAAATGCTGACTCTCAAAAAAGTTATCTTACAATACCTCTTAAATTTATGCTTGGCCTCCTTGGTATCAAATGGATTTTCCGGGTGATGGTCTATCAAGTAGCTTCACATATTAATTGTGTTCCCTGCAGTGCAGTGTTACCAAACTTTTTGTTTGTTCTCGCTGGCACATTTCCTACTTAAAACATGGATAACAAATCCATTTAAATCACTAGTTGATTTAATGTTATCGATAAAAAAAATGTGGGTTAAAACATCATAACTTCTGACCGGATTTATGTGTCGTCTTGGAAACACTACAGACGACTTTGCCTTGCAGTATACCCAGACCAAAGAGGTTGTGTTTTCGCCAGGGTTTGTTTGTCTGTCTGTTAGCAATATTATTGATAGATTTTAATGAAAACTTCAGGAAATGTCCAAAACCACACACGGACTTCGTACACAATTTTGGGAGATGTACCGTTTTTTTGCAATTTGCAGTTCAAAAGTGCCAGCAAAAAATTACACTGAACAAGTTTTCATTTTTTACCGTGATCATTTTGATACCAAAATACAGCGGTATTTATAATACCGTTACACTAATTATTACTAATTATTACCGTTATTACAAATTATTCATCATTTTCAAAATGTGTATTTATTTTTGATATTTTGAGTGATATACAATAGGCCTACAAGCTATCTGGTTGTGGTAGCTTGACGTGCAAATTTCAATCAGTACTTCTTCCTTTTGACATTTTCAACTGATCTCTTGTCCATAATAAGCAGCAGAGACGCTGGCTGTTCATTGCGTCACGTCTAAGGTGATCAGTGTGATCACAGTATGCAGTGTACTAGTCTGTGACATTGCAGGTGATTTCTTTTAGATGCAAATGTAATGATGCCACACATTTTATTACAAATTGTCAGTGAAGGTGAAACTTCACCCGTGCATTAGCGTCACATTTAACCCTGCCCTGGTCGTAGCAAAGCAGCACTCAGCTCACCCCAGTGGAAGTGTCCCATTAAAACACTGCTTGTGGCAAGTGTCAGCGCTCACAGTGGTGTGAAAGATGAGCGCAATAACGGAAAAGGAGCATATCACATGGCATCACAAGTGGGCCTCCAGGGTATGAAACGAGTTGATGCCACGCATCACGCAAGCCTTCAGGTGGAGAAGGTTCAACATGACGTCACTGTACAAACTCAGCCTTCCTTCCGTTATATGATTCACAGATTGGAGCTTATAAACCTGTCCTATGTGGAAAAAAATGCAGGGGGCCTCAAGGCACGTATGTGAAGTTTGCTTTTATTTTTTATGTATCAGAAGGGCCTTCTGGGCTTTATAGTGCGAACATATCTGTCTCAGTTGACAGAACATTAAAATAAAACTGGCATACTGTATACACTACATACAATGGAACTGTCTATCTTGACCTTCAGACTTGCTGATCATTTTCCTTAATTTGTGCAAAACGATCACAATTAAAGTTATTTTAGGATGACTCAAGAGTGACCCTATCTGTGGAGAGCTGGACAGAGATTTAAAGTACAGTTCATAAGTCTATTATTTGTGCTAGACACAGCCTCATTCAATGCAAGCTAATAAATCATACTTATTATACCAAGGTCTGGCTGGCTAAGATGTATGACAAAATATCGGTATTATGTGATCAGTGTCAACAGTCTCCAAATAACATAATACATATGTTTTGCCTTTAACCATCCCTGTGCAGTTATTGGACTGAAATGTTTAAGACTTTGTCTTTGGTAATTGGCGAAAAGATCAAACCAAATCCTCTAAGCGGACTATTTGGAGTAGACCCTCTGTCATCTTCTCTTAGCAAATCCAAAACAAACTTGTTACTGTAGCATTTACCACTCATTGTGCTAAATTGGAAGGCTGCAACGCCTCCCTGCAACACACTCGCTGGATTAGAGATATTCTTTATTTCCTTAAATCTGACAAAATTGAAGGGTTGTTCTGTGAAGTTTTAGGAAGTATGGGATGGTTTCTTAAAATACTGTAGTAAAAGAGACTGATCTCAAAATTTAACTCTGATTGAAAAGTAATCAATCAATCAATCAAAGTTGATTTATATAGCCCTAAATCACGAGTGTCTCAAAGGGCTGCACAAGCCACAACGACATCCTTGGCTCAGATCCCACATCAGTGCAAGGAAAAACTCAACCAAATGGGCTACAATGAGACAATGAGAATATTAAAAAATATCTTACTTTTGTATTACAGCTACTAACCAAACTGAAAGTATACTCTAATATGCACCATTAAAGATGACAAGTCTGACTTATTCAAGATTCAAGAGTCAAGATTCAAGATTGTTTATTGTCATATGCACAGTTAAACAGACAGTTTGCCGTACAATGAAAATCTTACTTTGCTAGTCCACCCTTCAACAAGACACACGGTACATAGCTAAAATAAAAATGAAAAATAAAAATGTATATACAAGGCACAGTAAGTAACATAACATTATTGCACACTCTGATTGACAGTCAACAGTATAAATATGGAGGTGACATTTGGTCACAGCAGCAGTTAAAGTGTCTTTAGTGATCAAAGGTGAAAAGTGTCTACAGTGATGGTTCACAGTTCGGGGGTGGTCATGGTAGCGTCTTTTGTTCAAAAAGATAAAAGTAAAATGGGGGGGGGGGGGTGGCTAGCATTCACAAGTTAGCATTCACAAGCCTGATGGCCTGTGGGTAGAAACTGTTTGTCAGTCTCGTAGTCCTGGATTTCAGGCTCCGGCATCGTCTGCCTGATGGTAGGAGGCTGAAGAGACTGTGCTGGGGGTGTGTACTGTCCTTTATGATGTTGTGTGCTCTCCTGGTGGCCCTGGTATAGTACATGTCCTGTAGTGAGGGGAAGGCTGCTCCTGATATGTACTGAGCAGTTTTAATCACTCGCTGGAGTGCCTTCCTGTCCTTAGCAGTGCAGTTTCCATACCAGACCGTGATTGAGCTGGTAAGGACACTCTCAACCGTATTTCTATAGAAGTTGCTGAGAATTTTGGGTGGCATGCCAAATTTTCTCAGCCTTCTTGGGAAGTACAGTCGCTGCTGGGCTTTCTTTATTGTTTGTTGGGTGTTGTGATCCCAGGTGAGGTCCTCGCTGATGTGGGTCCCGAAGAATTCAAAGGTTTTCACCCTGTCCACCTTTGTCCCCACTATGTACAGAGGTGTGTAGTGTGTACTCCTTCTCCGTGGGTCAATAATAATCTCCTTGGTCTTGTCTGTGTTCAAGGAGAGATTATTATCCTGACACCAGGCCACCAGTTCCGCTACCTCCCTTCTGTATGCTGCCTCAGCTCCCCCGGTGATCAGTCCGACGACCGTAGTATCATCTGCAAACTTGATGATACTGGCGTTGTTCTGGGAGGCCACACAGTCGTGTGTGAAGAGGGTGTACAATAGGGGGCTCAGCACGCAGCCTTCGGGGGTCCCTGTGCTTAGAACCTTTGTGCCTGATGTCTGGTTGCCAATTCTGACTGACTGGGGCCGGTTTGTGAGAAAGTTCAGACCCAGTCACAGAGAGCCGGTGTCAGACCAACAGTGAGGAGTTTGGCAGTGAGTTTCTGTGGTATGACCGTGTTAAAAGCAGAGCTGTAGTCGATGAATAATAGCCTGGCATAGGTGTCCTTGCCCTCTAAGTGGGTGAGGGTGGTGTAGATGACGGTGTTGACTGCATCCTCAGTGGACCGGTTCTGCCGGTAGGCAAACTGTAGAGGGTCCAGTGTGTCTGGGATGGTCTTTTTGATGTGTGACATGACTATCCTTTCGAAGCACTTCATCACTATTGGGGTGAGTGCAACAGGTCGATAGTCATTCAGACAGGTCACAGTGTTTTTCTTTGGCAGGGGCACAATGGTGGTGGTCTTGAAGCAGGTGGGCACAACAGCTTGTGCTAGTGACAAGTTGTATATGTCAGCAAGTACGTCAGCCAGCTCTGATGAACACACCCTGAGGTCCTGGCCAGGGATGTTGTCTGGGCCGACTGCCTTCCGTGGGTTTGTTCTCCTCAGAACTGTACGTACCTCTGCTGTTGTCATAGTGAGTGGTGGGTCCTGCGTGCGCTCCGTGGTCAGAACCCCTCTCTGTTGGTTGGTGTTGAGGACCTTGAAGCGGGCGTAGAACTCATTCAGCTCATCTGGCAGTGAGCGTTGGCTGTTTGTGACCCCCTTGCTCCCTGCTTGTGGTCTGTGATGTGTTGCAGGCCTTGCCACATGCGCCATGAATCTGTGGTGGAGTAGAATCCCTCCAGCTTTTAATCATAATAATAATACCTGTGATTTATACAGCGCTTTTCTAAGTACCCAAAGTCGCTTTACATGTTTTTCTGAACCCATCAATCATTCACACCTGGTGGTGGTAAGCTACTTTCGTAGCCACAGCTGCCCTGGGGTAGACTGACGGAAGCGTGGCCACCTATCATTTATCATTAATTTCACCGGGGGGAAAGGGTGAAGTGTCCTGCCCAAGGACACAACGGCAGCGATTTTTTTTTTGGATGGTAAGAGGCGGGGAGCGAACCTGCAACCCTCAGGTTTCTGGCACGGTTGCTCTACCCACTACGCCACGCCGTCCCTTTTGTCTGTATTGTCCCTTGGCCTCGCTGATGGATTTATGCAGGTCATAACTGGCCTTCTTGTAGTCCTCAGAGTTGCCTGAGACAAATGCAGTGGAGCGGGCATGTAGCTTGGACCGAACATCACAGTTAATCCAGGGTTTTTGGTTTGGGTATATCTTGTATTGTTTTGTGGGAACAATTTTTTCCACACATGTGCTGATGTAGCCACTGGAAGCATATTCCTCTATGTCCACAGTACCGTCATCCCTCTGAGCAGCAGTTTTGAACATGTCCCAGTCTGTACTCCCAAAGCAGTCCTGAAGCACTAGTTCAGTGTCTTCATTCCACACTTTAACAGTTTTACTCACTGGGGGGCTTGCTTGAGGTGCTGTCTGTACGCTGGATATAGAAAAGCTGAGATGTGATCAGATAGTCCAAAGTGTGGTCTGGGTACAGCCTTGTAGGCTCCCATAACGTTGCAATGTATTTGGTCCAGAATGTTTTTTTCCCTCGTAGGAAAGTTCACATATTGATGGTATTTCGGGAGGACGCTCTTTAGGTTGCGGTGGTTAAAATCCCCAGCTACCATGAACGCAGCATCGGGGTGTGCGGTCTCTTGTTTACTGATGACGTCATGCAGCAACTTTAGCGCTGTAGTTGAATCCGCCCGTGGCGGGATGTAAACAGACAGTATAAACACTGCACTGAACTCCCTTGGCAGATAAAAAGGTCTGCATTTCACCATCAAAAACTCAATGTTGTCCGAGCAGTGTCTTTCAACCACCTGTATGTCCGAGTACCAGCAGTTACTCATGTAAACACAGACGCCGCCGCTTCTCGCCTTTCTTGAAGCCTTTGTCCGGTCTCCACGGTAGACTGAGTGCGTTGCTAGCTGGATAGCAGAGTCAGGGATGTTGTCCGAAAGCCAGGTTTCCGTGAAAATAAAAGCACAGCAATCTCTCAGTTCACGATGGGATGTAATCCTGGTTCTCAGCTCATCCAGCTTGTTGTCGAGCGAGCGCACGTTAGCTAGCAGCAGGCTAGGTAGTGGTGGTCGTGTAGCTCTAGCCTTTAGTCTAGCATGTAGCCCCGCTCTCTTGCCTCGCCGCCTTGTTGTTGTTTTGTGGTTAGCTGGGTCTCGTCGTAGCAAAAAGTTGAAGTCCGTCAGACTATAAGTGAGCTCATGGTGAGCTTTTCCGATGTCCAGAAGTGCGTCTCTGTCATATCTCACTGTTGCGTGCAAAAACTTTGCATTTAGGATGCAAATGATTACTATAATAAATAAAAAACGTAAATGTTGTTGGGAGGACGACGCAAAGACGTCAGCCATGGGGGGCGCCATCTTGTCATTGTGTTCTCTAACAGGAACCCCAAATCAATATCTTAATAAACCAGTGTTACGTTCCACGTAGTTGTGGTTTGTTTGTTTTGTGTTTCTTCTTCTATTGTTTGTACAGGTCACACTCAATCATTGCCTCTGCTGCCAATCAACCGGTTCCTGTTCCCAGCTGCTCCTCATTTCACCTGTTGATCAGCCAGCCAATCCCGGTCCATTCATCCTCCTGTGCTGCTTAAAACCACCTGCTCACCACTGGATGAGGGGGGATTCTTTTTCTGACATGCTGTGTGGAGCTTTGAGAGACGTTACTTTGTCTTTGGCGCTATTTTGTTTTGTAATCATTTTTGTTAAGCTCTTTGCTAAACTTGTGCCACCTGGTTTTTTTTGTCTTCATTTTTTTTTTGACCTATCAACTTTTGTAAGTATCTGCAGCCTAGTCTTGGGAAAGGTTAGACAGAGGCCTCTGCACACTACACATGTAGGATTTGTTTGTGTATAGAGACACCAGGCTTAGTGGTGGCTGTCACCCTTGTATGTTTTGGACCCCCTCTTTGACTAGAGTAGGTAGGTAGGTTTTTGGTTTGTGCTAATTAAATAGCTTTAGTTAGTCAGCTTACCTTTTCTTTTCTAGAGGTGTGTTTTGGTATATTTTGTTAATTTCTTTGACAGCACCTGTGTTCCCAAGCTAGGCTAGTGTTGTGTCTTGTTGTAACCCCCCCCCCATGGTTACTTTTCAATAACACTAGTTTTTGTTTTCAAATCTTGGCTTCTGTGTCTTTAATTTACAACTCATTTGGTTTATACACTTTTATGTTGCGTTCCCCTACGATCCCTAGACTCTGAGCCATCTGGGAACTTAACAACCAGTCTCAGAGTTTATTATTCAACAGTTTTGATACCAACTTCCTTGACCCAGACACTCACAGGGAAGTTGTGGACCTCCATGCTTTTCCAAGTTTTCATCTGTTTTGCCGTGTAGAATGACGTCTGGAGCGCCACATAGTTTGACATATCTGGGAACGTGGCCAACGGATAATCTTTGATATCACGCACCAAATCTTTTTTGATAACGAATAGGGATAGATTCC
This sequence comes from Entelurus aequoreus, assembly GCF_033978785.1. Lineage (NCBI taxonomy): Eukaryota > Metazoa > Chordata > Actinopteri > Syngnathiformes > Syngnathidae > Entelurus > Entelurus aequoreus. The sequence goes on along the minus strand of NC_084733.1, from coordinate 60,084,419 downwards.
ATCGCATAGCTGTTTTTTTTTTTGCTTGTATCTGCTTTTAGTGGTAAGATCTAGGCCCCTTGTATACTCTTGAAAGTTTGCACTGTTTGCTGCACATTAGCCATGTTGGTTTGATAGACCCACCACTTTGTTTACTTCTGTTCAAAAGTCACCTGACTGGATACAACCTGTCTCCGACTGTCTCTCCTTCTCCAATGACGGACATTTCAATATCATAACTTTCAGCTACAACATGATTGCAGAAGCCACAATGAATACAAATGACACAACACAATCATAAAGCTGCAACACAAAGAAGATGCGGGCGACACAATGGAAGTGACAGCAAGTTACCGCGCCGCACCGACTCCCTACAAGGAGAAGTATTTCATGAGAATTTTTTTTTTTAAAAAGATGGATAAAGGAGGCTATGGAAATCAGAACGCGAGAGACCAACGCCATCAACAGGAATAAGGGAGCATACATGCTACCGTACATTGGAGACGGAGAACAAATAGTGTATGGCCGGGTCAATGAACTTTATTTAGCAGGTAAATATACTCTCAAAATGTTGGTAACTGTACTTTTATTAAAAAATGCTTCAATGTTTAGAATTTGAGCAGAAAGTGTTTCCTCCTGTTAATTCAGCCTAAAGTGTTGGTTGCACTTTATTTAAATAAGATGTGAATGCATTGGCCATTAATTGTTGTTTACTTGTTTGTTTGTATTCATAATTCATTGATATCTAATTCCCTTACAAGAAATAACAGGAATAAAAGAAGACTCAAAGAATCCACTATTTATTTCATCGTCACAATGCTCGATTTGTTTTGCTAAAACGTTACTGAATCTATTTCAACTCACAATCGTTTCGTATTGTATCGTTCCGAAAAAAATAATATTGTCCCTGAATCTTATTGGTAACCACAAATATGGGATCGACTCAAATCTTTGCTAACACAAATTGTTACACCCCTAATATATATAACATTTATGAGCTGTTCATTTTAACAAAGGAAAGCATGCATCAAACACGACATTCTCACATTTAATCAGTGTATATCTTGTGCCTGCTGGGATTGCACTTGTGATTGAATGCTACTGTGCAAAAACTAATTTTTAGCATTTAAGGCAGGGGTCCCCAAACTTTTTGACTCGGGGGCCGCATTGGGTTAAAAAATTTGGCCGGGGGCCAGGCTGTATATATATATATATATATATATATATATATATATATATATATATATATATATATATATATATATATATATATATATATATATATATATATATATATATATATACATTGTCTTTATAATCTGTTTTGTCATTTAACATCAATTAACATTGATGTTCATCAACATTTAACATTGTCACGTTATCGATGGGAAAATTCATTTTTATACAATATGATTTGCCTGAGCGGCTAGGAGACACCAAGAGTAAGAAGCGGTAGAAAATGGATTAAAAAGGAAAGATTAAAAAAAAATAATAATAACTTGGGACTTCCTGTGGGCCGGATTTTGGATGCTGGGGGGCCGGATCCTGCCCGCGGGCCGTAGTTTGGGGACCCCTGATTTAAGGCTAAAAGAGAAACTGTGCAAAACAAAGTCATGTATATCTTCAACATGTCGTCCCAACATAACTGTGGTGGAGCAACAACCAGGGTTGCCCCAGGCTAAACTTGGGCCCTAAGCAAAATTTTAATGACGGTATGCAGAGATGGCAGGCAAGTGCAGGAAAGAAGCCCTTGTTTTTTTTAGTGAAACACAGTTAGCACAATAAAAAAAATGTGCAGAAAGGAAGTGCACAAACGTAAAAAGCAAAGCAAGTGAAGATGCATCCTGATTGGCAACCAGGGACAGGTGTGTGTTGATTGCCAATCAGGACAGATGAGGTAGCCAGCGCTAAGATTAGATGAGTGGTGGCAAATGGAGGCTAACAAGAAGTGAAATAAAAAATCGGAGCATTGGACAGAAAATAATACAAAATACTAATAGCAACTTTCATGTGAGATCATGACAGCTTTATCCCAAATCTCATAGCCATGTAAGGTTGTTTTTTTTTGTTTTGGTTTTTTTTTGTCCTGTCCAGCTTCTCAGGCAAATCATATAGTTGTTGTAGATGCCCATATCGGCTGTTCCGATTTACTTTACAAAAGAGAAGTGTAGGATACTTCTCTTGTTGCCTTATTTGTATTTGACTTTATTAAATGTATTTATATTATCAATTGGTGCAGCCGGGCCAGAGCAGGAGGGGATAGAAAGAGAGAAAAAAGGAAGACAGAGGGGGAAATTGTGGGGACAAGAGGGGGATAAGAGAGAGAGACAAAAACAACAGCAAACACAACAATAACAACAACAACAACAACAATAGAGCAACATCAGCAAATACGATATGTACAAATATGATGGTAAAAGTGCTAGCAAAGAAGCAGTTAGCGAAATAAAAAATAATACAGAAATGACAATGAGCATTGTTACACTACAAATGGAGCAATACAAATACCAATAGAAATAGCGCTATTGATAATGAACAATACCAATAATTTACCTCTAATATCAACAATACAGTTGTTCAAATGCAACAATACATATACGGAATGATAACTTGAGATACAAAAGAATGCAGAAAAATGGAGGGGAAGAAAGAGAAGCAACCTATAATAAACTTGTAGATTGTTATAGTAATAGGTTAAGCTTTGTCCGTGTGCCATGTGTTACCCAGTTTCCCCTAGAGCAACAACGTTAATATATGTTTGATGAAACGTGATTATGTGCATGAGTGTATGTATGCATATGTACTTGTGTATGTACAGAATGTGTATACGTGTTTGTACAGTGAATGTATATGTACAGAATGTGTATATGTATGTTTGTATAGTGAATGTGTATGTACAGAATGTGTATATGTATGTTTGTACAGTGAATGTATATGTACAGTATGTGTATATATATGTTTGTTAAGTGAATGTATATGTACAGTATGTGTATATGTATGTTTGTACAGTGAATGTATATGTACAGTATGTGTATGTGTATGTTTGTACAGTGAATGTGCGTGTGGATGTACGAACTTTGAGTATGTAGGTATGTACTGTATTTGTGTATGTATGTGGGAGCGTAGGTACCTATGTATGTATGTATGTATGTATGTATGTATGTGAGTATATGTGTATTTGTACAAACCCCATTTCCATATGAGTTGGGAAATTGTGTTAGATGTAAATATAAACGGAATACAATGACTTGCAAATCATTTTCAACCCATATTTAGTTGAATATGCTACAAAGACAACATATTTGATGTTCAAACTGATAAACATTTTTTTTTTTTGGAAATAATCATTAACTTTAGAATTTGATGCCAGCAACAGTGACAAAGAAGTTGGGAAAGGTGGCAATAAATACTGATAAAGTTGAGGAATGCTCATCAAACACTTATTTGGAACATCCCACAGGTGAACAGGCAAATTGGAAACAGGTGGGTGCCATGATTGGGTATAAAAGTAGATTCCATGAAATGCTCAGTCATTCACAAACAAGGATGGGGCGAGGGTCACCACTTTGTCAACAAATGCGTGAGCAAATTGTTGAACAGTTTAAGAAAAACCTTTCTCAACCAGCTATTGCAAGGAATTTAGGGATTTCACCATCTACGGTCCGTAATATCATCAAAGGGTTCAGAGAATCTGGAGAAATCACTGCACGTAAGCAGCTAACCCCGTGACCTTCGATCCCTCAGGCTGTACTGCATCAACAAGCGACATCAGTGTGTAAAGGATATCACCACATGGGCCCAGGAACACTTCAGAAACCCACTGTCAGTAACTACAGTTGGTCGCTACATCTGTAAGTGCAAGTTAAAACTCTCCTATGCAAGGCGGAAACCGTTTATCAACAACACCCAGAAACGCTGTCGGCTTCGCTGGGCCTGAGCTCATCTAAGATGGACTGATACAAAGTGGAAAAGTGTTCTGTGGTCTGACGAGTCCACATTTCACATTGTTTTTGGAAACTGTGGACGTCGTGTCCTCCAGACCAAAGAGGAAAAGAACCATCCGGATTGTTATAGGCGCAAAGTTGAAAAGCCAGCATCTGTGATGGTATGGGGGTGTATTAGTGCCCAAGACATGGGTAACTTACACATCTGTGAAGGCGCCATTAATGCTGAAAGGTACATACAGTTTTTGGAGCAACATATGTTGCCATCTAAGCAACGTTACAATGGACGCCCCTGCTTATTTCAGCAAGACAATGCCAAGCCACGTGTTACATCAACGTGGCTTCATAGTAAAAGAGTGTGGGTACTAGACTGGCCTGCCTGTAGTCCAGACCTGTCTCCCATTGAAAATGTGTGGCGCATTATGAAGCCTAAAATACCACAACGGAGACCCCCGGACTGTTGAACAACTTAAGCTGTACATCAAGCAAGAATGGAAAAGTGTGGTGGAATTTCTGACCTCTGAGCTATATTTCGTGTGTGTCAAGAATGTCTGCTCGTTTCATTTATTTTCTATTCTAAACCATTGAAGGTCGGGCCGACCATTCTACAAAATGTTTTGATTGTCTAAGCATGACTAAGGGATTCAAGGATGTTGCAAAACAAACAGGTCGAAAACATCAGGACCTTGACGCATGAGGGAAACAGATAAAATGGCCAAGTGAGAGAGATTGCTTGATTCTTATGTCCTCCGGAGAACGTTTGTCTGTCTGCACGGGCAGCTCAATCCAACTTTGTACTTTTGATTATTGGTAAATAAACCTTTTGTACTAAACTCACTTTTGTTGCAGTTTAAGCTTCGGACAATCCACTACACAAATTGGCGTCACGAACAGGATGGTCCAGAACGCGGCAGGTCGACAGCCGCTCCCGGTCTCTCTCTCTCAGGCAGACAAAGGTTGCACGTGCGCATCACAAGGTAAGCAATTTTGCTTAATGTGTAAAAGTTGTCTGTCTGTAGAGAAAGGGATCGGTAAGACTAATTGCTGAACCTGTTTTTGATAAAAGATAGGTCTAGCCAGGTTCTCCAAAAACAACCTGGAATGGGGTAAATTATGGTTGGATTGAGTTGTTTTATATGTGATTATTTGTCTGTGTGTTTGTTTGAAAACTTGTGATTTCTTGTTTTAACAATAAGGGGATTGTTAATAGAATTTTGGTGGGTTTGGAGTGTTAAGCACAAACGATTCGAGGCAAATACATTTTCTTAACCTCTCCCTCCTCTGTCGTTGTCGGCAGAGGGGGCTTCTTCTGCAAGTACATCAGATTAGCAAAAGTTGGATACAGCTAAATTTAAGGCAGGTTTAACTAACTGGTGTGACATTTGACCCATATAAAATTGTTACGTTTGTGAAAGTGTGACACATCTGTCTATGTGGAAGCTGCATGGTAAAAAGCCTCATATTAGGTGACCGTTCAGTGACTCCGGTAAAGGAGATCAACTGAGCTGATATTTGTCACGACGTTCTGTTTAATTTGCTGCAGTATAGACAGGTGGCATTCGGGCTCCATATGGTAGAGCCTTGGTGAAACTTGGTGAAACTATATGGAACTGACCAGGCACGATGTACTGTAGGATTGTTGGGTGATTCCCAGTGATTCTACGGCGCTTTAGGCCGGTTTTTCCGTGTAGGTCAGGGAGGGAACGAAGGGATAACTGGGCTGAACGGGTTAATCGCCGTTTATGAATAAGGGACCTACGTTCGTATTATAAGTCGGCCGATTCCACAAATCACGCGTGCTTAGTTGTTTATATTGGTTATAGGGGTGGTATTGTGATTTGTAAATGTGTGTGTATAATGATGAATGTTGAGAAGTGTGTGTGTGTGTGTGGAGTGATTCAGTTTTTTTTGGGTACATTTATATATATGCGTATTTTAATAAGACTTATGTAGCACCAGTGAGTCTGAGCTGTTTTATTTCCCTCCTCTGAAAGGCAAGCATACTCCCGCCTTCACGCAACCTCCCTTCATGCTTTTTTCACAACCCCGCTAATCTGTAAAAGTTGGGAAATTGTCCAAAATGTGTGTGTTGATGAGAAGGTAGACAAAGTTTATGTACAGAAAACATATGAGTGAATGATCCATCCATCTAATTATCTCCTTCCGCTTATCGGAGGTCGGATCGCGGAGGCAGCAGCCTAAGCAGGGAAGTCCAGAATTCCCTCCCCCCTTGCTATTTGTCCAGCTCAGAGTGAATGATAAATGTTGTTTATTACTATTAAGGTTCTGATATAATACAGCTGTGCTTCTGGATGAGAAAAATAGTTGACTGTTGAATTTGTTTTTTAACTGTGCTGTTGATTGTGACTGTGCGATATTATAGTTTGAAAGAAGGCTCTGAGATTTTGATTACGGAAAAAGCTTCTCGCTCTTTGGTGATTTTTCTGTGTGTGTATGCGTGTGACGCAGTAAGAAGTAAAAAAGGAGGCTCTGCTGGAAGACATTTTGAGATAAGAGATGTGTCGTTGTGACGAGGGTGTGTGACGTGCTGCACGTTGGACGTGGGCCGGAGATATGTGTCACAATTAGTTTAGCATTGAGCTAGGTTAGCATTGAGCTAGGTTAGTATTGGATTAGTTTAGCATTGAGCTAGGTTTTAAAAGATATGAGTGGACAGCTGTACTCAATCTGAAGAGAGTGCTGACAGGTTGGTCTTGATAATAAGTAAAATAAAAGATTTATGAATAAATAAACATTTAAATATCAATAAATAAATAAATTTGGATTATGGGGCATTGAAGCATTGTTTGATTCATTATTCATTATTTTTTTATGTGTTAAGTGTCAGGTTAAAACACTGTTGACATCTATTAATCAGACAAGAGGCAAAGAATCAAACAGAGACATAATTAAATTTGAACCCAATTGAGGAGATACCATGTCGACACTGTAACCTCTATAGTGTCACCCATGCTCTGACGAAAAAGCTTTTCGTCTCCTCTTTTATTTAAATATTCAATGTTCACGCACCAACACATGTCTCAGCAGGAAAGGGAAGTATGTAAAACAGTCATTGTTTTCGGTCACATTGAAGACAAAGAAGAGGATGTCTGGGGTGTGGGCTCATCCTGGATCCAGCCGAAGCAGGTTTCCGAGGACAATGGATAACACCTCCCGTCTCCTTCCATCGTATACCTCGGAATCTTCCAAGACTTTTGCTTGGTACAACAAAGACATCTCTCATCTGCTCACAGGAAACCCAGAGAGCGGAAAGTTTTGTGATAACGTAAAAACAATTATTCCAACATTTCCCTCCTGTTTATCGCAAAACTTTCCCATAATCTCCTTATCCCTAATAACTTCTTCTTGCGATTTTCAGTTAATGCTTAATTTTCCTACAACAAAGTTATGTTTTCACTCAGAATTGAACATCAATTTTTTCCTCATAATTATGACATTTCTGGAAATAAATCAGGAACACCATCCTGGTAGGTATCCTCGTCTTCAGATTCATCTTCCTTGTCGTCCACCAGGAAGTACATCTGAAGAGCTTTATCATCTGCTGGGCTAATCGCTGTGGTAATCAGACGGTTAAACAGAGAACAGACAGGGAACAGCCCTTTGAGACACTTGTGATTTAGGGCTATATAAATAAACATTGATTGATTGATTGATTGAATACAACAACATCCACACAACGTCAGTATTGCTGAACACGGCCATAGATAGCAGATACCAAAGACTTGTATTTGCCAAACACGTCCAACCACCCCTCCCACATAGATGTATCTATGCCTGAGTGCTCTTTCAGTTTACCGTTAAGGGTGTGCAGGCCTTCCAGTGCTTTGGTCAGGCTACTTTCTGCATCAGTGCAGTTTGGTACGAACATGCAACACTGTTCACCAAATATTGCGCACACGCCCCCTTTTTTGCGTCCTACGGTTTTGAAAAGCCATAAGGAAGGTGGCGGTGGATTAGCGACGGTTTCAAGTGTAATTTTCCAATCTATGTACATTGTAGTGGACGTAGTTTATTCCGTCAACATTCTTGTTAATCGTACACCACCAGTAGACGTATGATTCAAATCCAGCTGCAACTTGATTTAACAATTTATAATTGTTAATTGTCTGGGTTTATACATATAACATAATCAGTTTTTGTAGCCTTTCCCACTTGCTCCGCCATAAGGAACAACTTAATTACCAAAAAAGGAACCAATTATTATCAAACTTTGACCCACCATCACATGGTATGTTTACAACTTGTCACAGTGGAATTTGTAGTGTGCTAGTTAACATGTCCCTTTGATAACACAAATACAATTCCAAATACTTTTTTTTTCCATTATATGACCTTTTTACAAAGTATATACAATCCCAAATACTTTTTCCCATTATATGACCTTTTTACAATGTGCTAAGTGTACTCAGCTTGGTCTTTCCACTATCTTTACTGCTTTTTAAGTTATTTACAATCTCTCCCCCCTTGGGGAATGCCCATGTTTCCTTTTCATTGATTTTTCAAAATGTTGGTAGCTGATAAGGTCTTTCAAATATTATTTCAAATGGTCTGAGTCCTTTTGTACTTGTAATGTTCATGTACTGTACATTTTTACTAAATCCATACATTGTTCATGGACGTTTAGTTTTTTCCATACATTTCTTTAGTCTGTATTTTTATTCCCGTTTGTCCTTTCCACTAATCATGCGCTTTTTGTATGATAAGCACAGTGATATTTTAGGTCAATGTGGAATAATGATCCTATATTCTTGATCAATTGATTTACAAAATAAGGTCCATTGTCACTGTATAGATTTAGTTATACCATATCTTGGTATTATATCTTTGCATAATGCTTTTGCTACTGTTAGCGCATCTGCTTTTCCTATGGAAATATTTCTACCCACTTTGAAAATGCATCTACTCTGACCAGACAATAATGTTCTCCTTCACTCTTATTTAGTTTAATTAAAATCTATGCCTAGATGTCATATACGGAAAATTTTTATTTTTTATACGAATTAAACTATAGGAAGTATAGTACTCCTGTATGACGATATTCATATCCCTCCTGTTGAGCCATGCGTTCAACCTTGGCTCAATATTGCTGCTCACTTATACCGATTTTTCTTTGTAAGATTGGTTTATTGTCTGGACATACATAGATGTCTTCTTTGTTCATCATCATCCTCATCATTTCTTTTTATTCCTTTCATGAAAATGCATATATACAAGCCATATACAGTTGACACTTTCATTGTTTGTTTGTTTTTTTTACATTTCCATGATCAGAAAGGAACACATGGAAGAATACTATTCTTATATTTATCTGACCCCTTTTTAACACAAATTATTTTAGATGACTTTATCACTGTTTCCTCCACCAACACCCGAACTCCAAAATACTTTTAATTTTCGTTTAAGCATTTTCAAAATGACACGTCCAATCAAAATCAAAAATCAGTTTGATATAATTCCAGTTGTCTCTTTTTGTAACTCTTTTTAAATTCAAAAATATTCTTGCAGCTTTTTAAGTGTTTGTCTAGAGAATTCCATGCTTTCACACCAGCAACAGACAAGCACATTTGCTTCAAATTTGTTGGCACTCTTGGATGTTTAAAATCATACGGCCTTCTGTGGTTCTCATCTTCAGACGTGAACACAAATAACTTTTGTAAGTCCTTCGGAAGAACTTTATTTATAGCTTTGAACATCACTTATAGAGTATGCAATTCTACAATGTCTTTTAGTTTTAATAATCCTGACCTAATGAAAAGTGGATTTGTGTGGTCTCTATATCCTTCTGTAAAAATTATACGAATTGCTCTTTTCTGTGAAAGAAATAAAGGCACTATGTTGCTGTGATATGTATTTCCCCATATTTCTGCACAATAATTGAAATAAGGTAGAATAATTGAGCAATATTACATTTTCATTGTATTATTTAACCTTGTTCAAAATAAATAAGCTTCTAGATACCTTATTTTTCACATGCAATATTGAGCTTTCCATGTCAACTTTTCATCTAAGATGACCCCAAGAAATCTGATTTCAGACACCTTCTCAATTTTCACATTGTTTATGGATAAACTAACGTCTATCTTTCTTATATTACTGAATACCATGAATTTTGTCTTTTCCAAGTTTAAAGATAATTTATTTACATCAAACCACAATTTTAGTTTAACCATTTCCTCTTCAGAATTATCGGCTAAGATTTTCAAGTCATCTCATAAGAAACATTGACTGCGTAACCCTACTTTCCCTTTTCCAGACACCCCCTGATTGATCATTAGCTCTTGGTATTTTGTTTGCTAAGCTAGGTCCTACATTTACAAAGAATGTATTTAATTCATCAACAATTTCATCTTTGTTTTCAATTAACATATTATCTTTTTTTAAATATCTAGGTAATTATGTTCGCCTTGTCGTATTCCCTTTGCTTTATTCAAAATATTCAATGTAGCCTTTATGTTATTTTTATTTTCATGCAACATTCTTTTGTAATATTCCCTTTTTGCTTGTCTCAATATATATTGGTCAACTTGTTTTTGTAGTTCTTATAGCGTTTTTCAGCATTCTCTGTTCTTGATTTGATAAACTCCTTATAAAGTCTATTTTTCTTTTTACATGCATTTTTCAAACTGTTTATCATCCAATATTCATTATTTTGCCTTTGTTTAGATCTGCATGTAACCTCAGGACAATGCTTGTTATTCAGAGTAATATAATGTTTACGACACCTCTTTCCACTCTTGTTTTAATAGCTCATTCCTGAAGTTGTTAATATGATTGACACTTCTTTTTCCTCTTAAGTATTTGATGATATGTTCTTTTAGGGAATTGATAGTCAAATATTGCAAATATAGGCAGATAATCACTTATGTCATGTATCACTAACCCAGTAGTGATGTGAATCCCTAAAACATTTGTAAAGATATTTTCTATTAAGGTTGCACTAGTTGTGGTTATTCTGCTAGGCTTTGTAATTCATGGGTACAGGCCTTTTTCATATAATATCTCTACAAAATCTGATGTTTGTTTATGTGAATCTACCTTTAGAAGATCAATATTATAATCTCCACAAATTACGATAGTCCCATTTTTATTTAGACCATTAATCATTTCCTCTAATTTATCCATGAAGGTTTCCACTTTTGATCCTGGTTTTTCTATATACACATGTAACAACAATGTTTCTGTTTTGTTCTAATTCTATCTCAACAGTTACACACCCCATTAACACATGTATGGCCATTGTCATACATTTAACTGGTCTGCATTTAGTTCATTATATACATAGAGGGCCACCCCTCCTCCAGTCCTATTGTCTCTGCTAGTGACATACAGATCATAGTCCTTTAATTTCAGATCAACCTCCTTGCCTTTCTTTATCCATGTTTCAGATAAAGCAATTATCTTAAATCTACCTTTAAGCTACTCCAAAACATTTTTGATTTTAGAAAAGTGATTTGGTAGGCTTCTACAATTAAAATGAATCAAAGAAAATGTATTTTCTATGCCTACGTCATCAAGTTGTTCCTCAGTATAATATTGGCAAGAATCCTTGATATGCGTAAACATATGAGTCTCTGGATCCACTTCATTATCAAAATCAAATGTGTATCCATTTATCTTTCTCTGTTGGAGTACTTTGTTGTTGCATGTCTTTTCCCATAGCAAAGCAAAATTGAAGATGAGATCTCATGTATGTCTTATATACATCTCCTAGACATAAAAGAGCACTAATCGAGACCAAAGTAGTTTTCTCATTCTTCTCAGATGTATCTCCTGAGAAATAAGGCTCACAGTGAGCACTGTGAGAGTTCTCAAAGTTGTCTAACAGTTATCTCTTTTCCCGATTTAAACTAAGACCAAAATGAGAGATGAATGAGCTAGTCTCCAATATGTCTCAATTATGTCTCAGTGAGAGATATACATGGTTTTGTTTCTCACTACTCACTGTTTGAGTTCTCAGATGTCTCTTTTCTATTTCGGCAAAAAGAAAATTAATGAGTATTGGTTTCAATAGGTCTCAATGATGTCTCAGTGAGAGATATACTTGGTTTTGTCTCTCACTGCTCACCAGTTGAGTTGTCAGATATGCCTCTTTTCTATCTTAGGAAAAATAAATTAAAAATACATTTTAATTGGCACAATTTAATTATACCTCAATCATACTCCAATTTATCTCATGCCAACATTTGGAGAAAATAATAAATTCAGGCAATATGGATATATGGTCTGTCATCTATATGGTTTATTTGCATAATGTTCTACTTAATTTGTTGATTTCTTATACACACGCCATGTACAGTAACTCAGTGACTACAATTGTGAGATTTAAAACTGAACCCAAACAATACTGTTATGATCACAAGACACTTTTTAAGACCTTTTAACATTAGTGAACTTTCTAGAGCAGTGGTTCTCAAACTCTTTTCACAAAGTACCACTTCAGAAAACATTTGGCTCTCCAACAACCATGATAAGGACTAATATTAAAATACAGTAGCGTAGTAGGCCTAAATATTCATTAAAAAAGACAGTGGTTTTATTTAACAAGTACATTTTAATATATTGGCCACTGAAATATTAGACAATGCAAAAACTTAATAAACAATGATACTCCATATACAGTACATATTTACAGACTTTTACAGCATCCACGGCAACATCACAACGGTGTGTATTTTCAGAGCATTTATAAAAATGATCAAATATTTGATATGTGGCTTCTTGGGCCAGTTCAGTTCTTAATTAGTTAAAACTTTTCAAGTGTGTTTGGGAAATGAACTGCAAACGCAATGCCAGGCATAGATGTGAAGTCAAGGAAAACAACTTTACCCAATATGTTATCCAAGCATACTACTGTTCTGGCAGAGGTTTCCAATAGGGGAATAACATGACTGCTTGTACCATTTGTTACACTATCTTGCAGCAAATAAAAACCTGCATGTTTAAATTCACGAACGAGGGCCCATTTGGCACATGATTGTGCTATGGTAAAGAAGAAATCAATCTGTCCATACTTTGTTTGTCCGTCATTTGAAAAAAAAACTGTAAAATTGTTTCTTCTATTACCTTTACCATAGTGTTTTGATGTGAGATAATTTCTCTTAACTTGTGCCCTGTGAAAGATGCTTACTGTTCCAGAATTGATGCAGTGACCAGCATGTATTTGCAATGCTGAGAGATGAAGTGGGTCCAATAGAAGTCACTAGATGCTCCATATAGTTTAATCCTAGACAAATATTTGTTTTCCTGACAGAAACTATCATGTTTAGTCATATGTCTGTAAAATTCAGCTATGACATTCCCTGGTTTAATAGTTTGTGAAATAACAGGAATAGACTGCACAAGTTTGACTGCATTTACCATCTGCATATGTATATTTTGAGTACCATGTATGAGCCTTAACAAATATCCATTTTTGTCTTCATCGGTGTTCCAAGTAAGTGAGATGTTTTTAGGGTCACTAAGAGGACCACCCCTATCGACAAGCTGTTTGTAAACTTCTGCATCATATATATCTTCAATGTTGTTAGCATCTGCCTTTTTTCTGCTTAATCTAAAGTTAAGCTTCTCCTGAAAACCTGGCTTGAGGAACAATGACCTTATTTGAGCCTTAATTGGAACCTCTATAAAGGATGAGGATCTTTCTTCTGACACACTGGTCCCACAAGACAGGCATTTTATTTGTTTACTTTCTAATGGCCCAAAACAATTACTGCAGTATTTATGTAATAAAATAGGCAATGATGCACAGCGGGATAAAAAAAAGTTTTTGAACTTCTGCACACTGTTTAAGCAGTCTGCATTCAGACTATCGGGACAAAGCAACTTCAACATTTTCAGCAAATCGCTTAGGGCCTTTTAGTGACTTTATGACAGTTTACATAACCCATGATGATCAGAAGGCACTCTGCCACGGTTACTGATGCATTGTCATATATTGGTTTGTCTGTTGTGTCCTTGAAATTTGACTTTTATGCACACTCCTCACTCAAACTATCTTCAAATCCTTCATTAAACGTATGTCCGTCATTGTACATCCAATCCCCATATCAGGGAGAGCTTCCTGAAATGATTGAGATGGATCATACTCAGCATCGACATGTAGTTCAGTTGTTAGGCCATCAGGAGGATCTATGAGGGCTGATCTGGAAAATGGTTTTCCATTGTCTTTGATAGAGTCAAAAGTAGAAATATTTTCATGTGCTGAAATTAAAATAGAATAAAAATCATTAAAGGTTTTTTATAACATTTTGTTACAAGGCAAAACATATAACATCTCAGCATATCGCTCACATTCTTACACTCAAAAGTTTGTCATATTTTAGCAGGATATGCTTTGTGACAACATTCACAACAAAACATTAGTCAGACACAGAAGACGATGGGTGTACCTGGCAGGTAGGGAGAGGCTTGATGTTCCAGAGTGGTACATCCTGCATGGACACCTGGAGGTTGGATGTGTTCCATTTGAAGACCAGTGTTTTGGGCTCCTTCAGGATGCACCGCCTACTGCAGTGTTCCCCTGCTGCTACCTCCTGACACAAAGAAGAGGAACCAAAAAACTCTAAAGATTAAAATAATTAAAAGAAAAGAAGAAAACTAGCAAAACAAGAAGCAAGTTGACATAAATTGAACACATTATACAAATCCAGCTAATGGAATGCATTTACTTTTTTCCCACATCTTGATCGCATTGTAGTTCATGTTTACATATCTTCTGTGTTTATGGTAACACATAATTCACAGTATTAAATGTAACTCATCACAATACAACACGCACTATAAAAGGAAAGTGTGGAACTTCAGTGATAAACAATGCCAATGATTAGTAAATACACAGCAGCAAACCAAACCTATGAGAAAGGATCTTGACGAGGGATGCAACATTATTGTAAATATTGCGTTATTTTGGTTTCAAAATTCTCACAATAATGCCGTGATGTGTGACGCTATCAAACGAGAACTCCCGTCAGTGTATTTTTTTCTGACAATATTAAGTGGGCTGATCTGAGAAGTAAACTCGATCTCCCATGATAACCCATGCAGTGTGGGACAATAAAGTTCAAACAGGGGACATTATATAGCGGCGAAAAAGAAGAAGTGTGCAGGAGTGACGGGAACGTTTGTGCTTCGTAGATCGGAGGAATTGTTGCTGTGAAATATTTCTGTGCCTATAACTGCCGTGATAGATTAAACTAAAATAAAGTCTGCATACTGCAAGGTAAAGGATGCCACATTCATCTCGACCATTTCCAAGTCGACCCAGAGCCATTGCAGCTCACCAGAGGAAATGTGCCCGGTAGGAACGCGGACATGCACAAAATAAGAAATTTGCCCACACTACACACCATGATGTCTACAATAAGTTAGGGAATATGAGTAATATATTACAATGAGTTATATGTTAGAACCTTTACTTGGAAAATATCGTTGATGTGAAACCAAGACGCCAGAAAGGGAAAATATCCATTTGTGAGGTATTTACATGATTAAAAGTCAAATTATTAGTTAACTTTAAGAATCAGTATTTTACAAACTAATATAAAAATGTCCACTGCAAAGGACAGTTTCTTAGGAAGTTAAAAGTTTAAAGACACTAAACTAAACAGCAGTGATGTAACAATATCAAAATGTCATATCCCTGTTACTGTGACCAAAATAATCACTGTTTGCATTATCATCGCAGTATTGTTGAATGTGCTCAAAAAGTAATCATACCCATACTCATACCAAGTTGTATTAAAAAAAAACCTTACCAGACACACAATATAGTTTCTTGGCAGAATAAACATTGCTGTTTTACATTTGTTACACTGGATGTTTACTGTTTATGTCAGTTTAAAAGACACTTATTTGAAAGTTTTGGTTTTTGTTTGTCTTTGTGTGTTACTTGAAATTCTGCAAGAGTTTGCACCATTCCTTTGCACTTAAAATACCTGTTTATAATAATAAGTAGGACTACAACATAAGAACATTGTGTTTGTGTTCAATTACAGTAAGTGTGTTTATCCTAAACCTTCCTGCCACTTCATTTATCACACTTTGACATTTTTGTAACAATATCTTACCATAGCTTTAACACTGTGACGATATCATATCATGACATTTTGATATTGTTACATCCCTAATCATGACTTGATGTTACCTACCAGCCTTAACTTGAAGATGAAAGGTTCAAAGAAGATTAATTACACATGCTGAGATAACTCATTATTCAAGTTTTATTCTTCATATATGTGCTACTGTAATCAGGGTAAAAGAAAGCAATATTTCCATGCTTGTTCCTGACAAACTGTGGACAGCTTTTTATCCATCTATCTGGTCTGTAAATCTCAATCAGAACTAATTCACATAAACAAAGAACACGCATATACATATAACTTACTTAGACATTGCTCATCAGTCTCCACATTCACATTGGTGGCTGCAGGACAGAATGACTGCAGGAAGAAAAATAAAGTATCACATATTATATCTGCTGCCAGTTTAATGCACCACCACTGTGCCAGTCTACTCACCAATTGTACAGTCCTTCTTGATCGTTTGTTTGAGTCGACTTCTTTACCAGTTCTTCTCCATCGTTTTCCAGGTTTTCATTTTGTCATTTCGACACTCCAATACTATGTAAATACAGACAAAGGTTGCTGGAATATACAGTGGAACTTCTTGTAAATGTAAAACTCTATATTATATTAAAGCAGTGTTTGTTCAGTAATTTATATTGTTCCACTTCAAATGTTCTCTGTACATTTATTTCTATCATTGTTATTTCACAATGGGATGTATAAAGTGTATCTTATCACTTGCGATGCCTCTGTGGAGGGGAGTGTTGTAGCGGCTGGCTAAGGGGTGTTAGCCAATGACTTTGGCTGGGGGGCGGGACTTCCGGGAGGGATAGGGTGGTGACGTTGTTAATAGGGAGTTGACACGCCAAATTTCTTCCCCCTACAAAAACATTCCCCCCCATTTACTTCCGGGGCTGCGTCCAATAAAATCACAAAGTTGCCGGGGGTCCTTAACCGGCACGCGACTGTCCTGTTTCGCGCCTGAACAAAAAAAAAACAATAATCGATTTCTTCAGATTCCAGCAGCTGTCAAAGAATAAGTATCCTTCCAGCGACGGTCAGTCAAAGCCGAAGTGCTATCGATCGCTGTCAATGACGTAAGAGAAAACATGACCACGGAAGTAAATGGGGGGGGGGGGTTTGTAGGGGGAAGAAATTTGGCGTGACAGAGTGTTGGTTCGAGTTAAGCCGAGCTGTTGTGTGGTTGAATTACATCTTGTGCAATAAAGACAAGACAAACAAATAAGTCGTATGAGCCTACATTCCTGGGATTATTACAGTATCATAGCTTCTAGCAAGGTGGTTGCACCGTTGAATGCGATATTTATAGCTCTATTTTCGTAACACGGTGACGTTACAGTAGTTTAAAAAATACTTACTCGTGTGTGTTAAAGTAATTTAAATACCAAAACAAAAACAATAAATGGTATTACTTACTTTCAGTCGTTATTCCTTCGATGCAAAATTGTTTCTTCCAATCGAAATCACGTCACATCCGCCCACTAAATGCACATGCGTGTTTTCCAGGAAGAGCAAATGTGATTGGACAGATCATGGGGCGCCGTGCCAAATCTCCCGAGAATGTTGTTGAGACAGATACACATCTCAGAATTTAGATAAAGTTGATTTTCTCCTTATATGTCCATCTGAAAATAGCCATTTTTGTCTATGTGTAACTTTCAAAGAAGGCAATTCAGAAAATTCACGCTTTCTATCAGACAGCGGCGGACATGACGCGTTGTTTGCCATCAACGTCAGAAGAAGAAGAAGCGGGAAAACAGTAGGTGGCGTAACATTTTAACGTTGTGTGCACCAAACCTCGAACGAAAACGAGGAAGAAGAAGAAGGAGAAGAATAAGCGGGAAAGTTTTTGGAAACGACGACCGCAACGCCTGCGACATGAGACTTGGAGAGGTAAGTATCCTAATATTTTTTAGTTGGTCAACCATGTGATATTGTGAAGTGAAAATATTTACCTGTTGTGACAATGGAGTGGTCCTTTGAGAGGTTGCGGTAACGCTAATGGCGTCTGCCCAACAAGTAATGTTAGCATACATAAAGAACTTCAAAATTAGATTCCACAGTGCATATTTATTTGGGGGGCTTGACTTAAAAATGTTTTATAATACTGTTGTAGGTAAAGTAACAATCGACAAAGAAGGTCAGGGCTGCATTGTATTGGTATGGCTGGCTAGTTGTAATAAATAAGAGATGACATCCAAAAGTGTTCAATGATTAACCAATTTGCCCCGCCATTTTGAAAGCAGCAGTACATTTGCTTACTCACTGGCAGTGGCCGAGTATGTTTTGTATCATGCTATTGATTATATAAACTGCATGTATATTGGAAAATAAAGCAGGTATGTGTGTTAAATTTTAAAGATCCATTAATTTAAATGAAATCAGTATTATCAGACAGGTCTTGTTAAGACTAGTTACGTGATATAAGAATCATTTTCCTGTGATACATGTTTAAAACGTTATGATTGTTTTAACCCATTAAAAATGTACTAATTTATGGTCAACCTCTTCAATACAAAGTCATTGGGGCTCAAGATTTTATTCATGACCTTTTTGTTAAAAATGCCATAACTTTCTCAATATGTACCCTATTATAAAAAGGTGCCATCAAGCCCCCCGCACACCAAAATAGATAAGAATAAAAATAAGAATTAAACTGTCTGGGTTGAGATTTTTTTTAGCATATACAAAACGATCATAAACAATAATTTTGTCTACTTGTTTTTGACATAAGTTAAATATGATTCACCCAAAAAGTCAACATCCATATGGAGTGATCCCATATAGTTTCCATTCATATTATAGTTCCATCCATCCATCCATCTATTTTCTACTGCATTTCCTTTCTGTGTCGTGGGGGGTGCTGGAGTCTATCCCAGCTGCACTCGGGCGGAAGGCGGGGTACACCCTGGACAAGTCAACACAGATCGACAGACAACATTCACACACTTGCGTCAATTTAGTGTTGCCTATCAACCTATCCCCAGTTTGTGATGTAAAATGTATTTTTTCATTAACAGGATGGAGAAAAAGAAAATGACAACAAAAAAGAGGTTGAGAGTTCCCACAAAGAAAATGAAGGACCTGCATAATTCTCCTCCCCCAAATGAGCAATCTGGTAAGTCTCTATGTATGTGTGGCAAAGCGGAATACGGATACACCAAATTGCAGTGTTACATGTAGCTAACAAATTGGAAAAAGGACTTCATTAGTTTTTTTAATAATTAAAGAACAGCGAACTTGGGGGCGACTTGGGAATGTCGCCCCAAGGAAGTTAGGTAACAGTAACCTAATTGTAATGAGGCCACACACCTCTAAGACAGCGATGGGCAAGCTCATCCTACTGCATATTCTTTAAAATGCAAATAGGGATGGGGCGAGGGAAAAATCATACACATAGTTGTCCAAATTAGGTGAAAAATACCAGTCCAAATGTTTATACTCAAATAAAAAATGTTAAACACTTTCTCTTTTGCACTCTCTCTTTCAGGGTGTTTGACATTCGTCAGATGGGAGGACGGTTATACCGGCAACATCTTTACAGGAGCAGACATTTTGTCAAGAGATGAAGATCCTGTGCTGTCCCCTTTGGTCGCCCTGGAAACAAACCTGCAGGAACAGGAAAGGGCATCCTTGACCGGAAAAAAGTTGAAGGAATCTTAAGTAAGTTTTCCCAAACTAAGGGTGTTTTCCGGCCAAAATTGTGCAACAATCATTAAATAGAAGTTCAATACGAGAACGTTTGATCCCTTATCGATTATAGCACACTAGAAGCATAACTGGATGTTACATAGTTACAGTTTGTGATTGGCCAAAAAAAGTAGCATTGTGATAAGCAATATAATGTTACCGTATTTTTCAGATTATAAATCGCTCCGGAGTATACGTCGCACCGGCCAATAAAGCATAATAAAGAAGGAAAAAAACATATACCGTATTTTTCGGACTATAAATCGATGTTTTTTTCATCGTTTGGCCGTGGGTGCGATGTATACTCTGGAGCGACTTATGTGTGAAATTATTAACACATTACCGTAAAATATCAAATAATATTATTTATCTCATTCGCGTAAGAGACAAAGAAAATGTCCACAATCATCATACACACGTCAGCAATCGTCACTCACACGCCAACCAATAAGAATTCGGCAGGGGAGGGTCATGGCAGAAGTGCATTGTGGGTCATGGAATGCTAACTGCTATATGCTATACGCTACTGCCAGAGCTATTAAAACGGATCACATCAACATTGGCGGTAACTTAAAAAAACTGAGAAGGGCTGAACTAAAATGGCACCGAAAAGGAAATCATATACTGCAGATTACAAGCTGGACGTAGTGAAATATGCAGCAGAGAACGGCAATCGAGCAGCAGAAAGAAAGGACATACCAGAGGCGACACCGGGGAGGAAGATTTCATCGCATTTAGCGATCGGGAGTGACAGATTGTTTGGTAAACGTATAGCATGTTCTCTATATGTTATAGTTATTTGTATGACTCTTGCCATGATGTGTTGCGTTAACATACCAGACACGTTCTCAGTTGGTTATTTGTGCGTCATATGGCGTACACTTATTTAGCCTGTTGTTCACTATTCTTTATTTATTTTAAATTGCCTTTCCAATGTCTATTCTTGGTGTTGGATTTTATCAAATAAATATCCCCCCAAAATGCGACTTATACTCCAGTGCAACGTATATATGTTTTTTTCCTTCTTTATTGTGCATTTTCGGCCGGTGCGACGTATACTCCGGAGCGACTTGTAGTCCGAAAAATACGGTATATGTCGCACTCGAGTATAAGTCGCATTTTTTGGGGAAATTTATTTGATAAAATCCAACACCAAAGAATAGACATTTGAAAGGCAATTTAAAATAAATAAAGAATAGTGAACAACAGGCTGAATAAGTGTACGCCATATGACGCACAAATAACCATCTGAGAACGTGCCTGGTATGTTAGGCAACAAATCATGGCAAGAGTCATTCAAATAACTATAACATATAGAACATGCTATACGTTTACCAAACAATCTGTCACTCCTAATCACTAAATCCCATGAAATCTTCTTCCTCTGTGTCGCTTCTAAACAACTGCCAACTCCAAAGGTATGCGCCGCTTCCTCTTGCCGTTTTCTGCTGAATATTTCACTATGTCCAGCTTGTAATCTGCAGTATATGATTTCCTTTTCGGTGCCATTTTTGTTCAGCCCTTCTCAGTTTTTAGAAGTTATCGGCAATGTTGAAATGATCCATTTTTATAGCTACGGACGTAGTAGCAGGTAGCATCCTATGACCCACAATGCACTTCTGCCATGACGCACAATGCACTTCTGCCATGACCCGCCCTCGCCAAATTTTTATTGGTTGACGTGTGTGTGACGATTGCTGACGTGTGTGTGATGATTGCTGACATTCGCCTCGTCTCTTACGGGAATGAGATAAATAATGTTATTTGATATTTTACGGTAATGTGTTAATAATTTCACACTTAAATCGCTCCGGAGTGTAAGTCGCACCCCCGGCCAAACTATGAAAAAAACTGCAATTTATAATCCGAAAAACACGGTATGTCTATCAACTTGAAGTGTGGTTGTGTGTATTAATGTACTGTATGTGCAGGGTTTCCACAAGGCATTAAGTCATGAAATAGATTTTGTGTAAATTAAGGCCTTAAACGGCAATAAAAAGCATTAAATGCGTTGTCCAGAGGCATTTAAAAAATTTAATATAATTGCAGGACATGGCCGATAGTCAATATGTGAAACGGTAAATGAAAATTAACTTAGCAACGTTACGGTCATCGAAATTGCTACATCTGTCTGTGTGTTTCTTTTTTTTAGCTGAAGCTGTCAAACTGCATACAAGAGGTATTGTAAGGTGGGAATGCGACAAAAGCACTGCCTCAATATGGCAAAATGAAACTGCTCTGGGGACCTAAACTTTTCCATTCTTTGGTCACTGTAGGTGTGTAGTCCTTAACTGTGACACCATGTCAGTATAATGGGGAAGCTGAGCTTTTTTCATACACGACTCGTTTATTTCAATCACCTCCACTTCAACACATATGGTCTAACTTGGCTAACATTAGCAACTGTCGTGACGCAGGCACCTCAAGTGATCTATGCTGGCCTAGGATGGACAAACAAGGCAATTTTCACAGCAGACCACAACTCTTTTATTCTCTGACGTTCCCACAATAAATGAATACAAGTTCCTTCAGCTGTTGGATACTTGATACATAACTTTCTATTTACTGTAAACATTTTAAACAGAGAGGCTGTAAAATACAATATATTCAATATTGGCAAATGAATATAATTAACATAGCTTTTTTTTAATGCATCTTATTGGCATTTTTCCAAATACCGTTCTGTATTTTTCTAAAATGTTGAAATCGATCGTCCATTTCCAAACATGTATAGTTTGCAATCCTAGTATGATGTTAATTTATTATTCCATAAAACCTTTTAACTATTTTAAAACAAATTGTATCCTGATTAAAAATCCAGTTTGTGGCTATTATAAGTCATATTTTCAGCAAACATATATATATATATATATATATATATATATATATATATATATATATATATATATATATATATATATATATATATATATATATATATATATATATATATATATATATATATATATATATACATATATATATATATATATATATATATATATATATATATATATATATATATATATATATATATATATATATATATATATATATATATATTTATTTATTTATTTTTATTTTTTTATTTTTATTTTTTTTACAGCATGTTTTAAACAGACACAACTAAAAAAATGGCTTACGTGTATATTAAAGTATAATGATCATCTGATGCAGAATTGGATGTTTGTTTAGAGGGGTTTAGTGCAGTTGTCCTTTAATATTTTTGATAGACGGAACCTTATAATTGCCGATTGTCTACGGCCATGCACACAGTCAAAACACCAGGTGCTACTCCAGAAAAATAAATAGATAAAAATACATTCTCCAATTAAACAGCTTTGTAAGCCAATTGTAATACACTAGATAGTAGGGGTGGGGGAAAAAATCGATTCAAATTCGAATCGCGATTCTGACGTTGTGCGATTCAGAATCGATATTTTTTTTTTTTTATTAATCAATCCAACAAAACAATACACAGCAATACCATAACAATGCAATCCCTCATTGACATTATCATTAGACATTGAAATAAAAAAGAACAATAGTGTCAGAGTGGCTTACACTTGCATCGCATCTCATAAACTTGACAACACACTGTGTCCAATATTTTCACAAAGATAAAATAAGTCATATTTTTGGTTCATTTAATAGTTAAAACAAATGTACATCATTGCAAACAGTTGATAACACATTGTCCTTTACAATTATAAAAGCTTTTTACAAAAATCTACTACTCTACTTGCATGTCAGCAGACTGGGGTAGATCCTGCTGAAATCTATGTATTGAATGAATAGAAAATCCTTTTGAATCTTGGCAAAAATCTTACCCACACGATTATCAAATGTAATAGGAAAATTAATTCATACTGACCAAACTGGCTTCATGGAAGGTCGACAATCTTCAGACAATACAAGGAAATTGTTTAATGTTATTTACTATGCTAGAAGTCTCCCTTATCCCACAGCAGTATGTACTGTTGATGCGGAGAAGGCATTCCACCGCATAAACTGGTCATTTATGTTTTGCACATTACGTACATTTGGATTTGGAGATAATTTTATACAATGGATTAAGATGCTTTATACAAGGCCCATGGCATCAGTCAAAACCAATAATCATATTTCAAAACCTTTTTTGTTAAAAAGAGGAGTAAAACAGGGATGTCCTGCATCTGGATTATTATTTAATTTGGTTATTGAACCCTTAGCTGCAAAAATAAGAAGTGAAAATAATATTCATGGTATAAATATTGGCTCTCAGTATAATAAGCTATCGATGTATTGTGACGACATAATTTTTTTACCTGTCACATGTTAACTCCTGTCTTCTTTATATCAATAATGTCATCACTGAATATGGCTGTTTATCAGGGTATAAAGTTAATTGGGACAAATGTGACATATTACCACTTAATAAACACTGCAAGAAATTACAAGTTCAGAACTCCAAAATTAAATTGTATTGCATTATTATGGTATTGTTGGGTATTGTTTTCAAAACAAAAAAAAAATCGTTTTTGAATCGAGAATCGTTTTGAATTGAAAAAAAAAATCGATTTTGAATCGAATCGTGACTCCTAGAATCGATTTTGAATCGAATCGTGGGACACCCAAATATTCCCAGCCCTACTAGATAGTAACAGTTAATGTAAACTTTTCAACTAATTAACTTTTCTAATGCTTACAACTGTTTGTATACAGATAATTGTAAGCTTTTGACTATATATAATAACTATATGCAGTCGCACATGGGCATTACATTTTTTTAAGTACCAAAAAAATGGCATTACATTAGATTTGCATTATTATTATTATTATTGCATTGCATAGATTTGATACCTGTAGAAACTCTGATGTGGCAAAATTACGAATGCCTGATTATTATGTTCTTGCCTTACAGCGTATGTCCTGAGATGCGGTACCCTTCCTGATTGGGACAATATTGAGGAGGCCAAGCTCAAGAAAGCTTTGGTAAACAAATGTCGGGCCAGAGCAGGTTTTAAGTAGGCCCTTGTCCCTGCCAAGTTCATTCTGGGGTAGGATGTTTCCTTTGTATACACGTTAAAATTTTGTTCTAGGGTTGCGCAGTATACATTGTATAAAATTGCCCTATGATGTAGCTTTTAGTACCACGTTATACTGTGACAATGCATATTGAGCTGTGCTGTGGCTCGCAAATTTGGCACTGATGCAACCTCACTAACAACTCGCGGCTAATATCCCTTCACAGTGCAAAGCTGTTTCCAAATAAAAAAATAATACAACTGGAAATGATGCAGTATATTACTGCTTACATAATCAGGTATATTAGTAGCTTTTGTAACCAATTTCAAAATGTTTCAATGATCATTTATGTACCAAATGTTATATTGTTATCGTAGGAGGCTGTTCTATTGTTTACAACAGTGTTTCTTAATCATAGGGCTGGGGCTCATTGTTTGGCTGCGAGTACTCCTTGGGGGCCGCCAATAAATATCTGTTTCTTAGCTGTGGTCCGTCCATATGGGCCGCAATGGTACTCAATTGTAATACACTTTAGTGTAAGATGACTAATTCAGTGTTTGTATTTGAGTGGGCTCCAGACCCCTCTGTAATGGAAAAGTTGGTCGGGCCCTGAGGTAAAAAATGTTAAGTATCCCTGGTTTTCAATGTGTGATTATTTTTTGTATGTAGACCAGTTCCAAACAGCACGGTTACAATTTTATAAATGTATTTCAGTTTTAGCTTGGAATATTTAAAAAATGGAAATTTAGTCATTTACTCACCCTCTTACTGAGATGAAGTCAGGTGTTTTTTTTAACTACGGTACATGATATGCTCAACAAGGAGTTAAAAAAACTACACCGGACTTTTTCACAACAACAAAGTGAGTACTTAGGATTAAATTCATTTTTTTTTTTAATTTGTTTTATTTTTTTGTATATTGTTTTCTATGTTGTTTTAATTATTGTGAATGTCAATATGTACATTATGTATGTACTAATTAACTACATTTGAATTGTTGTATTTAATCTATTTTTATATCTTATATTTTGTATTTTTGTACAGCCAAATAAAGTGATACACCTTTCAATATTTGAGTATTTTTCTAGTTTTATTTCTAATTAAGAGATAATAAATATTTAAATTGCACTCTCAATTTGTTCTCATTATTCTCAAATTTGAGATATGATGGCTTTGTTAAGACATTTAAGAGAAATAATCAAGACATGAAAGAGACATACATAAGATCTCTTTTATTGCTCATACATCTCATTTCTTTCTCTTTAATTCTCCTTCAAAATAAATGAGACATAATTGAGATCAATGGCATACATACAGGTATATGAGCTCTCCTCAGTGTATCCCACTTCTCAAATATTGCTCAAATGGTTGTCTCAGCTCAACCCCCTTTGTCTCAGTGATGTCTTGTCTCTTTTTAACTTATTTATTGCTCCTAAGGATCCCTTAGGAGCAATAAAAGAGAAACAATTGATCGCAGAATTAGACAGATATGAGAAGCTCAAAATGTTCTCAAGATACGAGATCAAGCAACAGATGAGCAAGCACATTTTTGCTATGGGTTAGTACATCATTATTCATGTCACTAGTTTGTAGTTTGAAATTTGTATTTCCTTTTCTGTTACTTGTTTTGCTTTTTTGTCAGCAAACACATTTCCTAGTGATACTGTGTCTGTTCCTCTGGTGTGTGCTGCACATTTGCATATTGCTATTTTAATAATTTTTTTTCTTTTTTTTTTTTTTTCTTTAATCAGTTCTAAATGTGTTACATATTTTCCTGTTGACTTTATCATTCCTATATTTTGGCTATCTTTATATATATATATTGTGACCTTTTGATCTTTCATTACTTTACATGCTTTTGTTAGTGCTTCTAGTTCTGCCGCTTGCATTGAGCAATTTGATGGTCATTTGATAGCTTTAAAAATTTTCGTTACTATAACAATCGCACATTCTGTTCTATTTTTATTTCACAGAATGCTGCTTTAGCTTCTGAATTCCACTCTACAGATGATTAAATGTGTTCATTAATTTACTTAAAGGACCTACTATTTCAGCATAATTTGGTATTCAACTTCTACAATAATTCGTTAATCCTAAAAATTACCTAATTTGCTTCTTTGTTTGTGGTTTTTGTACTTGTCGTACTTTGTTTTTCTACTTTCCACAATAGTGCGTCCATCTCTGTTTAGAGAACGTCCTAGATCATTTACTTCTCTTTTGCATAATTTGACTTTTATTTTGCTTATTTTGTGTCTGTCACTATGTAGATGATTTAATAACGCTAATGTTATTTTTCTCCTAATTCAAATGTTATACATATTACTTTATGTATTTTTTAAGTAACGTTTTAAACTCACTTAACTGTCTATACGCCACTTAATCTATACTTTTACACTCTGAATTTACATTCTTCCCATTGTTTATATTTTTTATTTGCAATTATTATTCAACAATATTCAAACAGTTGTTTCGGTTTTGTCATACTCCTGTTCATGCACCTCATGCTATTTACCCAGCACTTCATTTAAATATCTTCACACCACTCCCTCTCTTAATGCGGCGCACACACACACACATACACAAGGTGGTGTGTGAGTGCGTGAGTGCACTCCTAAGGGCAAAGGTCAGCAACACTTGAAGAGGTTTCTCTTCTTATTTTTTTTTTCTCTCTTCTTTCCTCAGCTAATAAACATGTAACCCACTTTGTCATTTTATCATACTTTACATCTCAACTCTTATTATAGTTATTCATCTAGGTTTTTATTTGTTCCATTATTTAATTATATACATATATATTTCTATATATAAAAGCGCTCTTTATATATCCAAACATACATGCATATCTTCAGTCTACCTTTTCTTCATGTCTTATTTCAATACCCCCCATTATCTCTCTTTCGCATTAGTTTATTTCATTTTGCATTAATTCTTCTTATTGATTTTTTCCCATTTCTTCATTTATTTTTACCTTTCTCTCACTTTAGCACTTTGAGATTATCTCCTATTTTATTTTTCTCTCTCTCTCTGTCTCTCTCCACACTCCACCGAGACGCTAAAAAGAGAAAAGTTGATGACGAATGCCGTGTTTCCAACAAGACATGGACTGCCAAGTAAAGGTAAAGCCGTGTGCTTAATTTGTGGTACACATGTTGCTGTGTTTAAAGAATATAGTGTAACGACCTGCTGAAGTTGATGTTGTCTTCTTGAGTTGCGGAAATGAGGAGTGAGGATAGACGTGTGTGTGGAAGGAACGAGATAAGTTGAGCTGTGTTAGTATAGGTTGCTCAATAAAAGTTTAAAAAGAGCGTCAGACTTGGTGTGCACTTCTTCTGGATACTACAATTGGTGGAAGAAGTAAAACTTTGCGCATACCGCGCTGTTTGTGTGATCATACTGCGCTGCTTTTGTGATCAGCCTGCTACGTCATCGGGAGGTACGTGCCACGTGAGGAGCTCGCCGCAAAGAGAGAGAGAGAGAGAGAGAGAGAGAGAGGCAGCGTCTACAGGTGCAGCGCACGCTGCTTGGCATGGGGGAATTCCGCCCTCAATGAAGACTCCCAGGTTTGATGGCAAGGCAAACTCGGAGGCATTTCATCCCACTTCTGACACCAATTGTAGCGTCCAGAAGAAGTGCACACCAAGTCTGACGCTCTTTTTAAACTTTTATTGAGCAACCTATACTAACACAGCTCAACTTATCTCGTTCTTTCCACACGCACATCTATCCTCACTCCTCATTTCCGCAACAGCAACGCTTCCTCCTTCTTCGCCAATCACCTTACAGGCGTGCTACGTTCACAACAAAGAGGATGCAGGATAAAGTGACAGAAATTGAAATTTTTGCATTGCATTATACATCAGGAAGTGTTGTGTAAGAAAGTGTTAAAAAATAAAACCATCAAAAGAAATCTGCTTTTGTATAAAGATAAGTTAGGTTAAATGAAAATATTATTATTACGGTATATCAAAAATAATTTAAGCAAAATTGAATTGAAATATTGTCGGTGCGGCCCCCGGTAAAAATTAATTGCCCACCCCTGCAGTAGGGTGTAACCACTGTTGTTGTTGTTGTGGTCTCCTATTTTGGTTATAATAGATTCTAATAGACAATATCAGGTCTGCGTTTTTTGGGTCCCTTTTTGACCTTACTGTTGGTTGTTCCAATACACTTTCATTTTATGGTTCTACCGCTTTCCAGTCTTTACATTTTAACTCGTCTTTTGGACTAACCTTTGGTTTGCTTGTCCCTTTTCCCATTTTATAAATTTGGAGTAATACGTCGTCCCCTACAGAGCCGAACTTAAAAGGATTACTTTTTGCTTTGTTGTAAGATAGTGGTTTAATTTATTATTGTGGTACACGTCGCTTCTACTGGAGATGGTTCCCCAGTGGAGGTGTCATGAATAATGCATCCACAGTAACCCACTATTTACTTCTCACAACTTTAATATGGAGTGATAGCCTAATGGCGATTACTCCCACACACTCTCACGTTCACACCTTTCAGTATATTGATCTACGGAAATTTCAATGTTTCATGTGGGCTCCAACACCCTCCAGGTTATTGTTTTTTACGGACAAAATTCAGTTTTTTTTCTGAATAGACGATTTTAGGTCTGCGTTGGACTCCGTCGTCCTCAGGATAATGGCTTACGGATATTTCAAATTATTGTGGGTTCCGCCTCCCTCCAGTATGTTTGTTTATGGATATTACGGATGTTTCACTTTTCGCTGGTCCCGTTTACCTGCAGTATTTTGGCATCTTCAGTTTTAGCTTATCTTATTTCGGATTTTAGAATTTTAGTTTTTAGCTTATTTCGGATATTTCAGTTTTCGCGGACACCGACGTCCTGCAGTATATTGGCCTTTTTACCTGTTAGAGCCTAGGATTTACAGGGTTTGTCTATGCGTCGTAACCCTCGGTCACACGCTTTTTCTTAGTCGTTTCTTTTTTCGTAATTCAAAATGTACTCACTGCTCTCTGCGTTCCTTCCTCTTGTCCTCGGATTTCCGTCAGTTTTTCAATTCCAGCCCGAAATGAAGAAAGCAGTTCCTCAATCAGGATTTGGATGCCATGGTCTTTCTGGTTTCAGTCATTAATGCTGGAATCGTCAAACGTGTAGGATCCGGCTCGAAGGACCAAGAAGATGTCAGGTTAAAACACTGTTGACATCTATTAATCAGACAAGAGGCAAAGAATCAAACAGAGACAGAATTAAATTTGGACTCAATTGAGGAGATACCATGTCGACATTGTAACCTCTACAATGTCACCCATGCTCTGACGAAAAAGCTTTTCGTCTCCTCTTTTATTTAAATATTCAATGTTCACGCACCAACACATGTCTCAGCAGGAAAGGGAAGTATGTAAAACAGTCATTGTTTTCGGTCACATTGAAGACAAAGAAGAGGATGTCTCGGTCGTGGGCTCATCCCTGATCCAGCCGGGGCAGGTTTCCGAGGACAATGGATAACACCTCCCGTCTCCTTCCATCGTATACCTCGGAATCTTCCAAGACTTTTGCTTGGTACAACAAAGACATCTCTCATCTGCTCACAGGAAACCCAGAGAGCGGGAAGTTTTGTGATAACTTAAAAACAATTATTCCAACATTAAGTATACTGTTTTGTACAGCCTTGATGCTCTACAGTTCCATACAGTTCCTGTGTGAGAGTTAAGGCAAACACACACGCACGCACATCATAGATTAGAACACATTGTAGCTTTGAATTAATATTTATACAGCAAATACATTAAATAAGGTTAAATAAGTAAATTCAATAAAATTGAATTAAATTTGATAAAGGTAAATTGATTATTTAAATATATTGACATTTTAATTATTTCAAGAGTAATCACGATAAAATAAAATTAAAATGTATATTCTAAAACATTTTTAACTTTTATCTGTGCAACTGGTATTAATCATATATTGTCAACCTGTGTGAAGCATGGAGTCTGAATCACGGGCGAGGGAGAAGTACAGATAACAGTCGCCACACTCAGCGCTCCAGTTATAACAAAAAGTAGATTAGCGTTAAACAAATTCTAACCAAAGAACATACTAAGTTATGAGAAGTTAAGTAAACAGACAGCAACCAAACCACAAATAATAATTGAAATAAATAACAAAAGAAAGCAAATTTCAATGTGATAAATGAAGGTGCATGTAGAATTACATGTAGAGAATAAAACTAAATGGAAATAAATGTCTGCAAGATAAGCAGTCTGCCCAGTGTTACAAGGACGAGACGTCATGAATTGTGCTCGGATTAACAATAGATAGATAGATAGATAGCACGTTATTGATTCCTTCAGGAGAGCTCCCTCAGGAAAATCAAAATTCCAGCAGCAGTGTACAAAAGTGAGATCGAATTTAAGAAGTAAAATGTAAAAAGTAACTAATGGGGGTATAAATGGAAACAAAATAGAAAAATATTACAATATAATAAAAATAAAAAGCAACAATGAGAATAAAAATATAACAGTAAAATAAGAATATAACAAGAGAAACTAGGCATTAGCGACCATGTTATGAAAAAGTATTGCACTGTTATTGTTTTGCATCCCCTGTCATCCTAGTTCCCCCCCAGAGAGGAGTTGTACAGTCTAATGACGTGTGGGACAAAGGATTTTTTTATAGTCTAAATCAGTAGTTTTTAAATGGGGGCACGAGTACCCCTGGGGGTACTTGAAAGTATGCCAAGGGGTACGTGAGATTTTTAAAATATTTTAAAAATAGCAACGGTTCTAAAAATCCTTTATAAATATATGTATAGAATAATACTTCAACAAAATAAATATTTAGAATTAAGTTCATGAATCCAAATGGATCTCTATTACAATCCCCAAAGAAGGTTGATGATTAATTCTATGTATAGAAATCTTTATTATTATTTAATCACTTGTTTAATTTTCAAAAAGTTTTTAGTTATTCTTGTATATTTTTTTCCAAATAGTTCAAGTAAGACCACAACAAATTAGCAATATTTTGCACTGTTATACAATTTAATAAATCAGAAATTGATGACATTATGCTGTATTTTACTTCTTTATCGTTTTTTTTCAACCAAAAATGCTTTGCTCTGATTAGGGGGTGCATCAATCAATCAATCAATCAATGTTTATTTATATAGCCCTAAATCACAAGTGTCTCAAAGGGCTGTACAAGCCACAACGACATCCTCGGTACAGAGCCCACATACGGGCAAGGAAAACTCACCCCAGTGGGACATCACTGAAAAGAAAAGAAAAAAGGTTGAGAAACACTGCTCTAAATCATATCTAAAGTTTAAAATTCTAAAATTCAGGTTATGAAGGAGGAATAATCGTTAAGAGATAAATAAAGAGGCATGACCCTGTTGTATTTTATAAGACTGATTATTTTGGATTATTGTGGTTGTATTGTGAAGACAGACAGAGAGAGAGAGAGAGAGAGAGAGAGAGAGAGAGAGAGAGAGAGAGAGAGAGAGAGAGAGAGAGAGAGAGAGAGAGAGAGAGGGAGAGGGAGAGGAGAGAGAGAGAGAGAGAGAGAGAGAGAGAGAGAGAGAGAGAGAGAGAGAGAGAGAGAGAGAGAGAGAGAGAGAGAGAGAGAGAGAGAGAGAGAGAGAGAGAGAGAGAGCAGGTGAAGGAAGATTGAGGGTGAAGAGGATGGGGTGAGAAAATATGGGAAAAGAATGTTTATAACCTTACGTTACGTGAATGGTTTCTAGGAGAGGAGAACAGAAAATAGAAACATTGAGTGAAGTGTAAAGAAGAGATGGATACAGGATGTTGTTTGTAAAGGAAAAAGAAAGTGAAGAAAAAAAATGAGAAAGTGACAAATGAAGGTATTCGTAAATGGTATGCTTTTGGTTGTGTTCGCTGCAACTTTGTTTATTTGTTTGTTTGGTTGTTTGAGTGAAATAGGAAGAAATCAATAGGAATAATTAGATGCAAAATGGAATAAAACTATGAGTGCGATAGATAATGAATGAATAAATGAAATAAGTTTATTTCGGTCATATAATCAACCATCAACCATTTTGTGTGAGCAGTTTAACAGTACAGATTAGACATATTAACAATCATACACATTTACACACAGAAAGAAAAGAAAAGAAAAAGAATGACCGAAAAAGGAATAGGCTGAAGCCAATGCTTATATTTGCCTATCCTATAAATTCACTGAACATTAGATTGCCTGGAACATCAACGTTAAAAGATGAAAGTAATTGTTACTATATTTTATAATGTTCAATCATTTCACCTTTCAAGGTTTTCTTAAACCATAACAAAAAACTACTGTACATGTGTTCAGCTCATCACTGAGTTTGGTACACCATTTAACTCCTAAAACTGAAATACATTTGTATTTTAAATTTTTTTACTTGACCTATTTCAAAAATCAATATCCCCCGTAAATTATAGTTTTCTCCTGATAATGTAAATAAGCTAAGAATAAAAGCTGGAAGGCTGTTGGTCTTTACTCGAAACATAATTGCCATTGTTTTAAAAATAGGTTATCTGAACATTTTAAAACATTATAACTTATAAATAATGTATTGGTATGTTCATAGTAGCACGCTTTGTGTATTATTCTAATGAGCCTTTTAAGTTTAAGTATTGGGTCTATATTTGCTCTATAAACATTTCCCCAAACTTCAAAACAATATGTTAAATATGGAAAAATAAAGGAATAATATAACATATGCAAACATTTCTTACTCAGCATGTGTCTTACTCTATACAGATTAGCAATGGATTTGAATATTTTTCCTTAATATATTCAATATGCGGCTTCCAACATATTTATGATCAATAGTATTCCCAAGAATTTAGTTCACATACTCTGTCAATTTCCACTTGATTCAATTTTAATTGTGTTTCACAATTTGTCTTTGCACCACTAAACACCACAAATTTAGTTTTGTTATCATTTAATGATAACTTATTAATATTGAACCATTTTTTAGCTGAATCAACTCAACCTCGAATTTCCTCAACGCTTTCTTCAAGTCTTCTCTTGAACAATATACATTTGTATCATCTGCAAACATAATACATTTAATTTATTAGATACTGAACAAATATCATTTAAATAAAGTATAAATAACTTAGGTCCCAATATCGAGGCTTGTGGAACACCACAAGTTACTCTTTCTGGCTGTGATTTAGTCTTATTAATTTCCACATATTAAAATCTATTACTTAAAATAACTACTTAAACACTGTTGTGAAACACCTTTCCAATTTATGGGGGTATTGGGATAGGCTTGAGGAAGATGTCTGCTGTGGTGGAGGTGAGTTTGGAAATGAATATAATAAAAAGTAAGTTTTAAGGCATTTAACTTTAAAGTGTAGTCTAACATTTTTTAGGTTGGAGTATTTTATTTTTATTTAGACATAGCATTACACAATGCATCTGGGTGGTGAGCTAAGATAGGAAAATGGCATAACTATAACCTTTACAACTGTTTGCTGTGAATAGTGTTGAATAATAATTACAAATAAAAACCTAGATTAATGACTATAATAAGAGTCGATATGTGGAGTGTTGGAAGGAGGACAAGTGTGGTTCGGCTTATCGTTTAGCACACGGCCTTGTGGGTGTGTTTGTGCTGCGCTATCAAGATAGTTGGCGCCCAGCACTGTGTGCATGTTGTGACTGGTTTGAATGAGCAGATGGAGAAACAAGAATAAAATAATTCTTTTGTTTTGTAGAATATCACGCACGGAGGGAGGTCAGAGTGCACAAGTGAAGTGTAACATGACAGCGTGCTCGAACCAACTGATAGACAAATGATAGGTTAAATTAACTTATAGATAATCTTTAGTTGAATTAAAAGGTTACTTAAATACACATTAAGTAGTACGTAGAATATTTGAATCAGGAGTATTGAGTAACGTTTAATGGGACAATTAATGCTGTGATTTTAAACGTGACATGCAAAATTGAACTAAGCAAGAGGATAACGACAAGGCTGTGACAGAGCAGCAAGGAAACAACTCTAAAATATAGATCGCTGAAACTAAATGTCAAAAGAACCAGGAGGTCAACAATCAGCTAGGGTGTATTCAACAGTGGGTGAACGTGGTTTGAGCTACAAATTCTGGAGGGAAGAATCCTCAACAAATGTAAAACCAGACAGTCGGACTCGGTTGGTGGTCGCGGTTGTCCTAGGTCAAGCCAGGGTGGAAACTGTTTTTCAGCCGGGTGACTGGTCATGTGACTGTGCCAACTTCTCTAAAACAAGACAAGCTCCGAATTGTAGCGAGAACATCATACAGGTGTGACAGAGGACGCCCACAGCAGGACTAAAAGCAGGAGATACAAACAGACCCCTGCTGGACATAAGTGTCAACGGACAATGTTATCAGTTCATGATTGACAATGGTGCCACACAATCATTGAAGCATCCCATTGTGGTCAACCTGCACACACTTTGTAATGACCTGCTTTACGAACTGTGCCCTGAAATTCAATACCGCACAGAAGGAACTTCCTGATGTTGCCTGACAGCACGACATCAGCTGACAACTACTGGGTACGCCTCTCAGGAACGAATGGAGGACGTGGACTGCTCCAACTGTCCTATCGGTGAAAGCACTGGCTGACTGAGGTGCGTCTGTGTGTGCCGCCACCCGACCTGCCAAAGTGTATGATTACCAATTAGACGACTCATACAAGGAGCCTTTTGACTCCTATATATGGTGGAACTTGTAGATCATTTGGTAAAATGACTGTTTTGTTGTTGTAATTTTCGAACACACCACCAGGGTGTGCACATCAGGGAATCAGTTATTACCACTCTCTCATGCGGTGCGTATGTAAAATTGCTGTCCTCCTGAAGTCTTTATTAAAGCCAAGTTATTCCTGCAACTCGGCATGGTTCTTCCTACTGGTAACCACAAACAGCAACATGGTGTCAGAGTAGTGGACAAACTTCTCGCCTGTGAGTACTTTTTGTACTAAAATTTGCCGCCAGAGATTTTTTTTCCTGCCGTGCGGTGGACACGCCGATCCCTAATGGCGGACGGGTTTCGTCGTCCAGACCCAGTCTTCTTCAACGACAATGTCACGGAGAACTGGCGCATTTTTGAGCAGGAATATGACAATTTCATTGCTGCTGCTCACTCGGTCAAGCCCGCAAAGACCCGTGCATACATCCTATTAAACCTCGCTGGTCCAGAAGCGATCGAGAGGGAGCGCTCGTTTGCGTACGCGCCAGAGGTGCGTGCCGCCGGCGAGGGCGGTGCTATTCTCGCTCCTGCGGAGTCGCGGGAAGATCCCGAGTGCCTGAAGAGGAAGTTCAGAGAAATGTGCAATCCGCGAACGAACAAAACATTGGAAAGGCACAAGTTCCATTCGAGAATTCAAAAGCATGGGGAGAGCATGGAATCATTCATCAGTGATTTGAAGATTAAAGCTAAAACATGTCAATTTGGAGATCTAACTGACGAACTCATATGTGACAAAATTGTGTGTGGCATAACAAACGACTCTCTGAGAAAGACATTATTGAGGGACAGTGAATTGACTCTTGCCAAGGCAATCTCAATCTGCCGCATTCACGAAATGACAGAGGAAAATATCAAAACATTGGCTACACAAGCTACCAATGTTGATGAGATTAAACCCACACAATACAAGCAATTTAAAGGCACATTCCAGAAAATTGCCCAGACTATCACAAAGTGTAGCAATTGTGGAGGGAGTCACACAGCAAAAAGGGAAATGTGTCCGGCGTTTGGACAACAATGTCACAACTGCATGAAACAAAATCACTACAAAAAATGCTGCGAGTCAAAGCCACAGAGCCAGTCCAAGTTTACCACAAACAAGCGCTATGGACAGTCTGTGTATGATGTGACAATGGATCAACACAGCCAAAGTAAAAATGACACATTCTATGTGGATGGCTTGGAAATTGAAAATTGTGTTGACACTGTAAATCCACAACAAAGAGACCAAGATGAAGGATTTGTCACAGTGTGCATAAATGACATGCCAACCGAAATGAAAGTGGATACAGGTGCTAAATGCAATGTAATGTCACTGAAGACTTTCAATAGAGTAAACAGCGGCGTGAAACTCGCCAAACAACACAAAAGCACAAATGTGGTTGCTTACGGAGGAGCCAAAATCGAGACACAAGGTGAAGCTACACTGACATGCTTTTTAAAGGGACAGCGCCACTTACTGACATTTTTCATAGTGGATAAAAATGTGACATCGCTGTTGGGCTTCCGTGCATGCCTGCGTATGGGGCTAGTCGAGTTGAGTCCCGATGTGCACCATGTCACCACAGAGAACACTGGAGAGTTCAGCGCACGGATCCTCACACAATACCAAGATATTTTCAGTGAAGAGCTCGGAGAACTACCAGTTGTTTACACAATGACAGTGGACCCCAATGTGCCGCCTGTTGTTAGGCCGGCCCACCGCATCCCCGTAGCGATGCAAGATTGTGTGAAAGCTGAACTTGAACGCATGGAACGCATAGGCGTTATTACTTCAGTCACCGAACCAACAGATTGGGTGTCATCCATGGTCGCTGCGCACAAGAAAGGAAAATCGGAAATCAGATTATGCATCAACCCCAAAGATTTAAATGAAGCACTAAAACGGCCCCACCACCCCATGAGAAGTGTGGAGGAGGTAGCAGCACAAATGTCAGGTGCGACAGTGTTTTCGGTGCTAGACGCAAAAAATTCATTCTGGCAGATCCACCTGGACAAGAAGTCCTAAATGAAGACAACATTCAGTACTCCTTTTGGACGTTACAGATTCCTTCGCATGCCTTTCGGTATTAACTCTGCAAGCGAGGTATTCCAGCGCACAATGGATCAGCTCTTTGCTGGATATCCATGCTCAGTAATTGTCGATGACATCATCATCGGAGGCCGTGATGTGGCGGAGCACGACGCCAACCTAAAAAAAGTGCTTGAACGTGTGAAGGAAATAAACCTCAAACTCAACCCGCAGAAATGCAAGTTTAGACTTGACCAAGTATGCTACGTTGGTCATATCTTCACAGGTAAAGGATTGAAAGCTGACCCCTCCAAAACTGCTGCTATCACAGAGATGCCAGTCCCCACAGATGTCACTTCACTTCAACATTTCCTGGGAATGGTCAACTATCTTGGCAAGTACATTCCAAACCTCAGTGACATCGCAACACCACTGAGGAAACTGACTCACAAAGAGACCGCATGGTGCTGGTTCCAGCAACACCAAGATGCTTTCAACCGCCTGAAAGCATGTCTCTCCTTTCCACCAGCATTGGCCTACTACAATGTCAAAGAGCCAGTCACGCTGACCTGTGACGCGTCATGTTTTGGACTAGGAGCTGCTTGCATGCAAAATGGAAGGCCAGTAGCCTTTGCATCCCGCACCCTTACAGAAACAGAAACTCGATACGCTCAAATTGAGAAGGAGCTTCTAGCTGTTGTGTTTGTGTGCACCAAGTTCAGAGACTATGTGTATGGCAAGCCCACCATAGTAGAAACTGACCACCAACCGTTGGTGACTATCTTGAAGAAACCAATTCACAGTGCCCCTGCCCGTCTTCAGCGGATGCTGCTACGCCTGCAAAGCTATGACATAAGCTTAGTCTACAAAAAAGGAAAGCACATGTACTTAGCTGACACTCTTTCAAGAGCCCCTAATGCAACAGACAGTGAGAGCCCATCTGATAGTGGTTCTTTCGACGTCATGTCGGTGAGCTACATTTCTACAGCCCGCCTGGAAGAGCTCAAGAAACACACGGAGGAGGATGAAGTATTGCAGACTCTCAATACAGTTATCCAGCGTGGATGGCCTGCCAGACAGACTCAGCTGCAGCCTGCCATTGAAGTTTTCTTCCCCTACAGAGACGAACTCACTGTGGAAGATGGAATCGTCATGAAAGGGCAGAAAGCAGTTATTCCCCGGTCACTACAAAAAGAGTACATTAAGATTGTACATAAAGGTCACCCAGGCATTGAAGCGACCAAACGCAGAGCAAGAGGTATCATCTTTTGGCCATCAATGTCACGAGACATCACTGAAGAACTACTTTCTTGCACAGTGTGCAACAGCACAAAACCACATCAGCAGAAAGAACCGCTCCATCTCCATCCAGTTCCAGACCTTCCGTGGTCCACAGTTGCTACAGACATTTTTGAATGGCGTGGACAACACTACCAGGTGCTAGTGGATTCCCATTCTGGACGGTTCGAAATTGACCTTCTACAAAACATCACAGCAACAGCTGTAATTTCCAAATTGAAAAGACATTTTTCAGTGCATGGTACACCACATACACTGCTATCTGACAATGCAAGACAGTATAAGTGTGAGCAATTCAGGAAGTTTGCTGAGGAGTGGGACTTCATCCGCACCACCAGCAGCCCAGAGTTTCCCCAGTCGAATGGACTCGCGGAAAGAGCTGTCAGGAGTGCCAAGCAACTGATGGAGAAATCCCACCGGGACAAAACTGATGTCTTCCTAAACCTCCTTAACCTCAGAAACATTCCCCGAGATGCAGACCTTGGTTCCCCTGCCGAACGGTTAATGTCAAGACAAACGCGTGCAGCTATCCCAGTGTGTACCAGACTACTACAACCAACAGCAAAAGACTCAAGACAAGTACACGCTCGACTAGTCGACAAGAGAACTACGGTGAAACGTCACTACGACAAGTCAAGTCGCCCACTGAGTCCCTTGACAGAAGGGCAAGTGATCCGTATGCAGACTCCTGCTGGACATGACCGACTTGGAATAGTGGAAAAGTCGTG
The DNA here is from genome assembly GCF_033978785.1 of Entelurus aequoreus. Classification (NCBI taxonomy): domain Eukaryota; kingdom Metazoa; phylum Chordata; class Actinopteri; order Syngnathiformes; family Syngnathidae; genus Entelurus; species Entelurus aequoreus. Next base: position 60,044,935 of record NC_084733.1, on the reverse strand, counting down.
CGAAGAGCCACGTTCCTACATCATCCAATCCGATGGGAGAAGATACAGGAGGAATCGTCGCCACATCCTCGCGGTTCAAGAACGACCACCAACACCGCTTCAGAACGACGAAGCAGACTCTCAGGATGGTAGACATACCATGGTGGACTTAGTCCCTCCCACACCACTGAGAGAAGAGACAGTGATTAGGCAAACGGAAAGTGCATCACCAATTCGACCCAGATTCACGACGCAGACTGACACAGCTTACACAACACGTGCAGGTCGAGTGTGTAGACCCAATCCAAAGTATGTGCAGTAAGAAAAGAAAAACGTGTGTGTGTTTATTTTGAGAGATAGTATTTTTCTACCTGTTCTGTGAAGTGTTTAGATATTTCATGCAGATAGTGAATTGTTTGTACTCACCCTACACAGTTAAGAGATTTAATCTCAGTTACATATAGAAATTAATTTCACTTATCTGTTTTTGTTTTTTATGAAGGACTCTTAACTAAAAGGGAAGGATGTAGATCATTTGGTAAAATGACTGTTTTGTTGTTGTAATTTTCGAACACACCACCAGGGTGTGCACATCAGGGAATCAGTTAATACCACTCTCTCATGCGGTGCGTGTGTAAAATTGCTGTCCCCCTGAAGTCTTTATTAAAGCCAAGTTATTCCTGCAACTCGGCATGGTTCTTCCTACTGGTAACCACAAACAGCAACAGAACTCAAGGTATGGCCGCTCATGTGAACTATCCTTAAAACAATTAGCATGGTATAAGATGGACAATTGCTGTCCCACATTGTTCCCTTGTCCTCTGTCCCGCCTACGAAACCAAATATTTAGTTCGAATGATAAAACAGGGCGTAGCTGCCGCTGAATGAACCGATACGCAAATACCACATTTTTAATTGTTTCGGTTGTCTGTTAAAAACATAGTATGGGCTGCAGTTTGGACACTCCCACTGTAGGCTACAAGGAGCTAGCAGCTACACAATAGCTGAGCTAAAATAACACATTTAAGCATATCAATTAATTTTAGTTGCTTATTACATACACAACGTCGCTTAGAGACAGAAGTCTGTAGAAAGTATTCAGTAACAAATGTGTCCGCATCATTAAACTTTCTACAACAGGAAACATACTGAACAAATCCAGCAGTTACTGTCAGACTCTAAAATGGGGTACCTTTGTCTATCGGAGACATGGTTAAAACCTGCAACACCTTTTGTTCTAATTAATGTACCGGGGTACAAGATTACAGAAAAAACAGATCAAGTGGCAAAGGGGGGAGGAGTTATGATTTATGTAAGGGAAAACATTAAAAGTGAACAGATAACCCTCCCAGTAGATCATCTTGAGTGTGTTGGAATTAAAATCACATTTCCTCAGAAATGTAATTCAAGGTAATTGTAGTATACCAACCGACCACAGCTAAAGACATTTTGATGACAGATGTGAACAGGATTATGTATTGTCTTGGTGTGATGATGTAAATAAGGTGTGGTTGTATTGTATATTAAGAATTTGTCGATGAAGGGGCATTTTATGACTTTTCTTAATTTGATTATATGCTATAGTATGATTATTTATTGATTAATGATCAATTATTATGAATGTATATATATTATTTATTATGATTAATTAGTGTCATAATTTTATTGCATGATTTTTGTATCCCTGTAATTTAGGTAGCCAGGGACTGCAGATGGAAAGTAGCTATTTAGATATAATCTGGTACAGAACATATCTGTTTCTGAACTTAAAGTTTCTGTGCATTGTCCTATCATATATAGCAGACCTGGGCATTCATCCGGCCCTTTGTACGTCCCTGTCCGGCCCGCGTGAGGCCAATCATAAATTACAAAATACATTTTAAAAAGTATTTATTCGAGTGTGCAATACAACGGTGCTTTTGTTTTGAAAAGCGTTATTTATATTACTTCCGTGTGGACGTATGCTTGTGCGCGATTGTGAGCGAATATGAACAGCTGCAATCACAAATTACAAAATAAAGTTTAAAAAACATCTATGTCGTGCGTGCAATACAACTGTGCTGCTTTTATTTTGAAAAGTGTTATTTATGGCCGTATGTCCGGGTGTAACCTGTGAGTGAAGGTGCACAGCGACAAGTAATGCCCGGTTTACACCCGAGATGCTAAAAAGAGAAAAGTTGATGACGAATGCCGTGTTTCCAACAAGACATGGACTGCCAAGTAAAGGTAAAGCCGTGTGCTTAATTTGTGGTACACATGTTGCTGTGTTTAAAGAATATAGTGTAACGACCTGCTGAAGTTGATGTTGTCTTCTTGAGTTGCGGAAATGAGGAGTGAGGATAGACGTGTGTGTGGAAGGAACGAGATAAGTTGAGCTGTGTTAGTATAGGTTGCTCAATAAAAGTTTAAAAAGAGCGTCAGACTTGGTGTGCACTTCTTCTGGATACTACAATTGGTGGAAGAAGTAAAACTTTGCGCATACCGCGCTGTTTGTGTGATCATACTGCGCTGCTTTTGTGATCAGCCTGCTACGTCATCGGGAGGTACGTGCCACGTGAGGAGCTCGCCGCAAAGAGAGAGAGAGAGAGAGAGAGAGAGAGGCAGCGTCTACAGGTGCAGCGCACGCTGCTTGGCATGGGGGAATTCCGCCCTCAATGAAGACTCCCAGGTTTGATGGCAAGGCAAACTGGGAGGCATTTCATCCCACTTCTGACACCAATTGTAGCGTCCAGAAGAAGTGCGCACCAAGTCTGACGCTCTTTTTAAACTTTTATTGAGCAACCTATACTAACACAGCTCAACTTATCTTGTTCTTTCCACACGCACATCTATCCTCACTCCTCATTTCCGCAACAGCAACGCTTCCTCCTTCTTCGCCAATCACCTTACAGGCGTGCTACGTTCACAACAAAGAGGATGCAGGATAAAGTGACAGAAATTGAAATTTTTGCATTGCATTATACATCAGGAAGTGTTGTGTAAGAAAGTGTTAAAAATGAAACCATCAAAAGCCATCTGCTTTTGTATAAGGATAAGTTAGGTTAAATGAAAATACATTATTATTATTATTTATCTTACGGTATCGAATATTAAACTTCAAACCCTTGTTACGTTGAATGAGTTTAAAGCTTCTGTAAAAGGACTGCAGTCTACCTTGTCTGTATGCACATGTGTTATGTGAGCAAGTTTTAATGTCGTAAATGTGATGTTTTATGTATTTGTTTACTGTTTTTAATGTAACCTTGCTGCTGCCCTCTTGGCCAGGTCTCCCTTGGAAAAGAGATCTTTGATCTCAACCTGGTTAAATAAAGGCTAATAATAATAATAATATCAAAAATAATTTGGGCAAAATTTATTTGAAATATTGTCGGTGTGGCCCTCCAGCAGTGCTCGGGTTGCTCATGCGGCCCCCGGTAAAAATTAATTGCCCACCCCTGATATATAGACTAAATTAAATAAACTACTTTGTGAATTATTGAGGCCACAATAATTCACTAGGTGTTTTAAAATATCAAATTACTATTGCAAAAGCAAACATTGACCTCAAACATGACCTGTCCTCCGCCTCTGTTCTTGCTGCGCTTGACTATCAGCTGCCTTTTCTTTTTCTTGGATGTTTCTGAAAGTACCACTACTACCACTACTGCTACTACTACTACAACTACTACCACTACTACTACGACTAACACTGTCCCTTTTTCAGGGACCGAGGGGGGAGGTGAGTTTGGATTGGGTCAAGTTTGAGCGTGTCGAGGTTTTTATTTAATTGATATGATCAATCCGGTACAAGGATAAAGGTACGTAATGATTTGGGTTGACAATTACATTGGTTGGCGGAAGCAACCCCAACCTCAAAAGAGGATACGAATTCGGTAATTACATGTTTTGTGAATGATCTAATATCCCGACATGGTTTCCCCAAAAATATTAGGTCAAACAACGGCACCCATTTTAAGAAAACAGGTTATCATCTTCAGTCACAAGGTAAGGTTGAAATGACGAACCAGAAAATCTAAACAAATTGGCTAAAATCTGTGCACAGACCAAATTGAATTTGATTGACATGTTGCCATTAGCGTTAATGATCATTCGAATTTCCCTGAATAAAACTGTTTTTACGGCCTTCAAATTTTTCACCCTATGAACTGAATACAGATCAGCCCTTCCCAGGACCAGCAGCTTCCTAGTAAGGCGGAGAGACCATGAGACCAAAATGGTATGTTTACAAAATACAGAATTTGTGTGCCAGTTCCTCTGTGCAGATTCCAGGATGACAGCCACCACTCCAGATTCCCTTCCACCCGCCGAGAGGGGCACGGTCAAAGTCGGATCCCAGACCAACACCCGATACCTGACTGGAAGGAGCCGAGAGGAGAGACAACACCTTGCCAGCGATGACGGGAACGACTAAGGTTGCCAGCCACGATGTGTCCGTCGGACCTCCAGCAGCTGTGGAAGGAGGTGTTGGGAGTGCCGAAGCGGCGAGGAAGCCTTGAAGCAAGCCGAGGGCCTGGACCAAAGCCCCAACAGCCCCAACTCTACCTCAGCTTTCCCCAAAGCCCCAACAGCTCCAACTCTACCTCAGCTTTCCCCAAAGCCCCAACAGCTCCAACACTACCTCAGCTTTCCCCATAGCGGCCAGCGCGCACATGCCATTGCACAGTCTGCCCAATGGACTGAGCCACACCCCAAAGAGAGACAGAGCCAGACTGTTTGAGTGGATCTCCTTCTTCACCAAGGCAGCCAAAAGCCCTACGAGGTGTCGGCAGGCCTCCAGCCTGAGGCACCACCGAGCCATCTACACGAGCACTAATCGAGCATGGACTCATACGAAATTCAGTTGTGTTCAAAATCAATTGGTAATCAACAATATTGGTAACTACATTCATTGCAAATGCCGGAAAAATAATTCTGCAAATGCCTTACAGTCATAAGTCTATATACATTTTAAAACAGATTTGTTTGTTTAATCATTAATGTGAAATACATCTGAATAAGCACATATATATATATATATGCATCTAATTATGTTGAATGATGTTCATGATCAACGTATTCTGTTATTCCTATACTAAATCAAAGGGTAGACCACTAATTGTGTTCTGTGATATGGTTTTACTGCAGGCTGGTAACAGCGATCGCTCCGTAGAAGGGTCATAGAGGAATTTCGCCTCGTATAAAAACATTGAGGTTTTTGCCTCTATCTGTGGTAGAGATTTTAAGTAAGTGGCCTATGTCAGAAATCGGTATGGGCTAGCGTTCTAGAACCCTGGAAGAGGGGTATGTGGTGGAATTTCTGACCTTTGAGCTATATTTCGTGTCTGTCAAGAATGTCTGCTCGTTTCTTTTCTCTTCTATTCTAAACCATTGAAGGACTGGATGTAGGCCAAAGTTCAATATGGAGTCGGGCCGACCATTCTACAAAATGTTTTGATTGTCTAAGCATGACTAAGGGATTCAAGGATGTTGCAAAACAAACAGGTCGAAAACATCAGGACCTTGACGCATGAGGGAAACAGATAAAATAGCCAAGTGACAAGGGCTGAGAGAGATTGCTTGATTCTTGTGTCCTCCGGAGGACGTTTGTCTGTCTGCACAGGCAGCTCAATCCAACTTTGTACTTTTGATTATTGGTAAGTAAACATTTTGTACTAAACTCACTTTTGTTGCAGTTTAAGCTTCGGACAATCCACTACAAAAGAATTCCACCTGAGAAGCATAAAAAATGTGTCTCCTCAGTTCCCAAACGTTTACTGAGTGTTGTTAAAAGGAAAGGCCATGTAACACAGTGGTGAACATGCCCTTTCCCCAACTACTTTGGCACGTGTTGCAGCCATGAAATTCTAAGTTAATTATTATTTGCAAAAAAAAAATAAAGTTTATGAGTTTGAACATCAAATATCTTGTCTTTGTAGTGCATTCAATTGAATATGGGTTGAAAATGATTTTTAAATCAATGTATTCCGTTTGTATTTACATCCAACACAATTTCCCAACTCGTATGGAAACAGGGTTTGTATGTACAATATATTTGACTCCCAGTGTGTGTGGGAGCCAGAGTACGGCCCCAGCCACCCAGTGAGCCCAACCCACAAACAGCAGATGTGGTGCCCAGGGAACCAGGGACCACCAACCCCAAGCAGCCAGGCCGGCCAGCGACAGGAAGCCCAGAGCCAGGCCCACAACGCCGCCCGTAAGAGCCATGTAAGTTAGTGGTGGAACGGAGCACTCTTAATGGAATATGGCTGTGGGGATCAAGACGATGAGCAGAAACAGAAGCCTGTCTGTCTCATCCATCCATCCATTTTCTACCGCTTATTCCCTTCGGGGTCGCGGGGGGCGCTGGAGCCTATCTCAGCTACAATCGGGCGGAAGGCGGGGTACACCCTGGACAAGTCGCCACCTCATCACAGGGCCAACACAGATAGACAAACAATATTCACACTCACATTCACACACTAGGGCCAATTTAGTGTTGCCAATCACTGTCTGTCTCATGTCAGATGAAAATAAATGATCTGCGGTGACTTGACTCCATTACATTCTCATGAGCATAGACACTGCCTTAAATGAAGTGAACCGATAACCTCTTGTTTCTGTCTGGGGAACACATCACTGATTCCACTTCATGTTTTTGCATGTATGATAATTAATTAATTACCTGGAGCTGGAGCCTATCCCAGCTGCATTCGGGCGGAAGGCGGGGCACAGATTGACAAACAACATTCACACACTAGGGTCAATTTAGTGTTGCCAATCAACCTATCCCCAGGTGCATGTCTTTGGAGGTGGAAAGAAGCCGGAGTACCCGAAGGGAACCCACACAGTCACGAGAAGAACATGCAAACTCTACACAGAAAGACCCCAAACCAGGACATTCTTATTGTGAGGCACCAGCACAAACCTCAGCTCCACCTTTCCAGTCAAATTGACTGGCGCAAAATGGGATGGACCAAGCGATAGGAGTATATTTTGCTGCAATTATTTTAATGATTCAGACTTTGAAGAAGAAGGATTTTGGGAGGAGTTTACATGGGAAAACAATCAAAAGACTTAAGCCAAATGTGATACCGAAAATCAGGAGCACATTCCAGGGGAGAAAGACTGAGTCAGAATCTGCAAAAAAAACCAGAGAAGTGAAGTGCATACCCGGTAGTCAAGAATGAGACAAATAAAAGGTAAGTCGCTAGTATTCTATTTTGCATCCTCTTCTCCTGATGTTGTCCTTAAAATGCTTGAGGAAACACAGGCAATGGCGTCAATGGAAAAGAAGATCAAAGAGCTGAGAAGTCCAGAAATGGCGATTTTTTTGTATTTCTTTTTTGCTCATAATATTGAGTCGACCATATCAGTTTTGATGTAATCATGTACCAGGGCAACATATATATGCCCTGGTACATGCATATAAAAGTGGTGATCCTTGATTGTTCATTTACACGGGTAGTCTTCCTTTATCTTTTTTTGTCTCTTCAGACAAAACTTTTAGGTTTTTTTTAGCTTCTGCAATGATAGCAGTAATTGCACATAGGCATTTTTCTTCTTTTAGTTTTCTGGCGGCACGTATGCGTTCACAACGAATTATGTCTTTTTAACGCAAGGGGAAAGGGAGAGTGACGTGTGCCATAAGGCAAGTCAGCACATTTGTTTTTTGTGTGGCAGGTGTCAGGCTTGCTACTGACAGTTTGGTCATGTTTGGATTTTCCTCTGTTTTGGTGTTTTATTTCCTGTCCAGCGTTATTTCTAGTTTCCGCTTCCTATGTTTATAATCACTTCCTGTCCTGGTGCTCTTGTTTTGGCAGTATTTACTGTTTGGTCTCTGTGTTTTGAAGCACCTTTACTCTCTGTTCCATGTCCTGTCAGCACACCTGATTCTAATTAAATAGTTATTTTTAGTTCCACCTGGGGGCAGTACATGTGCCTCATAATACGAAGGTCCTGGGTTCGTTCCTGGGCTCAGGATCTTTCTGTGTGGGGTTTGCATGTTCTCTCCGTGACTGCGTGGGTTCTCTCCGGGTACTCCGGCTTCTTCCCACCTCCAAAGACATGCACCTGGGGATAGGTTGATTGGCAACACTAAAATGGCCCTAGTGTGTAAATGTGAGTGTGAATGTTGTCTATCTGTATTGGCCTTGCGATGAGGTGGTGACGTGTGCAGCTGGGATAGGCTTCAGCACCACCTGAGACCCTGTAAGGGACAAGTGGTAGAAAATGGATGGATGGATAGTTCCACCTGGTTCCTTCCTTCAGTGGTGTATCATTTTACTTTTGAGACTGATGCTTAGTGTGCTGTTTTCCCTGCCTTCTGTGAGTATTAAATTAGTTTTACTTGCATTCTGCCTGCCATTCTCTGCATCCTTGGGGTCACGCTGCAAGCAACGCTCTCCAGATCCCTGACAGAAAGGTTCCAGTGAAAGCAATACAATACTCCTCAAGCCATCACCTCTAGGTGTCATTCAACTGTAAGTCCATGTATCATCCCAAAAGTTATGAAAATAGTTTATGTAGGTTGAAAATTTACTTAGTGCTGCTATTAAGAGGTATATCAAGTCTGGCGATGGAAAGGAGACATTTAGTTATCTATCGATTACTCAAAAACGAATTGATTGTCACGGCCAGGGCGCATTCCAATGCGTCCTCATCTGTGCCTCATGACGAGCGCACCGCGGGCCACGCCCACATGCGCTCTCTCATCCTTGCGCCCTGCTTGTCTCACCTTGGGACACGCCCACGGCCGCGGCGCACTTCCAGGGACGCGCCGTGCGCGTCTCCGCTCTGCAGCAGCCACCAGCTGCAATCATTCACTGACAATCGGCCCACCTGTCGGTAATGAGGACGCTGCCTTCATAAGCCTGCTGAACCGGCCATCAGGGCCGGAATATAGTCTCCTGTACAGTAAGCGATCATCGCCTGCTTTATGTATCTTGCTCTCTCAGTGTTTTCCCTTCCGTGTTTTCATTGTCGTGTCATCCTACCGCAGACCTCCGTTCCCGTGTTTTGACGTTGCTGTGTGTCTCGTCATTCCTGGTCGTTCCCCTGCTTCTCGGACTGCCCCCTTGGATCTGGACCTCCCGCTTGGACACGGATTCCCCTCTTCCCCTGGACTTCCTCATCTCTCGTTCAACACTTGGTAGCACACACTTCAGCTAACTACACACATAGCCTAACACCACATACACTTTTGGATCTAGTTCACACTCAATTCTATTGTTTATTTGTATTGTTTGATTATTATATATATATATGGTTAATATATATAATAAATCATTGTTCATACTGCCCCCTGGTGTCTGAGCCGTCATCTCCCTTTAGTAAACCACAACATTGATATGGGAAATGACTGCCGGATTCATTTAAAAAATTATATAAAGAGAACAGTGTGTTGGGATATTTCAGTCGTTTGGATGTTATGGGTCCTCTTTTTTTCATTCACAATCCCTATGTGAGACAAAAATAAATATGTTCTCTTTTTTATGCATTCTAATTTGTAATATTCTGCGCATAAAGCCCTCTGAAAAAAACTTCCAAAAACAAACAACACTCAATATACAGTACATGTCGTGACTTGCAAATTAGGTATTATTATTAAGTATTAGCGACATTGTTATAATAATTGTATATAGTTTGTGGGTTGATTTACCCAGATAGATTTTCATCGGGAAGGGTAAAAGGGTGTAAACGCTAAATTAAGAAAAAAAACCAAGGGTCACTTAGTCTCCTTATTTTTTATTTTTCACAAAAAAATTATGATTTAACAATTTGTTTTCCATCTATTTGTAATGCTCCACAATATGCATTCAAATTAATATAAAGATTTGATTAAAAATTGTACAATAATAGTTTCACACAAAAAAGGGGGAAAAAGAAGAATAAATCACCACCGGGTAGGCGTAAAGACAATTGGATTGACAGTCCTGCCAACATACTTGCCAACCCTCCCGGATTTTCCGGGAGACTCCCGAAATTCAGCGCCTCTCACGAAAACCTCCTGGGACAAATTTTCTCCCGAAAATCTCCCGAAATTCAGGCGGAGCTGGAGGCCACGCCCCCTCCAGCTCCATGCGGACCTGAGTGAGGACAGCCTGTTTTCACGTCCGCTTTCCCACAGTACAAACAGCGTGCCTGCCCAATCACGTTATAACTGTAGAATGATCGAGGGCGAGTTGTTGGTTTCTTATGTGGGTTTATTGTTAGGCAGTTTCATTAACGTCCTCCCAGCGCGGTAACAACACACAACAACAGCAGTCACGTTTTCGTCTACCGTAAAGCAGTTCGTCTGCCGTAAACAGCAATGTTGTGACACTCTTAAACAGGACAATACTGCCATCTACTGTACATGCATATGTGACAATAACATCTACGGCTTTTAGAGAGTGCACAACTGCGCACACAACAAGGAGACGAAGCAGAAGAACGAGGAAGATAGAGCCATGGCAACGCCGACGACGAGTAAGATTAAGAAATACGCTTGTAAGTTCCAAGCCGCAGCTGCGATTGGACCTGGATAGTCTCCGGGAAGAAGTAGTGGACTACCAAGTGCTTGGCAGTGAAGATCTTCCTCAGGAAGCAAAGATTGACCGGTTTTGGGCCATGCTAGGGAGAGATGGAAGATTCCAGACTCTAGTGCATTTGATGAAAGCACTTTTGTGCGTGCCACACAGCAATGCATCATCAGAGAGGGTGTTCAGCATGGTTGGAAAAATAGTGACAGAGAATAGAACAAGGATGGACAATTCAACCTTTAACTCAACAATGAGTATGAGTGTTATGTGTGTGTAGATGTGTAAATAAATTAACACTGAAATTCAAGTATTTATTTTATTTATATATATATATATATATATATATATATATATATATATATATATATATATATATATATATATATATATATATATATATATATATATATATATATATATGTATATATATATATACATATATATAATTAAATAAATATATATATATATATATATATATAGCTAGAATTCACTGAAAGTCAAGTATTTATTATATATATATATATATATATATATATATATATATATATATATATATATATATATATATATATATATATATATATATATATATATATGAAATACTTGACTTGGTGAATTCTAGCTGTAAATATACTCCTCCCCTCTTAACCACGCCCCGCCCCAACCCGACCACGCCCCCCACCTCCCGAAATCGGAGGTCTCAAGGTTGGCAAGTATGCCTGCCAACAAGGTGTCCATTATTTATTTTTAAGGGAGTTGGTAACTCTAGACCCAAAGCTACACAAGCACATGACAAGAATAATAGCACTTTAATTTTTTAATTGACACTGACATTCACAGAGCCGCGCTGCTTGCATGGGAAAAAACTGAAATCATTTGCTGCATTGTACCAGAGTCTATTATATGAAATGTCATTAACATTTTACAATATTTGTCATCTCAGTTGTAGCCAAGCTGAAACATTCCAAACAATAGTTTCATAGCACATTTGCGAAAAAAATTTCAGTGGAAAGGTTTCATGGAGCACAGTTACTATTATTGCAAATAATGTTGGAGCCAGCCAGGCTTTATATGGTCCCTTTTTGCCCTCATTACAGTTGTGGTAGAGGCAGTGCGCTCACCAAGATGAATAATTAGCTGGGATAAAAGCAGATTCATGCAAATTTAAAATACAGCTAAAGAACAGAGGTCCAACTGACAAAGGTGTATAAATAATACCATGTCAGTGCTTTTTCCGAATGCCACATTTCTCAACCAATTCCAAAATTTTAACATTTAGCTCATTTAAGACAAACCGACTGACCATTGTTTTAAAAAATGTTTTAACAGGTTAGTGTTATCACACGATCCCTTTTTAGACAAGCAGTAAACTTAGAAGGTAAAACACAAGCTGTTGGTTAAAAAAATGAATTGCTCATGAAGTCGATAACAGTTAAAATCACACTCGAAAACAATATCAACTTGACTTGTTAAAGGGGAACTGCACTTTTTTTGAAATTTTGCTTATCTTTCACAATCATGAGAGACAAGAACACACCTGTCTTTTTTGTTAGAATTTTAAAGATGACAAACGCTTGCAAGATGGGGCTAATAGGAGTCACTATTGTAGCCTTTAAAACCCTCTAAAACAACTTCAGAACCCACCATCAACGTACTTATGGGATCTTTCTGTGTGGAGTTTGCATGTTCTCCCCGTGACTGCGTGGGTTCCCTCCGGGCACTCCGTCTTCCTCCCACCTCCAAAGACATGCACCTGGGGATAGGTCGATTACCAACACTAAATGGTCCCTAGTGTGTGAATGTGAGTGTGAATGTTGTCTGTCTATCTGCGTTGGCCCTGCGTTGAGGTGGCGACTTGTCCAGGGTGTACCCCACTGAGATAGGCTCCAGCGACCCTGAAAGAGACAAGCAGTAGCAAATGGATGGATGGGATGGATATTATTATATACCATATATAACAAATCCCAATTACCATATACAATATTACAGTAATCAAACATGACTGTGTTTTCTAATCATGGTGGACTTGGTAACAGACAACGAAGACGACTATTTTTGGACAAATGAGGATTTACAACCTTATCTTTTTGAAACTAAATATACGGAGGATAAACTGCTGCTCATAGAAGCGAGCATGAAGAAGAGGCTGAAATGTTGGAGCAGACGGACGCCGAGAGAGTGCGACATAGTCACGCTGCAAATCTGAAACTTTGAATTAATGGATTGTTTACCCAAATCAACTGGAAACATCCCTGGTCTACTTCCATGACAGGGAAAAAGGACATGCCATCAGCAACCCCTCCAAAGTCCAGAAGGCAAAAGGAAATCGAACGACTGGTCAAAGAGAGAAGGTTTTTGAGGAAGGAATGGAAGAGAGCCTCACTGGAGGAAAGAGTGGGCATTGACCTCCTGCAAACAGACCTGAAGGGACACCTGGGAAGATTGCGGAGAGCTGAAAACCTCAGGACTCGACGCAAGAGGAAGGAAAGGGCGAGAACATCCTTCTACAAGGACCCTTTCAGATTTGTGAAAGGCCTCTTCACAAAGGAAAAGAGTGGATCACTTAAGGTGCCAAAGAGGGAACTGGAAGACCACCTGAAAACCACTCACACAGACAGTCAAAGATTCGAAGAGAGAGAGATACCATCAGACATGCCACCAATACCTCAACCAGAACACCAACTGGACGACAGTCCCCCAAGGTGGAGCGAGGTTGAGGAAGCAATGAGGAAATCAAGGGCAGCTTCAGCTCCAGGACCAAATGGAGTTCCATATCAGCTGTACAAAAATTCCCCAAATGTCTTACGCTTTCTGTGGAGGCAGATGAAGGTGATGTGGACGAAGCAAACCATCCCAAAAGTGTGGCGCAGAGCTGGGGGAGTGTTAATCCCAAAGGAAAAAGATGCCTCAAACATCGATCAATTCCGGCAGATCAACCTGGTAAACGTTGAAGGGAAGGTCTTCTTTAGCATCGTTGCTAAAAGGATGACAACGTACCTGAAGCAAAACAGCTTGATTGATACATCCGTGCAGAAAGCTGGAATACCTGGTTTCTCAGGCTGCTTGGAGCATACAAGCATGATATGGCACCAAATCCAATCTGCCAAGAGGGAAGGAAGAGACCTGCACGTCTTATTCCTAGACCTAGCCAATGCTTTTGGATCCGTCCCTCATTCTCTCATCTGGACAGCCTTCAACTTCTTCCACATCCCAAATACCATCACAAACCTCGTGAAAAACTACTTCCGTGATCTGCAATTCTGTGTCAAAACAACAGAATACACAACATCATGGCAATCTCTGGAGGTGGGAATAATGGCTGGATGTACCATCTCCCCTCTAGCCTTCACCATGGCTATGGAAGTGATAATTCCAGCTTCCAAATGGGTTGTGGGTGGAGAACGTCTGAAAGGGGGACAGCGTCTACCTCCCATCCGTGCCTACATGGACGACATGACCACCTTGACCTCAACCATTGCATGCACTAAACATCTGCTGGGAAAGCTTCATGCCAACATTTCATGGGCACGGATGAAGTTTAAACCCAGCAAGTCCAGGAGCATATCTATCGTCAAGGGGAAACTCACGGACCAGAGGTTCTACATCGAGGATACTCCCATTCCGTTGGTGTCAGAGCTGCCAGTCAAGAGTCTAGGGCGATTGTACAACGCAAGTCTCAAAGACTCGGACCAGAGCAATCAGCTGAGGGAAGAAACCATCAAAGGCCTTGCCCGCATTGACAAGACCTTACTTCCTGGCAAGTTGAAACTGTGGTGCCTACAGTTTGGATTGCTCCCCCGTTTGATGTGGCCACTAACGGTCTATGAGATCCCCATGTCCAAAGTCGAGAAGCTGGAGAGAACAGTCAGTGCATACATCAAGAAGTGGCTTGGCCTTCCACGGTGCCTCAGTAACATCGGCCTATATGGTCATGGTGCCCTGGAACTGCCCATCTTTAGCCTCACGGAGGAGTTTAAATGCACCAAGGTGAGGCTGAGCATGACACTGACTGAGTCTCAAGATGAGGTGATCCGAGCGGTTGCTCCCAGACTGACAACCGGGAGGAAATGGATCCCATCTGAGGCCGTACAACAAGCCAAATCTGCTCTCAGGCATGGAGACATAGTGGGACAAGTGCAGCACGGAAGAGGTGGGTTTGGACTTGGGGCTAGTCGACCCACATGGCACAAAGCAACATCAGCCCAGAGGAGAAAGCTGGTGGTTGATCAGGTTCGACAACAAGAGGAGGCAGACAGATGTGCAACAGCAGTGGCACAGTCCAAACAGGGACAGTGGACTAGCTGGGAAAACCTGGAGCATCGTAAGCTCACATGGAAGGATCTTTGGGAAATGGAAGGGAGCCAAATCAGCTTCATCATCAGAGCCACCTACGATGTTCTTCCCACACCCAAGAACTTAAACCAATGGTTTGGAGAAGATCCTTCTTGTGCACTCTGTCAAACCCCTGCAACACTCCGTCACATCCTCACTGGCTGCAAAATCAGTTTGTCTCAAGGCCGCTACACCTGGAGGCACAACCAGGTCTTGAGACAGCTGGCGATCACCCTGGAGGAAAAGAGAAATAACAACAAGGCCCTCCCTCCCCCAATCCCTAGTCACTCAATCACCACTCAGTTTGTAAGAGCAGGACAACTCCCACCAAAACCATCTGCAAGAGTGGAGGCAACCCTTCTGGACTCTGCCCGGGACTGGAAAATGCAGGTTGACTTGGACCACAAACTCATCTTCCCGCCTGAAATCATTACAACCAGCTTCAGGCCGGACCTGGTCTTGTGGTCAACCTCCCAGAAGACTGTGTTCATTGTTGAACTAACTGTACCATGGGAAGCAGCAGTTGGTGAAGCATATGAGCGCAAACAACTGAGGTATGCGGACATAGCAGCCGAGGCAGAGCAGCGCGGCTGGCGTGCCCGAGTGCTTCCAGTTGAAGTCGGGTGCAGAGGCTTCGTTGCTACGTCCACAACCAAGCTCCTCAAAGGAATGGGATTGAGAGGTCAGGCCTTCCGGCGGGCTGTCAAATCGCTGTCAGATGCTGCTGAACAAAGTAGCAGATGGATATGGTTCAAGAGAAAGGACCCAAACTGGGCTGCTAAATGACATCTAGGGGTAAAGGCAGAGGGGGGCACACCTGGGACGCCAGATGTCGCCGTTGAGCCCTCCGGAGGTGTCGTGGGCCTATCAACGAAACACCAGTGAAGGAGGGTGCCCACCTGAAGACCCCAGTGAAGCTTTTTCCCCTAACCCCCCACACCCCACTCAACACTAACTGCTGATTAATCTGAGGGATTGTACTATCTAGTCCTATGAGCTCAACTAATCCAAGATGGCGCCAGTATGTGCTTTGGCCTGCCGTCTCTCGCTGTCAGCTCTGTTCGTTTTTATGCTGTTTGCGTCTATTGTCGTCTCTGTCAGCTCACTGCTTGTGTATGACCGCCAAACGCTGTTGGATCTTTGCCCCTCTCCCACGGATATGATCAACTTCGACGTTGGTTTTTCGACGTCCCAGTCATCTTACTCACCCGGCCGGATTCCTGCCTTCCTTTCCCGCCTCCTGGCTGCTCTCCCCCGGCGGAAGCGTCACTGGCGCCGTGGCAAACGTGGCGGCCAGTTGGTGAAAGTTAGGGCACTCCTGGCCCGGCTTCCCGTGGCTTCCCGAAGGAGGAATGGTGTGATACCTGGTCTCTTCCTGCACCCACGCTCGCTGGATCCCATCGGTTCCTGGCTTGTTCCTGTCGTCGGTTTGAAGGGAGAGGCTCTCCCCCATCGCTCCTGCTGTACCTTACCCCAGAAGCGCGGGGTTAATTCCCGCCACCTGCGGGCTCTGTGTCGGGCCCCACCCGGATCAGCTGCGGCCTTGGACGTGCCGGCCCCCGCCAGGTTTGGTCTTGTTGTCTACAGTCAGTTGTTGCCCTTCTTAGAGGATAATGGTATCACTGCGCTGTTCCAGTCCGGTTTTAAAGCCCTCCACAGCACAGAGTCAGCGCTTCTAAAAGTTTCTAACGATATCCTCCTGTCAACAGATTCTGGTAAATATGTTGTCCTGGTGCTTTTAGATCTGTCTGCTGCGTTCGACACCGTCGACCACGCCACCTTAATCACTCGTCTCGATAACTGTGTGGGCATTAAGGGCGCCGCCCTCAACTGGTTCCGGTCGTACCTAACTGACAGGAGTTTTTGTGTAAAAGTAGACATTTTTATGTCTTCCACAGCTCCTCTACCACATGGGGTCCCCCAGGGCTCAATCCTTGGCCCAATTTTATTTGCACTTTACCTTCTCCCCCTCGGTTCTGTTTTCAGGAAGTTCGGTATTGCATTTCATTTTTATGCCCATGATTGCCAGATCTACTTTCCCATGGCACAAAATACCACGGTCCAACGTCTTATTGACTGCCTGCACGACATTAAAGCCTGGCTTTCAGTTAACTTCCTGAGCCTAAATGAAAACAAAACAGAAGTTATGTTGTTCGGTCCAAGTCACTCTCCCTTCCCCAACGTGGACCTCGGCATTCTGTCCCCGTATCTCAGTGACTGTGTTACAAACCTGGGGTAAAGTTCGACTCAGATTTTAAGTTCGAAAAACAAATCAGCAGCGTCGTACAAAAAAGCTTTTATCAACTACGCCAAATAGCGAAAGTGAAACCGTTTCTGTCAGGACATGATCTTGAGAAATGAATCCACGCCTTTATCTCGACTCGTCTTGACTACTGCAATGCCCTGTACGTAGGCATTAGCCAGGCCTCCCTCGCCCCCCTGCAGCTCATGCAGAACTCTGCTGCTCGTCTGCTAACACAGACCCGCAGGCGTGAGCACATCACCCCTATACTAGCGTCCCTTCACTGGCTCCCTGTGTGTTACCGAATATATTTTAAACTCCTACTATTTGTTTTTAAATGTCTAAACAAGGGCTGAGGGTTTTTTTTTGCCGGTTCCGGTGACGTCAACAAGCTGAATGCAGCTTAGAGTAACATCTCCCTCATTTGTTTTTTTCGTCATATAAATTAGGACATAGGAGAGGAGTTGCAATTCTCATCTCAAAAAAGCAAAATTTTGAAAAAGTACTGGAATTTGGTGATAAGGAGGGTAGATTTATTTTAGTAAAGGGAAAGATAGATGGGAACCCAATCACCTTACTGAATGTCTATGCACCCCCTGGAGTGATATTAATTTCTTCCAAAAAAATCACCAATATTATGGTACGGAAACCGAAGGTTTTTTGATTTGTGGTGGGGATTTAAATATACATCTACAGCCAAAATTGGATTCATCTAGTACAAAAATACATAACGTTAAACCCCTTTATAAGAAAGTAAACACACTTTTTGAGGAAGTAGGCTTAATTGACATATGGCGAGACTTTTTTCCAGACAGAAGGGATTATACTTATTTCTCTGCGCCACACTGTCTTTATACAAGAATAGATTATTTTCTAACATTTGGAAAGGATAAAGATAAAATATGTACCTGTGAAATCGGGACGATAGATTTAAGTGACCATGCACCTGTATACCTATCTATTGACTTTAATCTGAGGGCAAAAAAGAATACATGGAAACTAAACTCAAGCCTGCTGAATGACCTATCATTTAAAACACAAATTAAATCTGAAATTAATCTCTTCTTGGAGTTCAATGACGCAGGAGAGGTTTCGCCTCCCATGTTTTGGGACACCCTGAAGGCTGTTTTAAGAGGGAAAATCATAGCAATATCTTCATTTAAGAAAAAAAAAGAGAATACAAAATCAAATGACTTAATAAAAAAACTAAAAGAATTGGAAAGAAAACACAAACTAGATTTGGCACAGGATACATTAAGGGAAATAAGAAATACTAGGAATGAAATTAACAGTTTGGCCACACAAGAAATATTAAAAAAAATCTAATGTTCTTGAAACAGAGACACTATGAAAGTGGCTCTAAGTCTATGAAAATATTGGCCTGGAAACTAAAAAAAAAAGATAGCGGAAAACACAATTCATAAAATCAGGGATCCAAGAACAAAAGAGATAAAAACTAAACCAAACGAAATTTGAGGAAGCCTTCGAACATTTTTATAAAACGTTATACTCTGAGGTCTCTAGTAGGAGTATAACCCAAATTGACAGCTTCCTGAACTCCCTGGATTTACCTATTTTAGATGAAAAACAAAACCAAACAATATCTGCAGAAATAACTGAAAATGAATTAAAAGTTGCAATTAATAGGCTTAAACTAAGTAAATCGCCAGGATCAGATGGTTACACGGCAGCGTGGTATAAGGAATTTAAAAAATAATTAATACCTGTTTTACTCCCCACATTGAATTGGGTCTTAAAAAAGGCACAAACGCCACTTAGTTGGAGAGAGGCAATTATCTCAGCTATACCAAAAGAAGGCAAGGATATAATTGAATGTGGATCTTACAGGCCAATATCGGTTCTCAATGTAGATTATAAATTATTTACTTCCATTATGGCCAAACGATTAGAAAATTTCTTACCTATATTGATACATAATGATCAAACAGGTTTTATACATCAACGACAAACACAAGACAATATAAGAAAAACATTACATATTATGGATCATATACAAAGAAAAAACATTGAAGCAATTGTTATAAGTGTGGATGCTGAAAAGGCCTTTGATTCAGTTAATTGGAATTTTCTTTACAGAGTTTTACATAAATTCGGCTTTCAGGATACAATCATTAAAACTATACAGGCACTATATAATAATCCTACTGCTAGGATTAAAGTCAATGGATATTTATCAAACAGTTTTACCCTAGAAAGGGGCTCTAGACAGGGATGTGCATGGTCACCATTACTTTTTGCATTATATCTGGAGCCATTAGCTCAGTCTATCAGACAAAATGAAGATATTAAGGGAATCATGATTAAAGGAAGAGAGTATAAATTGGCCTGCTATGCGGATGACATTTTGGTCTACATCGGACACCCAACATACTCGCTCCCTAAATTAATGCAATCATTTGAACTGTATGGTCAACTATCAGGATATAAAATCAATATAGGTAAAACCCATCTACTCTCATATAATTATAACCCACCAGGGGAAATCAGAAGTAGTTACCCTTTGATATGGCAAACAGAGTCTTTTAAATACCTGGGCATTAATTTGCCAAAAGATCTAACAAAATTATCAGACTACAAGTATCTACCCATACATAAAAAAATAAAAGATGACATAGCAAGATGGAACTTAATTCCTTTTTTTAGCCTTAGTCTCTAGAATTGATTCCATCAAAATGAATGTACTGCCAAGATTGCTGTACCTATTTCAAACCCTGCCAATAGAGATTAACCAAAACCAATTCAATGAATGGGACAAAATGCTATCAAGGTATATATGGCAAAGTAAAAGGCCAAGAGTTTGTCTCAAAACTTTACAATTGGTCAAACAAAAGGGAGGATGGGGTTTACCTTCCCTCCGAGATTATTACTTTGCAGCCCAGATGAGAGCAGTGATATGCTGGTGCAACCCGTCATACATTGCTCAATGGAAAATTATTGAAGAAGAAATGCCCTCCATCCCCATACAAACAATCCTGGCGGATAGCAATTTACAGACCCACATAAATAACACTGATAACCCATGGGTGAAATGGACCCTTAAAGTGTGGAAAATGATTATAAAGGAATACAAACTCGAGAGTGATATTGCAGTTCTTAAATGGTGTGCCTATAATACAGAGTTTACACCTAATAAATTAGACTCAAGATTTAAGGACTGGATATCTAAGGGTATAACAGCTTTATGTAGTGTAATGAAAGATGAAAAAATGCATAGTTTTGAAACTATTAAAAGGACATATATATTAGAAAACCAAGACTTCTATCGATATTTGCAGTTGCGACATTTTGTTAATATGAAGGTGAAAAGTGTCACAAAGACGAGTATATGTTTGATTGAATTGTTTACAAAAGCCTACAATTCAGAAACTATTGATAGAAGTATTTCATGCTGTTGAATATGAAATCATATTCAACTTCATATATTAAAATAAAATGGGAGAAGGAAGGAGGGATAACTATATCTGAGGAAGAATGGACAATAATATGGAAATATCAATGGACTTGTACCAGCTCACCCAAGTGGAGGGAGTTTGGCTGGAAAAGTTTGATCAGATTTTTTATTACACCTTCTCAGAAGTCTCACTATGATAACAACTCCCCTGCCTGTTGGAGAAACTGTGGGAATTCAAATGCAAACCACCACCATGTTTTCTGGGACTGCTCTATCATAAAGGACTACTGGCAAGAGATACACCAAGCTCTACAGGATATTTTCAAACGTGAAATACCCCTTGAAAGTAAAACTTTGTTTTTTGGACATGTACCTCAGGACTGGCTGAAGAAAGATAAACACTTAATGAATATCCTACTGGTGGCCTGTAAAAAGACTATTACTAGGAAATGGATATCCCAGGATAGCCCAACTTTGAAGCAATGGATGGAAATCACAATGGACATATATCAAATGGAGAAGATAACTGCCTTTATTAATTATAAATTGGAAAAATTTACTTCATACTGGGAAAACTGGGTCAATTATGTCACGCCCCATAAACCTGACTTTAATTTTTCGAATTAGTGATTGTACTGCTCAAAAAAAAAAAAAAAAGGATTACTCCCTATATGTGTACAGGTATGTATGTATGTATATGTGTATGTGTGTGTACATATATATATATATATATATATATATATATATATATATATATATATATATATATATATATATATATATATATATATATATATATATATATATATGTATCTGTTTATATATTTTTTAATTATTTTATTTCTGATTATTATTATTATTAATGTATTATCATTTATTTTTTGTTTATTTAATTGTTGTATTTGTATATATTACTTTGTTGTTGTTTTTTTGCTGTTACTTTCTTTTTGGGGGGGGGGGTGGGTGGTATGGTTGGGATATAAACAAAAAACATTTGGACATTAAGGGCAGACAACATATATAAGATGTATGTGAATATGATGTAATGGATAGGAATGTCTGATGCTGGATGTCAATAAAAATAAAATGAAAAAAAAAAAAAAGTCTAAACAACCTCGCTCCAGCATATCTCTCCGACCTCCTTCAGCCTTACTGCCCCCCCCCCCGATCCCTAAGATCAGCCGATCAGCTGCTATTGACGGTCCCTGACACAAGGCTGAAGCTTAGAGGTGACAGAGCTTTCGCCGCTGCTGCTCCCGAGCTCTGGAACGACTTACCTTTGAGTGTTAGACAGGCCTCCTCTGTTCCTGTTTTTAAATCGCTCTTAAAATAATACTTTTATTCCATGGCTTTTAACACTGAGTGATCTGTTTTTATGTTTTATTTATTTATTTAATTTTTATCGTGCTCTGTTTGTGTTGTGGTGTGCTTGCTCGTTTCTCTTGTGTTATCTTTTAACCTGCCCATTGTACAGCACTTTGGCTACCCCTGTGGTAAATTTTAAATGTGCTTTATAAATAAAGTTGATTTGATTTGATTTGATTTGGTCAGCTAAACCAAACGGACAATTGTCCTTCGAGTAAGTCATTATACTATTGATCATGATACATGCAGCACATCTACATACACTACAGTCCATCTGATGTTAAGCTAGCTGTGTACAAACAAACATGAAATGTGAGCTAATACTTTACAGATACTTTAATACGATTGTTCATGTTTTACAGTCAGTACAAATTGGTGTTCTATCGCAGTGTTGTGCATTACAAACTCAAATGCGGTTTGTGCTGACGTAGAAGCCAGCTTATCTCTTTCCGTAGTTTGCTCTTACGGCTAATACAATAGCATGTCGATGTGTTAGTACGCTAGAAAAACAGTTACTCGATGTTCGCACTTACAATAACAATGTCGCTACAAATGGTTTTTTATACAGGTTACCGAACGTAAATGAAGTATTGACGGTTTTTGAATGCATTTTTAAAGTGTTTTAGATGTAGGATGAATTGTCCCCATTAGCTGCATTGCTAGCCACCAAGAACATGTTACAATGTGAAAGAAAAAAAAAAGCTTTTGTCTTCTTGTCTCTCATTAGGATTGTGAACATTAGGCAAAATTCCCCCCAAAAAGTGCAGTTGTATATGTATATATATATATATATATATATATATATATATATATATATATATATATATATATATATATATATATATATATGTATATATGTATATATAATATATATATATATATATATATATATATATATATATATATATATATATATATATATATATATATATATATATATATATATATG
The DNA here is from genome assembly GCF_033978785.1 of Entelurus aequoreus. NCBI lineage: Eukaryota > Metazoa > Chordata > Actinopteri > Syngnathiformes > Syngnathidae > Entelurus > Entelurus aequoreus. The sequence continues at coordinate 60,022,157 of NC_084733.1, read as the reverse complement.
TGTGTGCGTGTGTGTGTGTGTATATACATATATGTGTGTATATATATATATATTAGGGGTGTGGGAAAAAATCAATTCAAATTTGAATCGCGATTCTCACGTTGTGCGATTCAGAATCGATTCTTATTTTTAAAAAATCGATTTTATTTTATTTATTTATTTATTTTTTATTTATTTATTTATTTTTTATTTTTTTAATTAATCAATCCAACAAAACAATACACAGCAATACCATAACAATGCAATCCAATTCCAAAACCAAACCCGACCCAGCAACACTCAGAACTGCACTAAACAGAGCAATTGAGAGGAGACACAAACACGACACAGAACAAACCAAAAGTAGTGAAACAAAAATTAATATTATCAACAACAGTATCAATATTAGTTACAATTTCAACATAGCAGTGATTAAAAATCCCTCATTGACATTATCATTAGACATTTATAAAAAAAACACAAAAAAAAAACAATTGTGTCACAGTGGCTTACACTTGCATCGCATCTCATAAGCTTGACAACACACTGTGTCCAATATTTTCACAAAGATAAAATAAGTCATGTTTTTGGTTCATTTAATAGTTAAAGCAAATTTACATTGTTGCAATCAGTTGATAAAACATTGTCCTTTACAATTATAAAAGCTTTTTACAAAAATCTACTACTGTGCTTGCATGTCAGCAGACGGGGGTAGATCCTGCTGAAATCCTATGTATTGAATGAATAGAGAATCGTTTTGAATCGGGAAAAAAATGTTTTTTAATCGAGAATCGTGTTGAATTGAAAAAAAAGCGATTTTGAATCGAATCGTGACCCCAAGAATCGATATTGAATCGAATCGTGAGACACCCAAAGATTCACAGCCTTAATATATATATATAAATATATATATATATATATATATATATATATATATATATATATATATATATATATATATATATATATATATATATATATATATATATATATATATATCCATCCATCCATTTTCTACCGCTTTTCCCGTTCGGGGTCGCGGGGGGTGCTGGAGCCTATCTCAGCTGCACACGGGCGGAAGGCGGAGTACACCCTGGACAAGTCGCCACCTCATCGCAGGGCCAATACGTATAGACAGACAACATTCACACTCACATTCACACACTAGGGCCAATTTAGTGTTGCCAATCAACCTATCCCCAGGTGCATGTCCTTTGGAGGTGGGAGGAAGCCGGAGTACCCGGAGGGAACCCACGCAGTCACGGGGAGAACATGCAAACTCCACACAGAAAGATCCCGAGCCCGTGATTGAACTCAGGACCTTCGTATTGTGAGGCACATGCACTAACCCCTGCGCCACCTTGCTTATATATATATATATATATATATATATATATATATATATATATATATATATATATATATATATATATATATATATATATATATATATATATACATATATACACACACACATATACTATATATACATATCCACACATATATACTGTATGCATATATGTTTTTTTTTATTTTCCTGAGGGAACTGTCACGATTTAACAAGCTGGCGGACCCAAAAGCAGACAAGAGAGGCAGATAAAAAGTCCAAAGGGTTTAATTCAGGCAGATGAGGGAGGAGGGAAAGGCGTCATTGGCTGGAGTGGAGGTGTCTGGCAGGCAGGCAGGACTAGAGGAGGTCGGCACACTTGGAGAGCTGTGAATCGATCTGGCAGCGTCGTGTGAGGAGGCCAGGGCTTTTGTTGAGTGGAGGTGATTAGCTGATGGCAGGCAGGTGAGTAGGCTGATCAGCGCCAGGTGTGCCAGACTGGTAAGCCAGGAACCCAAACTCCGCCCACACATGACCACACCCAGACAGACGACACAGACACACAAGACACTGCAGGGACTGTGACAGTACCTCCCCCTCACGGAACGCCCCCAGGCGTTCCACCAGGCTTGTCAGGGTGGTCACCCTCCTTGATGCTGATGTTGGTGAGTCTTGTTTTAAGTTCCTGGCTGCAACCAGGAAGCTGGTTGTTGAGAATTTTCCAGAGCTCACGTGCCTTATTTGTGTTTTCCTCTATTTTGTCGTTAATGTAATTTTCTTTTAAGGATTTAGTCAGGTTGGTTGACTTATTTCTTAATTTATAGCATTGCTTTTTGAGAGTTGAAAGGAGTAATTTGAGGTTGTTATTATTGGGTTGTTTATCTACTTCTGTTTTACATTTTTGGTATTCAGAGTATTTCCTGTCTCTGTCTTTTATGGCAGCTAATAGGTCCGGATTCATCCATGGTTCCGAGCGGGCTTTGATCCTGACTGTTTTCACGGGAGCCATGTCATTTAGTATCTTTAGGAACGCCGTTTTGAAGCGATCCCAAGCAACATCAACCATGTTGCTCGCAAGCACAGGGGACCAGTCCCACTCATCTAATTTTAAATTGAAATTGTCATTGGAGTATTTTTTGAGGGATCTGGATTGGGCTGTTATGTGGCCATTGGCTTTAGGTTTAGCTATTTTACGGGTGCAGAAGGTTAGATAGTGGTCGCTAAGACCACAGATCATGACCCCACTATTTTTTATTTTAGGCCGGTCTGAAGTGAGAATGAGATCTATGGTTGATTGGGTGGAATCACACACCCTTGTAGGTAGTGCTATTAGCTGGGAAAGACCGTGCAGATTACAAAACTCGCTGAAGGATCTGAAGACAGGCGCATCTTTGCGTTGAATATCTGTGTTCAGATCCCCAGTTATAATTTTCTCCACGTTGTCTGTCCCTGCCAAGCATTCTTCCAAAGCCCCATAGAAATCACTCTGATTAGGGGGTCTATAAACAGTCCCTATTAGTACCGGCTTAGCGTTTTTAAATTTGATTTCCGCCCACACAGATTCCAGGTCATTGTGGTTAAGATCAGTGCGAGTTATGTATTTAATATCCTGGTGAATATACATACAAACGCCCCCACCGTGTTTATTCCTATCCTTTCTGATAACCGAAAAGTTTTCTATTTCTATCTCTGAGTCAGAAATACTTTGATCAAATTTGGTTTCAGAGAAACACAAGATTTTTACCTTCGTGTTGAGGAACATTTCTCTGATTTGGTCAAGTTTGGCTCCAGAGAGGCTGTTCACATTAACCCTTGTGTGGTGTTCATATTGTTGTTACTCAGCCAGTGTTTGTGGGTCTGATGGACCCGTTGCATTTTGTGGCTTTTAACGCATCACAATCAAACACTTTTATGTTAAAATACTGACTTATCCCAAAAAACATCTGTAATGAAGTGCTTCGAGAGGCTGGTAAAGGAATATATTGTCTCCAGACTTCCCCCACATTCGACCCATACCAGTTTGCTTATCGCCCTAACCGCTCCACAGAGGACGCCATCTCCTCTGCACTCCACCTGAGCTTAGCACATCTGGAAGGAAAGGACACACACGTGCGGATGTTGTTTCTGGACTTCAGCTCAGCATTCAACACCATCATCCCGCAGCACTTGGTGAGCAAACTGGCCCCCCTTGGAATCAGAACCCCCCTATGCAACTGGCTGCTTGACTTCCTCACAGACAGACCCCAATCTGTGAGAGTGGGCAACAACACCTCCAGTGCCATCTCCCTGAGCACCAGCTCCCCCCAGGGCTGCGTCCTGAGTCCACTGCTGTTCACTTTGATGACCCATGACTGCTGCGCCAGGTCCACTACTAACCACATTGTGAAGTACACGACAGTAGTGGGCCTCATCCGTGGCAACAACCACATGGACTACAGGGAGGAGGTGAAACATCTGATTGACTGGTGCAGAACCAACAACCTGGTCCTGAACGTCGACATGACCAATGAGATCATTGTCGACTTCAGGAAGCACCAGTCCAGCCACGCTCCACTCTTCATCAATGGCACAGCGGTGGAGATGGTAAGCAGAACCAAGTTCCTGGGGGTGCAGATAACTGACAATATGACCTGGTCCCTACACACCGGAGCTCTTGTAAAAAGAGCTCAGCAGCGCATGCACTTTTTGCGTGGGATGAAAAGAGCACAGCTCCCTCCCCCCATTCTCAGCACATTCTACAGAGGCACTATATAGAGCCTGCTGACCAACAGCATCTCTGTCTGGACTGGAGCCTGCAGTGCCTCAGACTGGAAGTCTCTCCAGAGAGTGGTGAGGACGGCGGAAAAGATCATCAGGACTCCTCTTACTCCTATCCAGGAGATCACAAAAAGCCGCTGCCTGACCAGCAGAGGTGGGACCAAGTCATTGCTTTGCAAGTCACAAGTAGGTCTCAAGTCTTTGCCCTCAAGTCTCGAGTCAAGTCCCGAGTCAAGACAGGCAAGTCCCGAGTCAAGTCCAAAGTCAAGACTGGAAAGTCTCAAGTCAAGTCCCAAGTCCTGCATTTTGAATTTCGAGTCCTTTCAAGTCCTTTTAACCACAGACTAATATATTTACACAGATTGTGTATGCTTTTAAAACGCTGTATTCATTTATTAAAACAAGTGCATTTGAAATTGCAGGGGAAAAAAAGTGCTGACATTGCACTTCATAATAGCACTATTATCCAGTAATTTTAAACATTTAACTCATTCTTTTACAGAATAAACACATTTGAAAAAACAAGTGCAACTGTACTTATTTGCACAAAAGTGTTAACATTGTATTTCCATGGCATATTGCATTGTAACTAGTTCCACAGCAGTTTCTATCCTGTTCTTACCTTATCTCATTGATCTCATCTCGTACTGTCTGTGTGTTTATGTGTGCGTACATATGAAAAACATAACAAAAACATGAACAAAACAATGAACAGAGTTGTACTTTTTAGATGTCAGGGCCCTATGCAATATGTACACATATTGTTAATATAGTATACATTTTAACTGACCTTTATTTGACTATGTTTGTGTTTTTGTAGGTGGCTAAAATACGCAGTGCTGCTGACCGCCGTCTAACATTACGTTACTGTGTGTGATACATTGACTAACGTAACGTTTCGTATAGGTACCTCATGCAACCCTGCTTAAAAAAATCACTTGGCAAAAAGTATGAATAAGGTAGCGAACTGCAGTGGACGCAACAGATTGCCGTGTTTGCAATGACGTTATAACCATAGACATCTTATAAGTAGAAGCAGCATTGGTTGCTGTGACGCGAGCAATTTGGCCGCCATCTTGAAGTAGTGACAGTTGACAGGTAGAAAATAAAGATGGTGTTCAGCGTTTTCCTACTCAAATGAGCGGACTGTTGAAAATAGGAATCGGGGGATTACTTTTCACAAGTAAGATTTAACATTAATGTACTATTGGTTGTATTTTATGAAAATAATATTACCACAGAGTTGAGATGGAGCAAAGATCTTCAATATTTGTATGTGAAAATCACAAAGAAATCTTCTGGGGGAGGATGACTGCCCTACAGGGGTTTGGTTTACAAACTTTCAGCCCCACCTAAAACAAAATTCACCAGCCGCCACTGATTATGATGCATTCTCATTTTAGGCAAAATATAAGACAATACTTTCTTAACAGTATAATTGTAACCAGGAATAAGTCTTCAAGTAACAATATTCAAATACTAACATTGTTGGGTAAGACAGAATTTGGTTTTATTCTGAATCCAGTGAAACAGATTGGTGGTTTTAGCTGATAGACTTTCAGGTGTTTATATATATTTATGTTGAAGTATTTGGCAGACGCTTTTATCCAAAGCGACATACATAAAAAATACATATAAAACAATGACTGTAAACATGATCATTTAAGGGAAGAATGTAATACAAAATGTCAATACAAAGTGCCAAGACAGACTCTCTGCTGCTGCAGCAACAGAGATACAGTCTATAAGATATATATATATATATATATATATATATATATATATATATATATATATATATATATATATATATATATATATATATATATATATATATATATATATATATAATGTATTCATACATTGTTTATGCAGGATATACGCATGTATACATAACCTAATCATATTGTTTCTTCAATTTAAAAATAGCTGACCGTTTCGTTTTTTTCCCCTTTCTCTGGGATTATATTCCCAGTTTTGATCTCGGACGTCTGGTCACTTATAGCGTATAAGAATATTATATTACTGTTAAGCAAACTATGAATAATAAAACACGCCAAAACATGTTTCCTTTATCATAGCTACACGTATGACAAAAAAGCGCGTGAAAATCAGTCGTATTCAGTGAGGTAAGATGAATTAAATGCGCTGACAGTTCATTGCTCCTGCCAAATGAATTGCGCTGAGTGGAGCGGATCACCACTCCAAGATGGCGGCCCCGCGTCTCGTCTGCGCCTGTAGGCAGTAGCGCTCGATACTGCGTACCCTTATAAGATGTCTAAGGTTATAACGTTAGCAGTGAGTTTACAGCCTCACTGATTTAACTACACAGCAAATAAAAGTTACGTTACTTAGCCAATAAACGTTATCTTACATTCAAAACTTACCCTTTGTGCAACTTCAAATGTCGAACGAAGTTGGAAGTTGTTGCGTCTCCGTCTGTAATATTCGAACTGCGTGATTTGCATACGGCAATTCGTTTTTTGTTGACCAAGTCGTAGTTTTAATACCCGAACGAAATTAACTTTGGCATAATTGTTTCTCACTGCCGCATTGTTTGACAACTCTTGTTCGGTGGTTGTCCTGCAATTTGATTGGATGAATGCTGTGTGATGAAAACAACGTAGATCTAATTTGATTGGCTGTTGTAATGAGAGCACACCAGCTGACAGGAACAACACGCTGATAGACACAGACGAAGAAAATGAAAAATACGGAGCAGCACGCTCCCAAATAACTTTTTAATCTTTGGGTTTTGGGGAAAGTAGCAAGTCATGTCAAGTCAAAAGGCTCAAGTCCAAGTGAAGTCACGAGTCATTGATGTTAAAGTCTAAATCGAGTTGCAAGTCTCTTTACATTTTGTCAAGTCGAGTCCAAAGTCATCAAATTCATGACTCGAGTCTGACTCGAGTCCAAGTCATGTGACTCGAGTCCACACCTCTGCTGGTTCTGTAACAGCTTCTTCCCTCAGGCCATAAGACTCTTGAACGCATCATAATTATCCCCTCTATTCCCCCCAAAAATGGATTAACTCGCTGGAATATAAAGACAATATAACATACATCCATAAACGTAGATGCATATGCAAAAGTGCAATATATTTATCTTTACAGTAATCTATTTATTTATATCTGCACCTTTTTGCTTTTTTATCCTGCACTGCCAACGAGCTAATGCAACGAAATGTCGTTCTTATCTGTACTGTAAAGTTCAAATTTGAACAACAATAAAAAGTAAGTCTAAGACCTACAAACACTGGCTGAGTAACAACAATATGAACGTTGCATGGAAATTTATCTGCCAGTTTCTGCATCCCCAAGGGATTCTTCTTTTGTGTTTCTGCACCTGCGGTTCCCACACAAGGTTGCAACATTGTTTGTCAACACTGTCTGCTCTCATTTTGTCGCACATTTGACCCTCTGGTGTTCTGTGTACCTACACTCTGTCCTCCCCGTCTAGGCCTGCTGTGTGTGTGTGTGTGTGTGTGTGTGTGTGTGTGTGTGTGTGTGTGTGTGTGTGTGTGTGTGTGTGTGTGTGTGTGTGTGTGTGTGTGTGTGTGTGTGTGTGTGTGTGTGTGTGTGTGTGTGTGTGTGTGTGTGTGTGTGTGCGCGTGTGTGTGTGGTACACAGAACATCAATTTCCACACTTCTATTAGCCCCGGCTCCAGTGGACCCCGGACATCTTATATGTAATATAAATGTGTAGGGGGGGTGTATGGTTTGTGTTCATTAAATATGTATTCTGATATATGTTCTTCACAGAAAATGAGCCAAAGCCAGTGAGTCTCAGTTTGAAAAATTAATTAATTGTATAATTTTTCTTTTAATAAAAATCGAAAACGGGTCCCACAGACCCGAACACCACACAAGGGTTAAGGTGGATGATGTGTAGTCCACTGGAACCAAAAAGAGCATCAGAGTCCGCTGTGTTGTGGTACTGACCAGAAAAATTGTTGGTTATTATTGCTGTTGAAGTTGGAGAGCAAGGAGAAAGAGGAGAGAGAGAGAGAGAGAGAGGCATATTGATCGTCCTCCAGGTGAAGGGGAAGGGAGGGGCGGAGTTGGAGAGGGGGAGAGGGGGAGGCCAGGTAGGGTTGCTGGGGGTGGGGGTGGATTTCCTGTTGGCGGGCTTTTTTGAAGACAATGAGAAAGAGAACAACGAAAATGTTTGTGTAAAGGCGCCTCTAAATCCTGTGTATGCCGCGTCCTCGACCGTCTGGGACCGGGGAGAGGCCGCGTGGACCCCCGCCATCTCGTGCAGTTCCCCGCACGATGTCTGGGTCGCCGTCCACCGCCACCGCCGCGTCGTTCACCGCCGCTGAGTCGCTTCCGTCTCCGATGACTGGGTCGTCCTCCACCGCAGTCGCCACATCGTTCACCGCCGCTGAGTCGTTGCCTTCTCCGATGACTGGGTCGTCCTCCACCGCCGCCGTCGAGCCTCCGACCGTGTCGATGAACGGGGCAAAGTCCTCCGCCGAGCCGCCGATCGCTGGAGCACAGGTGAGCTTGAGCTGAGATGAGGTGGTAGCCGAGTTAGCTTCGATGGCGACGCTAGCAGTAGCATTGCTAGTCTTCGCCAGTCAGGACAACATTAACCGTGTTGTTGCAGGTCCAGGGTTGAGTTCAGTGTCTCCTGATAGTAGAAGTAATAGTAGTATTATTGACTTTCTGTCTATCCTTCCAGTCAGGGGCATGTTTCTTCTGCCTCGATGTGCAGTCAAGCACGATGCTAACACGTTAGCTCCAAAGCCAAGGTGCTTCGCTGATGTATTGTCGTGGAGATAAAAGTCACTGTGTATGTCCATTTCGCGTTCTTGACTCTCATTTTCAAGAGGGTAAAGTATCCGAGGAGGTTTAAAATATAAATCCGTGATCCACAGTAGAAAAAGGAGGAAGTGTGGGATAACCCGAGCAGTTGTTTGATCGGGAGCGAAAGAGAGTGTGACCGCTCATCTCGGCGTCCACACTGATCACACTGGTAGTTTGGGGAGAGCCACAAAATGAACTGCCTTAGAAAATCTGTCCACGATTTGAGACTCAGTGAGACCCGTCACAAAGTCCAAGGCGATGTGGGACCATGGGCGACCAGGAACCAGCAAGGGACGGAGGAGACCTGCAGGCGGCTGGTTAGAAGATTTTCCACGTGCACACACAGTGCAGGCAGATGCAAAGGCCCTAGTGTCTGTGGTCATGGTAGGCCAACAGAAGTGCCGCTTGAGGAGGGACAGGGTGCGGTTGTTTCCGGGGTGGCATGCAAAGCGAGATGTGTGGGCCCAAAGGAGAACATCAGAGCGGACAGAATCAGGTACAAAAAGTCTGTTAGCTGGGCAATTACCTTGGTCTGCTTGAGTCTGCTGAGCTCTACGAACCAGCGATTCGATCTCCCATGTCACCGCAGCCACCACACAGGAGGAGGGAAGGATAGGGTCAGGACTGTAAGAAATTTCAGGAGAGTACTGGCATTAGAGGGCATCTGGTTTAATGTTGCGAGAACCTGGACGGTAAGTTAAGGTGAACCGGAACCGACCAAAGAACAGCGCCCACCGGGCTTGACGAGAGTTGAGGCGCTTGGCCGATTGAATGTAGGCGAGGTTCTTGTGATCTGTCCATACGATGAACGGGTGTTCTGCCCCCTCCAGCCAATGCCTCCACTCCTCCAAGTCGAGCTTGACAGCGAGCAGTTCCCGATTTCCCACGTCGTAGTTGCGCTCAGCAGGTTCCAGGCGGTAGGAGAAGAAAGCACAGGGATGAAGTTTTTGGTCATCGGCTGAGCGCTGGGACAGGACGGCCCCCACCCCTGAGTCTGAGGCGTCTACCTCCACAATAAATTGTCGAGAACGATCCGGATGAATGAGGACCGGGGCCTTGGTGAAACGTCTCTTCAATTCCCTGAAAGCAGCTCCAGCCTCTGTAGTCCAAGCGAATCGAGTGGATGTGGACGTCAGCCTAGTGAGGGGTGCAGCTACCTGGCTGTAGTTTCTGATGAAACGGCGGTAGAAGTTGGCGAAACCCAAAAATCGCTGGAGCTTCTTCAACGTAGTAGGTTGAGGCCATTCCTCCACTGCGCACACCCAACCACGCCCCCCCACACCCGACCACGCCCCCACCCCCTCCACCTCCAACCTCCCAAAATCGGAGGTCTCAAGGTTGGCAAGTATTATGTAGAGAGGCAGTAGGAGCTCCAGCTCACTACCTTACGTGCTGTCCAGTCGATATGGGGGTTGTGGAGCCGTAACCAAGGTTGGCCAAGGACGATGGGTGCAAGAGGTGAGGATATGACATGGAATTGGATGTGCTCGTGATGATTACCGGACACAATGAGGTGGACTCGCACAGTGCGATGGGATACTTGAGCGAGAAGGCTACCCGTGAGGGCGTTGGCTTTCAGAGGAGAGGGTAGAGGCTCAAGGGAGATGCCTGCCTGGGAAACAACAGCTGAGTTGATGAATTTCTCATCTGCCCCTGAATCAACCAGGGCGAGTAACGGCACGGACTGAGAGTGCCACTGAAGAGTGGCGGAGAATTGATTACGATCCCGGGATTCAGGGGAAGAGACTGTTTGGCTCACCAGAACCCCCACTGCTACTGGTGAGCCTCTTCTTTTGGCCGAATGGGGCAGGAGGCACGAAGATGACCATGTTATCCACAGTAGAAGCACACCCCCGACCTCAACCGTCGGCGGCGCTCGTCAGTGGAGAGACGGGTCCGCCCTAGTTGCATGGGCTCCTCCCCTGGGGACTCGGAGGGCAGGGCTAGGGGTACAGTACGTCGGGGTTCATGTGGCAGAAAATCACGGCCGGAAAAAGGGGTAGTCGACACGGAGGGAACAGTCTCGCCTTGCCACTGGGCTATTTGGTCCGAAATCTTGATGGCGGTGGTAATAGCCTCATCTAGGGAATCAAGCTCCTGCCATAGTGCGATCTCCCTGCCAATGGTCCGGTTGAGCCCACTCTAGAAGGCGGTCAGCAGCGCTTGGTCATTCCAACCAGACTCCACGGCCAAGGAATGAAACTCGCTGGCGAACTCTCTCACAGAACGTCGACCTAGGCGGAGTCTCAAAAGCTGCTGACCGGCCTGTTGTCCACGAATGGGGTGATCATAAATCTTTTTGAGCTCAGCGGCGAAGAGAGCAAAGGACTGAGCTGCGGGAGAATTCATCTCATGCAGGGCGTTGAAGTAACTAAGTGGAGGCCCCTCAAGAAGGCTGGCAATGAAAGCTATCTTGGCTGCCTAATGGACAAAGTGGGTTGGTTGAGCCTTAAAGGTGAGACGAACTTGAGTGAGGAACTCACGGCAGGTGTTGGGGTTGTCAGAATATTTTGCCGGAGGTGGAAGATGAGGCGGGCAGCACGGTGGCACAGGGGTTAGTGCGCCTCACAATACGAAGGTCCTGAGTAGTCCTGGGTTCGATCCTGCGCTCGGGATCTTTCTGTGTGGAGTTTGCATGTTCTCCCCGTGACTGCGTGGGTTCCCTCCGGGTACTCTGGCTTGCTCCCACCTCCAAAAACATGCACCTGGGGATAGGTTGTTTGGCAACACTAAATTGGCCTTAGTGTGTTAATGTGAGTGTGAATGTTGTCTGTCTATCTGTGTTGGCCCAGCGATGAGGTGGCGACTTGTCCAGGGTGTACCCCGCCTCCCGCCCGATTGTAGCTGAGATAGGCTCCAGCGCCCCCTGCGACCCCGAAGGGAATAAGCGGTAGAAAATGGATGGATGGATGGATGGATGGATGGAAGATGAGGCTCCGCACTGGACAACTGGTGCTGGGGGAGGGGCGGCACCATTGGCTTGAAGTGGTTCTGCTGGTGGAGCCTGTCGTGGAGCAGCACAGAGGGTATCAAGTTTAGTGGTAATCTTGGATACCTTTTCCACAAGGGTCTGAAGGAGTTGTTGGTGATCTCCCAGACGCCGACTTTGGTTGCCGATGACCTCCTTGACCCTTTCCAAGTCTGCTGGGTCCATTCTGGCCAGATCGTTCTGTCACGATTTAACAAGCTGGCGGACCCAAAAGCAGACAAGAGAGGCAGATAAAAAGTCCAAAGGGTTTAATTCAGGCAGATGAGGGAGGAGGGAAAGGCGTCATTGGCTGGAGTGGAGGTGTCTGGCAGGCAGGCAGAATTAGAGGAGGTTGGCACACTTGGAGAGCTGTGAATCGATCTGGCAGCGTCTTGTGAGGAGGCCAGGGCTTTTGTGGAGTGGTGGTGATTAGCTGATAGCAGGCAGGTGAGTAGGCTGATCAGCGCCAGATGTGCCAGACTGGGAAGCCAGGAACCCAAACTCCGCCCACACATGACCACACCCAGACAGACGACACAGACACACAAGACACTGCAGGGACTGTGACAGGAACTCTCTTGAAGGAATCAATAAAGTACTATCTATCTATATATATAAATATATATACACACACACACACACATATATACACATTTCCGCATATATACACACATATATACACTTTACCGCATATGCATATATATATATATACATATATACAGTATATACACATATGTATGTATATATGTATGTATATTTGAATATGTATATATGAATATGTATAAGTGTGTGTGTGTGTGTTTCTCATTTTGGCTGTTTTTAATGTATTTATTTCTACAATGTGCCACAGGCTAATGATACAAAGTAGCCACATGCAGCAAATGCTGTATGTTGGACACTCCTGTTCAATTAAATAGCTAGTAAGTAACCTTTAAGACCACATAACACACCCAAGATGTTGTTGAATGTGTCTTTCGATGGTACATCTAATCAATCAATTTGATACAGCAGATTTGGTAGCTGGCAAGTGGTAATATTGAACACCAACATCAGACAACATTCATTTTTTCCACAGCTGAATAATCTTGACAAATCTCTATGTGAGACAAAGGCATGCATCAAACAACTACTGTATGTGGGAGTAATACTAACAGTAAGGGACCAATTTATTATGACAGGGATTCAGCAAATTAAATATATGTTGTATTGTATTGAGGGTTGTGTTTCGGGGGAAGGGAAGGAGAGGTTCCGTTTACATCAGTTGCTCCAGTAATGCTGCAATGCTGTTCCCAGAATGCAATCCCAATCAGCAGCGCAGTCAGTAAGTGGAATGGTTGTTGACGATCTATGATTTTGAAAACTTCCGAAAGAAAAAACTTCTGTCCAGACTTCCTTTGATTTTAAGACCAAAAGGGTTGTTTTGGCAAATAGTGTATGATAGTTTATATTTACAAATGGCTATATGATGAATACATACAGTGTTTTAGGACACATACACAAACAATGCACATTATATTTTATTTTTGGAATTACAAAATATAAAGCAAGATAGTCTGGACCGTTGGGGTATTCTTTCCTGCGATATGGCGTCAGGGGATAAGCTGGGTCACCCAAAATAAAAAAAAGGGACGGGATCTTCATCTTCCAGCAGTTGTTTGGGACATGGGGGGATGGTTCCATCTTTACCATGAATTGATTAACGTGGACCCCGACTTAAACAAGTTGAAAAACTTATTCGGGTGTTACCATTTAGTGGTCAATTGTACGGAATATATACTGTACTGTGCAATCTACTAATAAAAGTTTCAATCAATCAATCAAAGCTGCGCGCTAATGGCGGAGTTAGCGAAGATGCAGGCATCACGTACGCTGCCTGGCCATTTCACAGTCACATCCATAAAGCAATATTTGTAGTCACACTGCTTGTATCACATCAACGGGAGGAAGGGACAAAGTTTTTCGGTAAATAGAATCACAGCTGCGAAAGTTATCTTGCCGTCTGAGAAGTGTTTTATCCGAAATAGCTGCAATTGCGCATTTCTTTCACTTAAGGTATTCATGTGTGACTTTCACACGTGTCTGTACATGTAGAAGAAGGAGAAACACGGCATGTCTGGATGACTAGCCTCCATCTTTTTAGCTTCAGTTGTTATGAAGCGCGCTGTGGCTAGGGTGACCATTTCCATGACACCAAAAAGGAGGACATTATGCGGCATATGACACCAAAAATGAGGACATTATGCGGCATATCAAAAAATTACTATGGTGTACATAGGACTCTGGTATACTCTTATTTATAGTACAATTTTGAGTGGTTTAAAGATGATGTTTGTGTGGCTGAATAGGAAAAAATATTAAAGTCAAGTGTTTGTTAACAGTATTTGCAGAGGTGTGGACTCGAGTCACATGACTTGGACTCGAGTCAGACTCGAGTCATGAATTTGATGACTTTGGACTCGACTTGACAAAATGTAAAGAGACTTGCAACTCGACTTAGACTTTAACATCAATGACTTGTGACTTCACTAGGACTTGAGCCTTTTGACTTGACATGACTTGCTACTTTCCCCAAAACCCAAAGATTAAAAAGTTATTTGGGAGCGCGCTGCTCCGTATTTTTCATTTTCTTCGTCTGTGTCTATCAGCGTGTTGTTCCTGTCAGCTGGTGTGCTCTCATTACAACAGCCAATCAAATTAGATCTACGTTGTTTTCATCACACAGCATTCATCCAATCAAATTGCAGGACAACCACCGAACAAGAGTTGTCAAACAATGCGGCAGTGAGAAACAATTATGCCAAAGTTAATTTCGTTCGGGTATTAAAACTACGACTTGGTCAACAAAAAACGAATTGCCGTATGCAAATCACGCAGTTCGAATATTACAGACGGAGACGCAACAACTTCCAACTTCGTTCGACATTTGAAGTTGCACAAAGGGTAAGTTTTGAATGTAAGATAACGTTTACTGGCTAAGTAACGTAACTTTTATTTGCTGTGTAGTTAAATCAGTGAGGCTGTAAACTCACTGCTAACGTTATAACCTTAGACATCTTATAAGGGTATGCAGCATCGAGCGCTACTGCCTACAGGCGCAGACGAGACGCGGGGCCGCCATCTTGGAGTGGGGATCCGCTCCACTCAGCGCAATTCATTTGGCAGGAGCAATGAACTGTCAGCGCATTTAATTCATCTTACCTCACTGAATAAGACTGATTTTCACACGCTTTTTTGTCATACGTGTAGCTATGATAAAGGAAACATGTTTTGGCGTGTTTTATTATTCATAGTTTGCTTAACAGTAATATAATATTCTTATACGCTATAAGTGACCAGACGTCCGAGATCAAAACTGGGAATATAATCCCAGAGAAAGGGGAAAAAAACGGTCAGCTATTTTTAAATTGAAGAAACAATATGATTAGGTTATGTATACATGCGTATATCCTACATAAACAATGTATGAATACATTATATATATATATATATATATATATATATATATATATATATATATATATATATATATATATATATATATATATATATATATATATATATATCTTATAGACTGTATCTCTGTTGCTGCAGCAGCAGAGAGTCTGTCTTGGCACTTTGTATTGATATTTTGTATTACATTCTTCCCTTAAATGATCATGTTTACAGTCATTGTTTTATATGTATTTTTTATGTATGTCGCTTTGGATAAAAGCGTCTGCCAAATACTTCAACATAAATATATATAAACACCTGAAAGTCTATCAGCTAAAACCACCAATCTGTTTCACTGGATTCAGAATAAAACCAAATTCTGTCTTACCCAACAATGTTAGTATTTGAATATTGTTACTTGAAGACTTATTCCTGGTTACAATTATACTGTTAAGAAAGTATTGTCTTATATTTTGCCTAAAATGAGAATGCATCATAAATTATGGCGGCTGGTGAATTTTGTTTTAAGTGGGGCTGAAAGTTTGTAAACCAAACCCCTGTAGGGCAGTCATCCTCCCCCAGAAGATTTCTTTGTGATTTTCACATACAAATATTGAAGATCTTTGCTCCTTCTCAACTCTGTGGTAATATTATTTTCATAAAATACAACCAATAGTACATTAATGTTAAATCTTACTTGTGAAAAGTAATCCCCCGATTCCTATTTTCAACAGTCCGCTCATTTGAATAGGAAAACGCTGAACACCATCTTTATTTTCTACCTGTCAACTGTCACTACTTCAAGATGGCGGCCAAATTGCTCGCGTCACAGCAACCAATGCTGCTTCTACTTATAAGATGTCTATGGTTATAACGTCATTGCAAACACGGCAATCTGTTGCGTCCACTGCAGTTCGCTACCTTATTCATACTTTTTGCCAAGTGATTTTTTTAAGCAGGGTTGCATGAGGTACCTATACGAAACGTTACGTTAGTCAATGTATCACACACAGTAACGTAATGTTAGACGGCGGTCAGCAGCACTGCGTATTTTAGCCACCTACAAAAACACAAACATAGTCAAATAAAGGTCAGTTAAAATGTATACTATATTAACAATATGTGTACATATTGCATAGGGCCCTGACATCTAAAAAGTACAACTCTGTTCATTGTTTTGTTCATGTTTTTGTTATGTTTTTCATATGTACGCACACATAAACACACAGACAGTACGAGATGAGATCAATGAGATAAGGTAAGAACAGGATAGAAACTGCTGTGGAACTAGTTACAATGCAATATGCCATGGAAATACAATGTTAACACTTTTGTGCAAATAAGTACAGTTGCACTTGTTTTTTCAAATGTGTTTATTCTGTAAAAGAATGAGTTAAATGTTTAAAATTACTGGATAATAGTGCTATTATGAAGTGCAATGTCAGCACTTTTTTTTCCCTGCAATTTCAAATGCACTTGTTTTAATAAATGAATACAGCGTTTTAAAAGCATACACAATCTGTGTAAATATATTAGTCTGTGGTTAAAAGGACTTGAAAGGACTCGAAATTCAAAATGCAGGACTTGGGACTTGACTTGAGACTTTCCAGTCTTGACTTTGGACTTGACTCGGGACTTGCCTGTCTTGACTCGGGACTTGACTCGAGACTTGAAGGCAAAGACTTGAGACCTACTTGTGACTTGCAAAGCAATGACTTGGTCCCACCTCTGAGTATTTGTATTTATTCAATACATTGTGGTGTTCAAAAAGTGACCACTGAGATTAATCTATTCAAGTGCAGAGTGCCACAAAGCATAACATGTGTGGACTTAAATGTAAACAACAATTAACAGGTAACATATAATTTAAAAAAAAAGCTTTTTAAAAAAGCCTGAATAACCTTTTATATAAACAACAAAGGAGATTGTAACAAACAAACAAACAAGAAAACATTCAACTGCTCAAAAAACATAGCATTTCTAAAGTGCTTCAGTCTTTTGGGGACTTGTCTTCAGTGTCTGTGTGTGTGCGCAGCAGACCAGTATTTAAGCAAACTCCACATTCACCCTCTGTAGCAGCTCAGGATCAACAGCCCCTTGCAGCGGTTATCTTGTCATCCAGGGGCGACGAAACTTCACAAAAGAAGAGGTACCTGCCACACGTTTATTACTTTTATGTTTTTCCGTACCCACATGCCGTTCAATTGCAGCTTTCCCCTGACTACTTACGTCAACATCACATCGACAAAGTGTGCAGAAGCCATGGAATGAGTCTCGAGTGATTTTCGTTATAAATTCGTGCTCTTTTATCCATTCAGAATTAAACGGGGTCTTGCGTTTTGGCATGATGCTAACTTTCTGTCAATGTCATGCCGCAGCAGCACATGGACCCTTGTTTACCTTTTTAACCAATGATAAGCAGATTTGTATCCGACACCGCTCTTAGCCAATCATTTGATATGTTACTGCGTTGGGGGCATTTCTTTACGGTCTATGATTGGCTATTGCGCTGCAGCCCAGCAAAGATGAAAAAACTCCGCTCTTCAAGCATAGTGCCTCAAAAAGGAGGACAAATACGTGTCCGGCTTGATGCTGCGCCGGACGCCGGACAGGGCATTAAAAATCCGGACTGTCCGGCCAAAATCCGGACACCTGGTCACCCTAGCTGTGGCGCAGTCTTTCTGGCGTTACTTCCTGTGTGGGGGCGGTCTTTCTGGCGTCATTTCCTCTCCGAACTCACTTTGTAAATGATCAATGAGTCCATACAAAGCTAAGTGCTGGAGATTCAAGAAATACACGGCTGACTTACTCGTGTAAAAATTTGTCCGAGGAGGGGGACCTTAAACGATGGTTTAGTGTGAGTGAAACAGGGTTTAGGCTAAATAATTATTCGTTTAAGGGGTTAAACGACTTAGTGTAGACATGGCCTTAGTGTAAACGGGGCGGTGTCATTGTCGTTAAGCCGTTTGCCAAAATCGTCAACGTTGGTTCCGTCCTGTTGGGGAACTCATCCTCCCCCCCTCTCGGGTTCCCCTGGGGGTATTTCTCAGTAGGTCGTTCTGTAGCTTAGTTGGATTTCTCTCTCACAGAAGATGCAGGTTGGGATGCTACCCCTTGCTGCCCCTGTCGCCGTCTTTCCGAGCTGTCAATTGACTCTCCAATCGTCACCAGTCTACTTTAAATAGTATCCAATATCGCAACAAATATCATAATATCATACCTTCCAAAGTTGTTTTTGTTCAAATAAAAACACATACTTAAATATCTGCTTGACTTATGATTTCAAAGCAAGTTATCCATTGAATTGTACAATATATTTTAA
This sequence comes from Entelurus aequoreus, assembly GCF_033978785.1. Taxonomy (NCBI): domain Eukaryota; kingdom Metazoa; phylum Chordata; class Actinopteri; order Syngnathiformes; family Syngnathidae; genus Entelurus; species Entelurus aequoreus. The sequence goes on along the minus strand of NC_084733.1, from coordinate 60,003,564 downwards.
TGTAAAATTTACGGTGGTTTTTCACAGCATATTACTGTAAATTAAATACAAACTACCACTGTTTTTTATAAGGTAAAATTATGTTGACTGAGCTGCCGGTTTTTCTTTTTATCATAAAATCTATGGTTGTTGTTTTTACAATGTATTACTCTAATGTAAAATTAGTAATCAAACAAAGATTTGTACAAAACAAAACAAAACAAACAAACAACAATAATAGAAGAAGAGAAGACAACACATACACACATTCACACACACACGCATACAAACACACGCGTACAGCCCTATTGACAATAACGATGCAAAAACTAAACATGGCATGGCACTGAGGATTTGAGGTCAAACGCCACCTTTGAGGCATCCACACTGGAGAATAACTAAAAATAACGTTGTACATGTACATATATTTTATCACATTTTATACTATATACATACACACATACATTTGTATATATATATATATATACCGTATTTTCCGCACTATAAGGCGCACCGGATTATAAGGTGCATCTTCAATGAATGGCACATTCTAAAACTTTGTTCATATATAAGGCGCACCGCATTATAAGGCGCACCGCATTATAAGGCGCATAGAATAGACGCTACAGTAGAGGCTGGGGTTACGTTATGCATCCATTAGGTGGAGCTGCGCTAAACAAAACAGTCAGATAGGTCAGTCAAACTTTATTAATAGATTACAAACCAGCGTTCTGACAACTCTGTTCACTCCCAAAATGAATAAACAGCTGTTTTATTATTTTCCCCGAGCGAGGTAAAGTCAGTGACGTGGTGTTTTGTTTATCTTTTAACAACAGCAAGGTATAACATGTAGTGCAACATTTATATCACATAGTGGAGGGAAACTTTTCCCTGATTCAATGAACACGTAAAAAACAGTGATACTGTTACGGTAAATCAAACGTTAGTGCAATCACAATATAGTAACACTCGAAATAGTGCAGAGCAATAACAATATATCAATAACTCAACGTTGCTCAAACGTTAATGTCCCACAACACAACACACAAAATAAACATGTAAAGCTCAATTTATGAAGTTATTCCTCATCCACGAATCCCTCGAATTCTTCTTCTTCAGTGTCCGAATTAAACAGTTGGGCGTAGTCGTCATTAATGGAGTCCGTGTCGCTGCTGCTCTATTCTCGTGTTCTACTTCGTGACTGATCGTCTTAAGTTTAAACTCTGCGTTGTAAGCGTGTCTCTTAATAGGAGCCATTTTGGGGTCTTTACATAAACAAAAAAATGGAAATGAAACGGCACGCCTCGCGCAGTCATATATCCCAGCATGCACCGCGCGCTTCTTCTACGGGGAAAAATTAAGTCGGCGGCTGCTTACCGTAGTTGCGATTGATTGATTGATTGATTGAAACTTTTACCTGTTGGAGGCTCAATATTGCTCCATATATAAGGCGCACCGGATTAAAAAGCGCACTGTCAGCTTTTGACAAAATTGGAGGTTTTTAGGTGCGCCTTATAGTGCGGAAAATACGGTGTATATATATATATATATATATATATATATATATATATATATATATATATATATATATATATATATATATATATATATATATATATATATATATATATATATATATATATACACATATACACATATACATATATATACATATGTACATACATAGTAGTATATAGTAGCACATTTTTTCAGTAAAAAACTGCCGCCTCAGTTGCCAGAATTAAAAAAAAAAAAAGTAGTACTGTTTTTCTATTGACTGTAATATGTTGTAAAAAATAAAAAAAAACACCAATAAAAGCTGTATATTTTATAGTAAAATTCTACACATTCTACAGATTTTGTTTTACAGTGTATATATACAGGTAATAATCAAATACATAGCAAATTTGGATATTATTCACTGTTACAATCGGCCCTCCGATGGCAGCCATAACTGTGATGTGGCCCTCAATGAAAACAAGTTTGACACCCCTGGCATTACTAATTTAAAAAGACAAATCTAAATTAAAAAAAAGCTCCCACGGCCCTTCACCAGAGAGCGCTGTGGTCCTCCCGACGTCATATTAACGTACCCGGAAGTACTCCAGGTGGCAGTGCAGTGAGTGTAGCCTGCCGTAGTTCTTTGGCTGTCAAAAAGAAACATACTGATATTATGTTGACATTTTGTTTGGACGTCTTTAACTAGAACCACAGGGTCGGAGTCAAAAAACGAAACGAGTAAGTTATTGCTGCTGTGTTTCCACGTTGTGTCAAAAACGATGCTTACACAGGTTAGTGAGCTAGCATGCACTGTACTTCGGAAAATTACCCAACGAACCACAGCACACATTGTAAATATGTTAACAATGTACATTGTTGTTTTTTGGTCAGTCTAATGTAGTTTCTTGTCTAGGGATGTTGACACTCAGTCGTACAGTTGTAAAAACTCAGCCTATATATAACTCTTTACATGAAAACTACAGTTATGATCGTGTTTTTCTAGTCATTCCTCGAGTGGAAACTAGTATTGTTGGGGGATGGAAGTTTAAGTGAGCATGTTGTCAACCAAAAGTGGTAAAAAAATGTTTTTTATAAGCCAACTTAAAAAGATAATATTAGAGTACTTAAATAGTGGTGTGCAGTGGCGGGCAAACACAAACAGGGCTGGGTATAACTTCACGATACAATACGTATTAAAATACTTTTCACGATTCAAAAGTGTAACGTGGTGATATATTGCCATATTCTGCATAGTTCATTGATAAATTTAAATTGCAGCTAAACATTCAAGTTGTGTGTATGAACACTCGATCAGTGTTTTTCAACCTTTTTTGAGCCAAGGCACATTTTTTTCCATTGAAAAAATGCGGAGGCACACCACCAGCAGAAAACATAAATAAATTAAACTCAGCAGACAGTAAAAAGTGGTTCTGGCAATTGTTGGATATGAATTCAAACCATAACCAACCATGCATCACTATAGCTCTTGTCTCAAAGTAGGTGTACTGTCACGACCTGTCAAATCACGTCATGACTTATTTAGAATTTTCGGTGTTTTCCTGTGTGTAGTGTTTTAGTTATTGTCTTGCGCTCCGACTTTGGTGGCTTTTCCTATTTTGTTGGTATTTTCCTGTTGCAGTTTCATTTCTTCCCTTCTTGCTTTGTTTTAGCAATCAAGACTATTTCAGTTGTTTTTATCCTTCTTTGTGTAGACATTGTTAATTGTCATGTCATGTTTGGATGTACTTTGTGGACGCCTTATCTGCTCCACACACTGTAAGTCTTTGCTGTTGTCCAGCATTCTGTTTTAGTTTACTTTGTTGCCAGTTCAGTTTTAGTTTTGTTCTGCATAGCCTTCTTTAATCTTCAATGCCTTTTCTTAGCGGCACTCACCTCCTGTTTATTTTTGGTTTAAGCATTAGATACCTTTTGACCTGCACGCTGCCTCCCGCTGTCGTCTGCATATTGTGATCACGACAAAGCAATTAGCTACCTGCTGCCACCTACTGATATGGAAGAGAATTACACGGTTACTCTGCCAAGCTCCAGACAGCACACACTCAACAACGGCACATTATTTGCGTATTATAATTACTGGTTTGCAAAAAATATTTTTAATGGGGACGGCGTGGTGAAGTTGGTAGAGTGGCCGTGCCAGCAATCGGAGGGTTGCTGGTTACTGGGGTTCAATCCCCACCTTGTACCATCCTAGTCACGTCCGTTGTGTCCTTGGGCAAGGCACTTCACCCTTGCTCCTGATGGGTGCTGGTTAGCGCCTTGCATGGCAGCTCCCTCCATCAGTGTGTGAATGTGTGTGTGAATGGGTGAATGTGGAAATACTGTCAAAGCGCTTTGAGTACCTTGAAGGTAGAAAAGCGCTATACAAGTATAACCCATTTATCATTATTTATTTAACCCAATCAAGTGAAATGACATAATCTCCCACGGCAAAGCAGACTGTATCTCACTGCACACCAGTGTTCCACGGCACAGTGGTTGAAAAACGCTGCACTAGATGACAGTAATATCTAATTAGAAAAGCAGTCAAAAACTAATTCTGATCGATTAGTTTCTATTTATTACAATTACACAGAAAGTGGACTGGCTTTCTTGCCACTTTAATGTAACCCCCCCCAAAAAAACTAACTGTTGACGTTTTGCACTGCCTTCCTCAGTAGGGCTGCATCTATCAGTTATTTCAGTAATCAATCATCAGTCAAATTTATTTATATAGCCCTTAATCACAAGTGTCTCAAAGGGCTGCACAAGCCACAAAACATCCTCGGCTCGATCCCACATCAGGGCAAGGAAAAACTCAACCCAATGGGAACAACGAGAAACTTTGAAAGGGACTGTAGATGTGGGGATTCCATTAATCGAGCTATCGGATGAAACACACTAATTGCGTATTTTAGGGAAAGTAGTTGCTATAGCCGTTCTTTTTTTCCCCTAATAGATGCACATCATCAACATTTAGATTTCACTTTAAACATGTGTGCATTAGTTTAAAAACAACAACCTCTGCGCTGTTTGCTACCTCACAGCACCCAAACACAATGTGGCCAGGCAGAAACAATGTCCGTGTAGTTAAAGTTCTGGGATTTTATACATTTTTACAAATTGCACTAATTAATTGACTAAGCGAAGAAACAGAATATAAATCAAAGTTTTTTTCTAATCGAATGTACCGATTTAATTGATTAATCGATGCAGTCATACCACTAAACACGCACAGCGAGGTAGCAGTACAGCGACTTTGTGTGGAGCAGAGGTGCATAAGTTGGCCCGAAACAAGACTTAAAAAAATTATCGATATTAATAAGACAATTAAAATGTATATTATATCGGCAGGAAAAGTATTGCAATAGATATATTGCCATATCGATATTTTTTCCCCCACACTTAGCAAACACCATTGCACAAATGCAACAGGAATACGATTGATATTTGAGGTACAGTTTTTCTTTCATGTCTGTCTTAAACACTTGGTTTAATTGGTCTCATTCTAAAGCTAACGTTAGCTACATAAATTGGTTGTTCTGTACTTGTAAAATATTATGGACAATTTTACAAAGACATGAATAGAAATGCACCTTTTTATTCCGCCTCTTCAAGAGTAAGCCAACTTTTTTGTTTGTATCTTTTAAATATTTTGCAAATGACATGGATTAATGACTCTTTATGTTACAGATTGGCCATCATCCAGCGTTTCATCCAACATCTGAACTCCAATGTCTTCTGGGTGTCCACCCCAGTCACCTGCTGTGGCAAAGTCTGAAATAGCAATCGATGGAGAATGCCCACTGCTGGCTGCCACCTTTGCCTACTGGGACAATATCCTAGGGCCACGTGTGCATCATATTTGGGCATCAAAGGGTGATCAGGGGATGTTTCTTAGTGATGGCGATGTAACTTTCTTGGCCAATCACACACTCAATGGAGAGATTCTGCGTAGTGCAGAGTGTGGAGCAGTGGATGTCAAGTTTTTTGTCTTAGCAGAGAAGGGTGTCATCATTGTGTCACTCATCTTCGATGGTGAACTAAAGGGGGACAAGAACACCTGTGCCTTGTCTATTATTTTGCCACAGACCGAACTGGCCTTTTACTTACCTTTGCACACCATCTGCGTAGAAAGGCTAAAGCATGCTATTCGCAGGGGGCGCATTTGGATGCAGAAGGTACCTTTGAAATGACTACCAAATGATTACCTGTTTTTAACCATATAGTATTGCTCTGGTCTTGTGATACTAAACAACTTTAAAGTAACCTGCACATTCGTGCGGCTCATTGGAGATTGTAACATGACCACATTATTAATGTTACTGTACATTCTGTATCGATTCTTCAGGAATAATTAGGTATTTCAGAACCATATCTCGTTATTCGTTTAACAAAAATATTACATAAAATGAAGAGTTTGTTTAATTAATACATTTCTTGTAAAACAATGCTCCAAGGATAATGTGGAATAGAAACTTTTACTTTAATCAGAATTGGAACCAGAATCAACTTTATTGGCCAACTTTGTTGTATAACACACAAATAATTTGACTTGGTAATTAAATAGAATAGAATAGAAAGTACTTTATTGATCCCTGGGGGAAATTCAGCACCACAGCTCGCTCACAATAGACAATAATAATAATAAATAATATAATATATTATATATATAACATATAAATAATATAAATATATTCTACATATATTCTACATTTAAGTGCAGTCAAGGAACATGTGCATTATACAGTCTGATGGCTGTCGGTATGAAGGACCTCTTGTGTCGTTTTGTGTTGCATTTTGGGAGTCTGAGCCTTCCACTGAACATGCTCATTCTCACCGCAAGGTCCGGGTGTAGTGGGTGGGAGGTGTTGTCCATAATGGCTAGGAGTTTTGCTAGACTTCCGCCAGAGAGTCTAGCTCCACTCCCACCACGTTCTGGCCTTCTCTACCAACTTGTCCAGTCTGTTTGTGTCCCTCGCTCTCAGCCCGCTGCCCCAGCAGGCCACGGCGTACAAGAAGGCGCCCGCTACCACCGTCTCGTAGAACATCTTCAACATCTTTGTACAGATGTTGAAGGATCCTAGCCTCCTGAGGAAGTAGAGGCGGCTTTTTCCCTTCTTGTAGAGTGCCTCAGCGTGTTTTGACCCATTCAGCTTGTTGTCGATGTGTACTCCGAGGTATTTATAATCCTCAACCATGTCCACATCGACCCCCCTGATGGAAACAGGGGTCACCGGAGTACTCCTACTCCTTCCCAGGTCCACAACCAGCTCCTTGGTCTTCATCACATTGAGCTGGAGGTGGTTCTTTCCACACCATGTGACAAAGTCCTCCACCAGTGCCCTGTATTCCTCATCATCACCATCCTCAATACACCCCACTATCGCAGAGTCATCAGAAAACTTCTGAAGGTGGCAGGACTCTGAGTGATAGTGGAAATCGGTGGTGTAGATGGTGAAGAGGAAGGGGGAGAGGACTGTGCCCTGCGGGGCCCCGGTGTTGCTGACCAGCCTGTCAGACACACAGTCATGCAGTCGCACGTACTGTGGTCTGTCAGTCAGGTAATCAACAACCCAGGACACCAAGGGGGCCTCCACCTGCATCGTCTCCAACTTCACACCCAGTAGTCCAGGCCGTATGGTATCAGAAGCACTGGATTAGTCAAAAAACATGACCCTCACACTGCTCGCAGGCTTGTCTAGGTGGGTGTGGGCTCGGTTCGGCAGGTAGATGACTGCGTCCTCCACTCCCAGTCGGGTCTGGTAGGTGAATTGGAGTGGGTCCAGGTGGGGCTTGACTTTAGGGCAGAGTTGTTCCAGGACCAACCTCTCCATGGTCTTCATGATATGGGAGGTTAGAGCCACCGGCCTGTAGTCCTTCGACGTGCTGGGTCACGTGCACTTGGGGATGGGGACCACGCATGAGGTTTTCCACAGTGTGGGAACTTTCTGCAGCCTAAGGCTCATGTGGAAGATGTGCTGGAGCACACCACACAGCTGTGGGGCACAGGCTTTGAGCACCCTGGGGCTCACACCGTCAGACCCGCGGCCTTGCCTGTTTGTAGCTTATTTAGCTGTGCATTCACCTGTTCTGCAGACAGACACCTGGGGGGGTCTCAGGTTGTTGGGGGAGGAGGGGGGGGTCATCAATTTGAGAGTGAGGTGTTAAGTGGGGAGAGGTAGTCATTGGAGTTGGGGGGGCTGTGAAGAGGGGAGGGGGGGAATGGATTGGTTCGCTGAAGTTGTCAGGGGGCCGGCTGGCATGTCTTGGGGGGGGGGGCAGGAGCTTGTCGGAGCCACTGTGTCAAACCTGTTAAAGAACTGGTTTAGTTCATTGGCCCTCTCTTTGTCTCCGTCCACCCCCCTACTCCCCGACGGTTTGAGGCCGGTGATGGTCTGCATACCTCTCCAAACTGCCTTCATGTTGTTGTCCTTCAGCTTCCCTTCCAGCTTCCTCCTGTAGTTCTCCTTGGCCTCCCTGGGTTTGGTCTTCAGCAGCCCCTGAACTCTTTTCACCTCCTCCCTGTTAATAATAATAATATTGGATTAGATTTATATAGCGCTTTTCTAGACACTCAAAGCACTTCACAGAGAAGTGAGAACCCATTATTCATTCACACCCAGTGGTGGTAAGCTACTTTCGTAGCCACAGCTGCCCTGGGGTAGACTGACGGAACCTTCTCACTGTTTTTTTGGTCAGAGGCTGTCTTTTGATCAGAGGCACATAACAGGGGTTGAGGTAAACAAGGTTGTGGTCTGACCGGCCCAGCTCTGGTAGTGGTATGGAGCTATACGCATCCTTGATGTTTGCGTACAGCAGGTCCAGGATCTTATTTCCTCTGGTGTGGCAGCTGACATACTGAGTGAAGTACCGAGGATGTCGTTGTGGCTTGTACAGCCCTTTGAGACACTTGTGATTTAGGGCTATATAAATAAACATTGATTGATTGATTGATTGAAGTTGGGTAGTGATTTGTCCATAGTAACATGGTTAAAATCTCCCGAGATGAGGATGACAGCTTTCGGGTGCTTGGTTTGTAGTCTGGCTATCGAGCTGTGGATGACGTCACTGGCAGCTGCAGCGTTAGCAGAGGGGGGGATGTATACTGCCATCACGATAACATGCGGAATCTCCTTGGGCAAAATAATATGGTATGTGTCCTACAGCTAACATCTCTATATTCGGATCACAGTGGCGCTCTTTTATTGTGATATGATCGTGATGACAATATTTCTTATTAATAAACAAAGCAAGGCCCCCTCCTTTCCGCTTGCCGTTGGTTCGGTCCAGGTCAGCGCGCACCGTTTGAAACCCGTTTATAGAGACGTTACTATCCGGAACATCGTCGTGCAGCCACGTCTCAGTAAAACACATTAGGCTACACTCACGATATTCTTTCTGACTACCGGCAAGCACCGACAACTCATCCATTTTCTTTGCCAGAGACCGCACGTTACCCATGACGACGGAAGGAAGATATGGTTTATATTTCCTTCTCTCTCTCCTCACTTCAGGCCTCTTCTGTCTCGAGCGTCTCCCTTTCCCTCGACAGCCACGAGCACCTCCATAAGTCCTTTTTAGCTCCTCCGGGATCTGGTTAGTTAGCGCCGGGTCCATTAGCTGGATGCTAATAACTGGTGTCGCTAACAACTGTTCCCTGGTGTAGATAAAAGAGCCTCTCCACTCTTGTTGTCCGTCAGAGCTCTTCATTAGCGTCCCCACCGTCAGTAGGACGAACAAAACACTTCTAAACTGCATTTTTAGAAGGGCACGACTAGATAAAAAGTAAATGTAGACTAAATGTAAAAGTATAAAAAAGTACAAAATGAACAAAGAACAAAGACAAAGACGGAGCGAACTGCAGCAGCGGCCGTCTGGATCGACGCATGCAATTTAGAACTCCAAGATGCCAAAATCAAAATAACAATACATGTATTTTAACAAGTTAAAGTCAATGAACCAATCTTGCTGGGGCAAGATATTCCACTAAGAGTGGGTATTGGTTGGCAAATGCATCATAGTTGTCAAAATAATGACTCGGTGCCACTACGGCACTGACCTCCACCCACACTGTAAAGTTCTAGTTGGTATCCGCACCCATTTTTGAAATGGTATTTTTCTGCTTTTTTCTAAATGTCGTTAATAAAGACAAGCACAATCAAATGGGTTCTTTTATGTGGCCTCCCAACAGTGTACAAAACCCAATTAGAAAGCGTAATTAGATGATAAAATATGATATGAAAACCACAAGTTGTTATTTTACTGAGTTTATTTGTTCATTCAGTGTTTTTTGTTTTAGGGCTACAACATCGTTGCTGTGCTGAGCTTGGAGATTGTCCCAATTATGGAGCTTCTTGCCTCCATGAAGACACACAGCGTTCCTGAAGACATTGACGTGAGTAACAATCAACATTTCATGCTTAAAATAGATTGTTATGAGTACTAATATTCAGACTTTTAACAAAATATACCAGAAATACTTATACTGAGGAACACGTTTAGGTCAATGTTCCTTGGACTGCCTGACTGTTGTTTACATAAGCATAAGCATTTTCTGTTGATGCCGATGTTTTCTAATACACACACTAACTTTCTTTTTTCTCATTGTTGGAAAAACAAAGTTACGGCTTGCTAGCTATTAGCTAATGCTAGCGTATTTTTTGGTTAGACCTTATGAAGTTCACTTAGCCAACTAGTGGTGGGGAGGCTCACAACCCAAATTTTTGCTCACAATCTAAAGCATAAACTTTAACTTTAACTTTAGAGATATGAATACATTGTTTGGCGAGCCTCCAAATCGATCTATATGTAATATGCATCTGTCTATGTCCGGTTGGAAAGTCATGAATCGTTTGATTGTAGATCTGTTACAAAATATGGCCGCTCTAATCTTGTGAGACTTCTGTGATGACGTAATACGAGAGTACCGTTGTCATTTGCGACTGACAACAACAGGGCAACATGGCAGACAGTAATTCTGATTGACTTACCGCCTTTTACTTGTCTGTTACTGTCAAGAACCAATCACAGACCAATCCATAAATTATCGTGCCTAAATCTAGCTAACCACGGGAGGCACCACGCAGTGTAAACTAATCAGAAGCAACCTAAGGCGAGTCATTGCGTCTTTTTTTTCAATGTGTTGTCAACTTGGTGAATGTGTTGTCAACTTGGTGAATTTCCTGCTAAATCTAGTATCTTTCCAACTTCTCTTAGTGGCTCAAAAGCAACAAGTGAAAAATCTAGCAACTTTTTTGGATGTTTGGAGACATGAAAGCGCGTATTGTAGTGAGTGTACATAATTCACCCACGGAACTTAAGTTATGGTTAGACAGTTCCGGTCGGACGGGTTTGAAGAGAACACATTTCCGTTGTTGTGCACACACTAGACCAGTGGTTCTCAACCTTTTTTCAGTGATGTACCACCTGTGAACATGTTTTTAATTCAAGTACCCCCTAATCAGAGCAAAGCATTTTTGGTTGAAAAAAAGATAAAGAAGTAAAATACAGTACTATGTCATCAGTTTCTGATTCATTAAATTGTATAGCAGTGCAAAATATTGCTCATTTGTTGTGGTCTTTCTTGAACTATTTGGAAAAAATTATATAAAAATAACTAAAAACTTGTTGAAAAATAAACAAGTGATTCAATTATAAATAAAGATTTCTACACATAGACGTAATCATTAACTTAAAGTGCCCTCTTTGGGGATTGTAATAGAGATCCATCTGGATTCATGAACTTAATTCTAAACATTTCTTCACAAAAAAAGAAATCTTTAACATCAATATTTATGGAACATGTCCACAAAAAATCTACCTGTCAACACTGAATGTTGCATTGTTGCATTTCTTTTCACAGTTCTTTTTGACAGACATTTTAAAAAAATCTCACGTACCCCTTGGCATACATTCAAGTACCCCCAGGGGTACGCGTACCCCCATTTGAGAACCACTGCACTAGACAAAGGCATGTATGTAGAGTACTGCTCCATTGTTATTACAAATTGCTAAATCTCATTAAAACTGTTAGAATCAGAATCAGAATAGTTTTATTGCCATTTGAGAACGGGTTCACAAACTAGGAATTTTTCTTGGTGCAATCGTGCAACATAAAACACATATAACACATATTTGGTAATAAAAAGAGCTGTAACTGAGCTATCAGATCTTGTTATAGACTTAGAAGGAATTCAAGGAGCTACTGTTAGGAGTTATTGTTCATGTGCCTGATGGCCGAGGGGAAAAAACTGTTCAGGTGGCGGGAGGTGTGGGTCTGGATGGAGCGTAGTCTCCTGCCTGAGGGGAGAGGGGAGAATAGTGTGTGTCCAGGGTGTCCAGAGTCAGCTGTGATCCGACCCACACGCCTCCTGGTCCTGGAGGAGAACAAGTCCTGGAGGGATGGGAGCTTGCAGCCAATCACCTTCTCAGCAGCATAGCGCCCTCTTTTGACACTCCTCCTTCGACTCCCGTCCTTACGCGCAACAGTATCACTCTGTCCTCAACGTACAAGCGGTGCTGCTGTGAGCCTTTCTTCACAGGCGGTGCCCTGTCTTCTGAATGTCTGCTCTTAGATATCTTGTACTGAAAACACATTTCGCTGTACTTTTAAGTGCAGTAACAATGAAGTCCATTCCATTCTCATCAGAGCAGAGAGGAGGCGCACACCCACTCTGTGCAAAGCTGCCGCTGTTTCTGCCTTGGTTGAGACGTAAATGTTTCATCACTGTCATGCTTCAAATAAAAACAAACCTATTGTTCATGTCAGTGTAGTGGATTGTCCGAAGCTTAAGCAGGCAACAAAAGTAGTTTAGTACAACAAATTTATTTACCCATTATCAGAAGTGCAGGTTGAATTGAGTTGGCCGTGCAGACAAACCACAAGTTACTCCGGAGCAAACAAGACACACACAAGCCAAAATCACTCTCGAGTTCCGGTCTTCTGCCATTTTTTATGTCTTTTGTGCGTCACAGTTCCTTATCGAGTGCGTCAATGTCTTTTATCTTTTCCTATCTGTTCCATAACAACTCGAATCCTTTAGACAGTCAACACATTCTGTAGACAGGTTGGCACGACTTAACATTCACTTTTGTCCCACTGGCACAGAATAGGAAAGAAATCAAATGAGCGTACATTCCCATTAGACATGCAATATAGGTCAAAGGTCAGAAATTCTACTACATACCCGCCTTCCAGGGTCTTAAGACACTGGACCAAAACATTTCTGATGTAGACCACTAAGTTAACCACAGATAGAGGCAAAAACCTCAATGTTTTTATACGAGGCAAAAATTCCGTCTATGACCCTCCTTCAGAGCGATCGCTGTTACCAGCCTGCAGTAAAACCATCTCACAGAACACAATTAGTGGCCTACCCTTTGATTTAGTAAAGGAATAACAAATACTTTGATCATGAACATCATTGAACATAAATAGATGATTGTATATAGACTTATGACTGTAAGACATTTGCAAAAATATTTTTCCCGGCATTTGCAATGAATGTAGTTACCAATATTGTTAATTATCAATTGATTTTGAACACACAACTGAATTTCGTATGAGTCCATGTTCGATTAGTGCTCATATAGATGGCTCGGTGGTGCCTCAGGCTGGTGGCCTGCCGACACCTCGTTGGGCTTTTGGCTGCCTTGGTGAAGAAAGAGATCCACTCAAACAGTCTGTCTCTCTTTGGGGTGGGGTTCAGTCCATTGGGCAGACTGTTCAGTGGCATGTGCGCGCTGGCCGCTTTGGGGAAAACTCAGGTAGAGTTGGAGCTGTGGGGGCTTCGGGGAAGGCTGGGGCAGAGTATGGGGCGTGGGGCTTTGGTCCAGGCCCTCGGCTTGCTTCAGGCCTCCTCGCTGCTTCGGCACTCCCGACACTTCTTTCCACAGCTGCTGGAGTCCCGGTGGACACATTGGCTGGCAACCTTAGTTGTTCTCGTCATCGCTGGCAAGGTGTTGTCTCTCCTTGGGTTCCTTCCAGTCAGGTATCGGGTGTTGGTCCTGGATTGGCTTTGACCGTGCCCCTCTTAGCGAGTGCAAGGGAATCTGGGGGGGCTGCTTTCATCCTCAAATCTGCACAGAGGAACTGGCACACAAATTTTACATTTTACAAACTTACCATTTTGGTCTCATGGTCTTTCCACCTTTCTAGGAAGCTGCTGGTCCTGAGAAGTGCTGATCTTGTGACTGAAGATGATAACCTGTTTTCTTAAAATAGGTGCCGTTGTTTGACCTAATCTTTTTGGGGAAACCATGTCGGGATATTAGATCATTCACAAAACATTTAATTACTGAATTGGCACCCTCCTTTGAGGTTGGGGTTGCTTTCGCCAACCACTGCAATTGTCAATCTAAATCATTACGTTCCTTTATCCTTGTACCGGATTGATCATATCGATTAAATAAAACCTCAACACGCTCAAACCTGACCCAATCCAAACTCACCTCCCCCCTCTGTCCCTCTCACAGGGACAGTGTTAGTCGTAGTAATAGTAATAGTAATAGTAGTAGTAGTATTAGTAGTTTCAGAAACATCCAAGAAAAAGAAAAGGCAGCTGATAGTCAAGTGCAGCAAGAACAGAGGCGGAGGACAGGTCATGTTTGAGGTCACTGTTCGCTTTTGCAATAGTACTTTGATATTTTACAACACCTAGTGAATTATTGTGGCCTCAATAATTCACTAAATAGTTGTATTAAATTTAGTCTATCTATGATGGGACAATGCACAGAAACATTAAGTTCAGAAACAGATGTGTTCTGTACCAGATTATATCTAAATAGCTACTTTCCATCTGTAGTCCCTGGCTACCTAAATTAAGGGGATCCACAAATCAAGCAATAAAATTATGACACTAATTAATCATAATAAATATATACATTCATAATAATCAATAATTAATCAAAAATAATCATACTGTAGCATGTAATCAATTATAAGAAAAGTCACCAAATGCCCCATCATGGACACATACTTACCATACAATACAACCACACCTTATTTACATCATCACACAAAGACCATACATGCTCTTGTTCACATCTGTCATCATTTGTAAAAACAACCAAGATTTTAACAGCCATACCTCACAATTTACAACAAAAATGCTCTCATGGATAAATATAATACTCATTAATTTGATGTGCCAACATAAGGCCCATCTTAGTGACCGTCTGAGCAGCCTTGATTGCTCCAAAGCCACTTTTTTTTTTATTTCAAATTTTCTATTCCTTTTGTTATAACGTGGAGAAGGCTAATTGGTCTGTACATGTTCTGGTCTTCTTTATTTCCTGCTTTATGGATTTAATTATAGTAGCAGTTTCTCGACGTGGTAGGGAAAGTGTTTTCCGTTATTGATTTATTTATCAATCGTTGTTATACGAACAATAATACAATCCTTATATGTTTTTAGGAAGATAGTGTCCAACCCATATATATATCTCTAGATTGTGAGTCTGATAATGCAGTGAAGATTTTGTTTAACTTTGTTTCATTTGTTAATTCTAAAATTAGTCCGTCCTGAATAAATGACAATTATTTGCACTGATTTTGAGGGATTTTTTATTCAGGGTTTGTACAGACTGGATGAAATGTTCATTAAAATTATTACTTATGTCCAGACTGTCTGCGATAGTAGCGCCATTGATATTTAATGTTACAGTGTTGTTTCTTGTTTGCTCTCTTTCCGTAAGTTTGTATCTGGTTTTCCATAACTTTCTAATGTTCCCTTTTGCAACTTTGATTAATTCTAAGTGAAAGTCAGCCTTAAACTTCCGCATAAACATTGTAACTTTGTTCCTCCAAACTTTTAAATCATACGATCTGTATTTAGACCTGTTATAATTTCTCTTATGAGAGCTGAGTCCTCATGTCTTTATTAGAATCCAAATTGTTTTATTAATCCAATGGTATTTTTATTTTAGCACTCTTCTTTCTGGTTTTGTATTTGTGTATTTACAGATGTTCTCTTTGCTTTTTGTCATCCAATTGTAATTCTAGTAGAGCTGCTTATCATTTGTATCATGTAGAAGCCGTTTATAATATCCTTAAAGGCCTACTGAAATGATTTTTTTTTATTTAAACGGGAATAGCAGATCCATTCTATGTGTCATACTTGATCATTTCGCGATATTGCCATATTTTTGCTGAAAGGATTTAGTAGAGAAAATCGACGATAAAGTTCGCAACTTTTGCTCGCTGATAAAAAAAAGCCTTGCCTGTACCGGAAGTAGCGTGACGTCACAGGAGCTAGTATTCCTCACAATTCCCCATTGTTTACAATGGAGCGAGAGAGATTCGGACCGATAAAGTGATGATTACCCCATTAATTTGAGCGAGGATGAAAGATTTGTAGATGAGGAACGTTACAGTGAACGACTTGAGAGGCAGTGATTGACGTATCTTTTTTCGCTCTGACCGTAACTTAGGTGCAAGCTGGCTCATTGGATTCCACACTCTCCTTTTTATATTGTGGATCACGGATTTGTATTTTAAACCACCTCGGATACTATATCCTCTTGAAAATGAGAGTCGAGCACGCGAAATGGACATTTAAAGTGACTTTTATCTCCAAGACAATACATCGGTGACACACTTAGCTACTGAGCTAGCGTGATAGCATCGTTCTCAAATGAAGATAGAAACAAAATAAATAAACCCCTTAATGGAAGGACAGATAGAAAATCAACAATACTATTAAACCGTGGACATGTAAATACACGGTTAATGATTTCCAGGCTGGCGAAGGTTAACAATGCTGTGCTAACGACGCCATTGAAGCTAACTTAGCAACCAGACCTCACAGAACTATGTACTCTCTCCTTTTTCTATTGTGAATCACAGATTTGTATTTTAAACCACCTCGGATACTATATCCTCTTGAAAATGAGAGTCGAGCACGCGAAATGGACATTTAAAGTGACTTTTATCTCCAAGACAATACATCGGTGACACACTTAGCTACTGAGCTAGCGCGATAGCATCGTTCTCAAATGAAGATAGAAACAAAATAAATAAACCCCTTAATGGAAGGATAGATAGAAAATCAACAATACTATTAAACCGTGGACATGTAAATACACGGTTAATGATTTCCAGGCTGGCGAAGGTTAACAATGCTGTGCTAACGACGCCATTGAAGCTAACTTAGCAACCAGACCTCACAGAACTATGTACTCTCTCCTTTTTCTATTGTGAATCACAGATTTGTAT
This sequence comes from Entelurus aequoreus, assembly GCF_033978785.1. Taxonomy (NCBI): domain Eukaryota; kingdom Metazoa; phylum Chordata; class Actinopteri; order Syngnathiformes; family Syngnathidae; genus Entelurus; species Entelurus aequoreus. Next base: position 59,986,871 of record NC_084733.1, on the reverse strand, counting down.
TTTAAACCACCTCGGATACTATATCCTCTTGAAAATGAGAGTCGAGCACGCGAAATGGACATTTAAAGTGACTTATCTCCAAGACAATACATCGGTGACACACTTAGCTACTGAGCTAGCGCGTAGCATCGTTCTCAAATGAAGATAGAAATCCATCAACAGCCGTGCTCACCTGCATTCCAGCGATCAACGGCACGACGAAGGACTTCATCCGTGGGTTTGGCGGCAAGTATCGGCTAGGCGTCAGGGTAAGTAGTCCTTGTTGTGTTGCTGTAAGTATTGTAATGCCCCGCAGTGGAGAAGGAGTCACACAGACGAGGAAGCGCTGCTCAATCGCTTTATTAAAAAGCGGTAACTGGTTGTAGTTCAAAAAGTAACGCACACACTTACACGAGCTGCTGTTAGCCAAAACTCACGCTCACACACACAAGTTCTCCGCCAACTCACTCGCGCATGCGCGTTCCCCAAACCCTTAAAGACAGTACACTAATGCAAATATCACAGATATTACAGTATTGTACTTAGCCGCTAAGACACCGATCGATCCCACCTACAACGTTCTTCTTTGCAGTCTCCATTGTTCATTAAACAAATTGCAAAAGATTCACCAACACAGATGTCCAGAATAATGTGGAATTTTGTCGAAGAAAACAAGAGGCTTTTCTATCGGGTCCGATGGGGTCCAACCACTTCCGTTGCTTTTGTGACGTCACGCGCATAAATCATATCCAAAGGAGTTTTTCAACCGGAAGTGTGGCGGGAATTTTAAAATTGAACTTTATAAGTTAACCCGGCCGTATTGGCATGTGTTGCAATGTTAAGATTTCATCATTGATATATAAACTATCAGACTGCGTGGTTGGTAGTAGTGGGTTTCAGTAGGCCTTTAAGTTTCTTTCTACGTGTTTTATTTAACCAGTCCAGATTAACGTCTCCCATGACGTTACTTCTTTCATACTATGCTGTTTGAGGATGTCTGAACATGAATCAAGAAAAATGTCTTTAGCTGTGGTCGGTCGGTATACTACAATTACCTTGAAATACATTTCTGAGGAAAATGTGATTTTAATTTCAACATTCTCAAATTGATCTACTTTTAATGTTTTCCCTTTCATGAATCATAATTCCTCCCCCCTTTGTCACTCGATCTGTCTTTTCTGTAATCTTGTCCCCCGGGACATTAATTAGAACGAAAGTTGTTGTGGGTTTTAACCATGTCTCTGCTAGACAAGGTAATCCGGATTAGAGTCTGACAGTAACTGCTGTATTTGTTCCCGGGCGTATGGTATGGTGTACTGCAATGTCTAAATAAAACTATAATTTACTCCAAACTAAAATGTCAGACTGCACTTTAAAGTTACCTGACTTAAACTTACTTTTGTTAAATTGATTTCCAAACTAACCACCACCACAGCAGACATCTTCCTCAGTCCTATCCCAATACTCCCATAAATTAGAAAGGTGTTTCACAACAGTGGTTAGGTAGTTATTTTAAGTAATAGATCTCAATATGTAGAAATTAATAAGACTAAATTTGCCCTAGTGTGTGAATGTTGTCTGTCTATCTATCTGTGTTGGCCCTGTGATGAGGTGGCGACCTGTCCAGGGTGCAAAGTCAAATTGTGAAACACAAATTAAAGTTGAATCAAGTGGAAATTGACAGAGTATATAAACTACATTCTTGAGAATAGTAATTGATCATTAATATGTTGGAAGCCGCATATTGAACATATTAAAGAAAAATATCCAAATCCATTGCTATTCGGTATAAAGTTAAACACATGCTGAATAAGAAATGTCTGCACATGTTATATTATTCATTTATTTTTCCATATGTAATATTGTTTTGAAGTTTGGGGAAATGTTTATAGAAGAAATATAGACCCAATACTTAAAATTAAAAGGCTAATTTCAATATTACACAAAGCATTATTATTATGATCATATCAATCCATTTTTTAAGTCATAATGTGTTAAATGTTCAGATAATTTAATTTTAAAACAATGGCAATTATGTTTCCGAGTAAAGAACAACAGCCTTCCAGTTTGTATTCTTAGCTTATTTACATTATGAGGAGAAAACTATCATTTACGGGGGATATTGATTTTTTAAAATAGGTCAAGTAAAATAAAAATAAAAACACAAATGTATTTCAGTTTTAGGAGTTAAATGATGTACCATCCTCAGTGATGAACTGAACACATGTAGTTTTTTGTTATGGTTTTGGAGACCCTTGAAAAGTAAAGTTTTCTCAACATTATAAAATATAGTAACAATTACTTTCATCTTTTAACGTTGATGTTCCAGGTAATTTAATGTTCAGTAATTGTATATCATAGGCCAATATAAGCTTTGGCTTCCGCCTATTCTTTTTTCGGTCATTCTTTTTCTTTTTTGTTTTCTGTGTGTAAATGTGTATGATTGTTAATATGTCTAATTTACTGTTAAACTGCTCACACAAATTGGTTGATGGTTGATTATATGACCAAAATAAACTTATTTCATTTATTCATTCATTATCTATCGCACTCATAGTTTTATTCCATTTTGCATGTAATTATTCCTATTGATTTCTTCCCATTCACTTAAACAACTAAACAAACAAACAAACTTGCAGCTAAACACAATCAACAGCATACCATTTACGAATACCTTCATTTGTCACTTTCTCATCTTTTCTTCACTTCCGTTTTCCTTTACAAACAACATCCTGTATCCATCTCTTCCTTACACTTCACACAATGTTTCTATTTTCTGTTCTCCTAGAAACCATTCACATAACGTAAGGTTATAAACATCCTTTTCCCATATTTTCTCAAACCATCCTCTTCACCCTCATTCTGTTTTTTCACCTGCTCTCTCTTCCTCTCTCTCTCACTTTCTCTCCTTCTCTCACAATACAAACACAATAATCCAAAATAATCAGTCTTATAAAATAATTTTAGCTTTAGATATGATTTAGGGCAGTGGTTTTCAACCTTTTTTCCCAGTAAACTAAAGAAATAAAATACAGCATAATGTCATCATTTTCTGATTTATTAAATTGTATAACAGTGCACCATATTGCTCATTTGTTGTGGTTTTACTTGACTTATTTGGACAAAAAATATAAGAATAACTAAAACGTTTTAAAAATTAAACAAGTGATTAAATTATAATACAGATTTCTATACATATAATCAATCATCAACCTTCTTTGGATATTGCAATAGAGATCCATCTGGGCTCGTGAACTTAATTCTAAATATTTATTTTGTTGAAGAATTATTCTTCTATAATTATATTTATAAAGGATTTTGAATTGTCGCTATTTTAAAATATTTAAAATCTCAGGTACCCTTTGGCATACCTTCAAGTACCCCCCTTTTTTGTCCGGGCGGAAACACCATACCCTCCTTTGAGAACTACTGGTTTAGCCTATAAAAAATCCTTTGTCTCATACTTCATTACACTGTACAACTCCTCTTTGAGGGGGCTAGGATGACAGGGAATGCAAAACAATGACAGTGCAATACTTTTTTATATCATGGTCGTTAATGCCTAGTTTCTCTTATTTTACTGTTCTATTTTTATTCTCCTTGTAATATTTTTCTATTTTATTTCCATTTATACCCTTATTAGTTACTGTTTACTTTTTAGTTCTTCTTCCTGAGGGAACTCTCCTGAAGGAATCAATAACGTTTTATCTGTCTATCTATCTATCTATTACTAACCCGAGCACAATTCATGACGTCATGCTCATCTTGCAGACAGTTATTTCCATTTAGTTTTATTCTCTATTTGTAATTCTACATGCACCAATGTCACATAGAAATTTGCTTTCTTTGTTATTTATTTACATTATTATTTCTGGTTTACTTGCTGTCTGTTTACTTAAGTTCTCATATTTTGGTCTGTCTTCCTTCTGATTAAAATTTGTTTAACGCTTCTCTACGTTTTGTTTTGACAATTGCGCTGAGTGGCTCTTATCTGTACTTCTTCAGACTCTATGTTTCACAGATGCCCTTAGATGTATTAGAATATAAATTTAACTTTTATTTTATTGTGTGTTTATTCCTAAAAAAATTAAAATGTCAATGTATGATCAATTTATCTTTATCAAATTTAAATTCAATATTATTAATTTATTTGTTGTATAACTATTAATTCAAAGTTACAATGTGTCCTAATCTATGATGTTCGTGCGTGTGTGTTTGTCTCAACTTCCACACAGAAACTGGATGGATCAGATAAGCAACAAGGCTGTACCAAAAAAGTATACTAAACATATAAATGAATGATGAATTAAACAATGTTTCAATGTCCCACAATCCGTATTTATTTATTGATATTTAAACGTGTAATTTTCCATATATCTATTATTTTACTGGACTTAGCAAGCACCTACTACTAGCACACTCTACAGACCGAGAATAACTGTTCAACCACACTTAGTAATGCCAAGCTAGATGATAACTTAGCCTTACTATGCCTCAATAAGCAAACTTTTGCTAACCTAGCCCAATGCTATGCTAACACAATGCTAACCTAGCTCAATGCTATGCTAACACAATGCTAACCTAGCTCAATGCTATGCTAACATTGTCACACCTCTTCAGCCCACGCCTCACGCAGCTGTCACTCACACAGCCTCGTCACACGCACACACTCTTATCTCAAAATGTCTCCCAGCTGAGACTCCCTTTTTTTCTTTTTCTTTTTTTCTTTATATGCGTCACACAGTCACTCACACACAGAGAATTTACCAGCGAGCAAGAGCCTTTTTTCCCGTACTCAAAATCTCAGTGTGTAAAACAACTGTAATATCGCACAGTCACAATCACCAGTACAGTTAAAAACAAATTCAAATGACTGGAATTCGCTCGCAGCGCCCAAGAGGGGGAGCCTCCCTGCTTAGGCTGCTGCCTCCGCGATCCAACCTCTTGATAAGCGGAAGAAAATAATTATATGGATGGATCATTCACTCATGTGTTTTTCCTGTACATAACTTTGTCTATTTTCTCACACGCACACACATTTTAGACAATTTCCAAACTTTTACAGATAGCGGGGCTGTGAGAAAAAGCGTGAAGGGGGGAGGTTGCGAGAGGGGGGGAGGAAAAGGAAGGGGAGAATTAAACCAGATAAGAAACCAGGTGCTACACAAATGTTATTACAATACGCAGATTTATATGTATATAAATTTTAAAAAACACACATTTTTATCCCTCAAACCACGCCCCCCTGGTCCGGACCAATATAAACAACTAATGCACGCATGCTTTTGTGGAATCGGCCGTCTCATTAACAAACACATGTCCCATCATTACTCATACAACGGCGATTAACCCATTCAGCGGAGCAAACCCTGCTTTTCCTTCCTGACCAACACGGATAACAGCCTAAGGCGCTGTAGAATCACCAGGAATCACCCCCCAATCCTACAGTACATCGTGTCTGGTCAGTCCATATAGTTTCACCAAGGCTCTACCATATGGAGCCCTTACTCTATCCATCTATACTGCAGCAAATTTCCAAATTCGTGACAACTTGGCTCAGTTGATCTCCTTTACCGGAGTCACTGAACGATCACCTTATATCAGGCTTTTTACCCGGCTGCAGCTTCCACATAGACAGATACGTAGGACCTTCATAGACGTCAATAGATTTGTGTGGGTCAAATGTCACACCAGTTTAGCCAACCTTGCCTTAAATTTCGCTGTGTCCAACTCCGGCTAACCTAATGCACTTGCAGAAAGAAGCATCCTCTGCCAACAACGACAGAGGATGAAGAGGTTAAAAGAAATTTTTCGTCTCACATCGTCTATGCTTCTACACTCCAAACCACCAAAATTCTATCAACAATCCCCTTATGTTAAAAACAAGAAATCACAAGTTTTCAACAAACACACAGAGAAATGATCACATATAAAACAACTCAATCCAACCATAATTTACCCCATTCCAGGTTGTTTTTGGAGAACCTGACTAAACCTATCTTTTATCAAAAATAGATTCAGCAATTAGTCTTATCGCAGAAAATGTTTACACTTTAAGCAAAACGCTTACCTTGTTATGCGCGCGTGCAGCACACTGTCTGCCTGACTGAGAGCGGGAGCGGCTGTCGACCTGTAGCTTCTAAACCATCCTGTTCGTGACGCCAATTTGTGTAGTGGATTGTCCGAAGCTTAAGCAGGCAACAAAAGTAGTTTAGTACAACAAATTTATTTACCCATTATCAGAAGTGCAGGTTGAATTGAGTTGGCCGTGCAGACAAACCACAAGTTACTCCGGAGCAAACAAGACACACACAAGCCAAAATCACTCTCGAGTTCCGGTCTTCTGCCATTTTTTATATGTCTTTTGTGCGTCATAGTTCCTTATCGAGTGCGTCAATGTCTTTTATCTTTTCCTATCTGTTCCATAACAACTCGAATCCTTTAGACAGTCAACACATTCTGTAGACAGGTTGGCACGACTTAACATTCACTTTTGTCCCACTGGCACAGAATAGGAAAGAAATCAAATGAGCGTACATTCCCATTAGACATGCAATATAGGTCAAAAGGTCAGAAATTCTACTACATCAGTAAGCCAGTCAATAGATTTGGTTGATTTGTGAATATCACAACCCTTCTAAGCCAGTCAATAGATTTATAATAAATGATAAATGGGTTATACTTGTATAGCGCTTTTCTACCTTCAAGGTACTCAAAGCGCTTTGACAGTATTTCCACATTTACCCATTCACACACACATTCACACACTGATGGCGGGAGCTGCCATGCAAGGCGCTAACCAGCAGCCATCAGAGGCAAAGGGTTAAGTGTCTTGCCCAAGGACACAACGGACGTGACTAGGAAGGTAGAAGGTGGGAATTGAACCCCAGTAACCAGCAACACTCCGATTGCTGGCACAGCCACCCTACCAACTTCGCCACGCCGTCCCTTTGGTTTGTGTATGAATATCACAGCGCTTCCGTCTTTTGAACAAAATTGATACTGTAACATTTACGACGTAGATTAAAGAAAAATACAACTAAACTAAGAATCAACACTTTATTTACAGTTCTAATTACAATTTGCATTTTTTAACTCACACATCTTCTTTTCTTTAAGTGTATGGGTTGCAATGCCTTGAAGTTGATAGTTCTATTTGATAATATTACAGGAACTGCCTGTTTTGTATGTGTCTATTTAAAAAGTAAACACATGACATTGTTCTGACATGATAAAGGATACGTTTAATTTTCTTTTCACCATGCAAAACTTCCATCTGCATTGAATCACAATGAATCGTATCGCATCAAATTCTAATCGCATCGAATCGTAATGTTTTAAAATGTATTGTTAGTGAATCGTACCGTTTTTATCGGATTGCCTTTGAAGGTAGAGATGCACACCCAGAGTACCACTAAATTTATATTTTGAGGTTGGAAACTATTTCACTCTTAAATGTACAGTTTTACCTCGCCTTTCACAGGGCCCCTAATTTGGGAAACAAGCTGTCTCTTGTTTAATTGTTATGCTTTAGGTTGCAAGAAAAAATGTAGGTTACACAAAAAAATCTACATAAAACAGGCTTGTGATTTTTCCGTCTATATTTTATCTCTGTAAAAATATTTTCAGTTTTTATTTGTTTTTTCCGACCTACATTGTGTGTTAAAATCTTGATCCGTCTCTTTGCCATACCTGCCAACAACTGCGGTTTTCCCGTAATGAGTACGGTTTTTGATAATCTATTCCGGTTTGCGGCTGCAGTGGTAAAAATGGTTTCCCATTAAAAATGATTAACTTAAGTATCGAAGCTATGTAGCTTAACTACATTTCCCAGTAGCTTAGCTACTTTTTAAACAAGTACCGATTTCTGTAGCTTAGCTATTTTCAGACCTATGTAGCGGTTAGCTAAGCTACATGCTACAAAAGAAAAGAGAGGGAGAAGAGAAAGAGAGAAATGGACTAGTGCAACTCCACGGGCAGGGGGACAAAATAAATGATGATTGGTTGGTTTACGTAAAAGAAAATCCATGACTGGATGGTTGGTTTACAATGATGAGTCACGATTGATTAAGATTAGGGCAAAACATTACGGGCAAGCCAATCAGAGGCATGATAGGACGGGCCATCGAACCTGCAAGGGAAATCACAACAGACACGCACATCCCAAATGACGACGATAGAGTCGGAGAAGAGAAGAGGGAATATTCAAGCGGGCGATTTACAATATATATTAAAAAAAACTAGTGCAAGATGGCAGAGAGATTTTCTTTCTAAGATTTTTATTTAGCGATGTAGACAACATCCAGGAAACCCACAATGCGTCTACCTGGCCACATTTGAACAAATGTATGCGTCTGGATAAAACAATGGCCAACACATTCATTTTAGTTGGTTACCACGTAAGCCCAAATCAAAACTGCTCTTGACATGGAAGACATGGAATACACATTTATGAACACACGTGATTGTGGAAGACGTGTTGACTTTTGCTACAGTATAGCCTGTCTAAATGCTACATTTCATTTTCATTGGTGTTTCAGAACAAGACAGTAGCTGACTTTAGTTCATTATTTCTACTGTTTATATTTTGACATTGAACATTTTGAAACATAAACAACATTACTGCAAGGTATTTGTTATTTCATGCTATAAATCACAAATGGCTATTCAGATAAAGGAAGTTAGCTAATGGAATAAACACTGTTTGTACTCTTTATGATTGTTGCATGATTTTTGCATTTGGAGCAGTTAGAAGTGGAGAGGGAGTCGAAGAGACAGAAATTAACTATAAAATCCAAGGCAGAATCCACTAAAGCAGAAACAAAAAGGAAAATGCAAGCTGCTCAGAAATTTGCCAGGAAGGCTCATGTCAGAGCCATCAAAGCAAAAATGCCAAAGTAATGTGTGAATAAACCAAAGTAATGTGTAAATAATGTCAATAACTAGATTAACCATCTGTGGCGGTGAAGTGAACACTAGTAAGGTTGTAAATAATGTATAAAGTAGGCTAACCCATGTGGTTCCTGTGGATGTGAACACAAGTTGTAATTACTGTAGTGACTAAGGCCCCGTTTACACTAAGCTGGATAAGGTTATCCAGGGTAAATCCCACCTAACCTTATCCGTGTCCACACACAACAATGCCATCGTGTAAGACCCCCGCCCCCCTCCGTCCGCCGGCGCAACACGACCTAGTACGCAAGCGGGGAAAATGCGCACGTCATAGTCATCTCCAGTGTTGCTTTGTGTGCAAGTTCTTAAATGTAACTTATCTGAACAATATCTAGTGTTGTGGTATTTCAATTAACTGGAATCCAGAGTGCTGTGGGGCCCTATTGTAGTGAATCACACCTGAGCCCTCATAAATTAATCAAATCTTTATTAGACACGTAAACAATGTGATAAAGAACATTTTACATCAATCAAACTAGGGATCTAGATATGTGGTCAGGACACTCCTCACTCTTTTGCTTTCACCTTCATTGTCCATTCCTTTTTGGGGACTTTATATACTCTGGACCTAGACGTTGAGTCCGCGACATTCATGGCGGACAATAACTGGTACAGTCTGCTTTGCCAGTCCAAATGCATTCGCTGTTTTCCTCGACGACCAGGTAATACAAAGCACACGCCACCTTTTTTATCACATCCACGGGAGCTCACTTTCTCAATGACTCTCCTTCGACAAATGGACAAAGTTTTTCGCTAAGTAGCATCCCAGCTAACCCGGCTGGACATTGGAAAGTTCTCTTGCCGTCTGGGAAGTGTTGTATCCAAAATAGCTGCAATCGCTTTCTCTTAAGGCAGGGGTCACCAACGCGGTGCCCACGGGCACCAGGTAGCCCGTAAGGACCAGATGAGTAGCCCGCTGGCCTGTTCTAAAAATAGCTCAAATAGCAGCACTTACCAGTGAGCTGCCTCTATTTTTTAAATTTTATTTATTTACTAGCAAGCTAGTCTTTGCTTTGCTCGACATTTTTAATTCTAAGAGAGACAAAACTCAAATACAAATTGAAAATCCAAGAAAATATTTTAAAGACTTGGTCTTCACTAACTTACAAAGAAACAGATAACAGATTTGGTGTCCAGTTCAAAGTGTGACATGATTTATTTAAAAATTTGAGAGTTGACTTTTATATTTTACATGAGTTGTCTTAGAAGTGATCATTTGAAAATGTTCAATTTGAAAAATGTGCACTTAGAGAAAATATAAAAATAAAGTGTTGCATATTGATATTTATCTGTTTCTATATATATTTATTGTGAGAAATCATTAAGATGATCAGTGTTTCCACAATGATAAATATCATTAATTATTAATAATAACATAGAGTTAAAGGTAAATTGAGCAAATTGGCTATTTCTGGCAATTTATTTAAGTGTGTATCAAACTGGTAGCCCTTCGCATTAATCAGTACCCAAGAAGTAGCTCTTGGTTTCAAAAAGGTTGGTGACCCCTGTCTTAAGGTATTCATGTGTGATTTCCACAAGCGTCTGTACATGTAGAAGAATGACAAACGGGCATGTCTGGATGACTCGGCTTCATATTTCCGGTGGTTAGCTCCGAGTTACAAAACCGCTTTATTATGAAGCTGGCTGTGGCGCGTTCTTTCTGATGTCACTTCTTGTGCAGGCGTGTTCTTTCTGGCGTCACTTCCTCACGATCAATGAGTCCATACAAAGCTAAGTGCCGGAGATTCAAGAATTACACGGCTGACTTACCCGTGTAAAAATTTGTCCGAGGAGGGGAACCTTAAACGCTGGTTTAGTGTGGCTGAGATGGGGCTTAGGCCAAATAATTATTAGTTTAAGGTGTTAAACGATTTAGTGTAGATATGGCCTAAATAGCATAGTGACTGAAACAGACATAGTGATTCATTTGAATGAATGGGGTGTGTATTTATGTAAACTCTGTTGATAGTTTTTCAATTCTTTAAACACTAAAACCTCTTTAAATTGTGCTTTTTTTGTGTGCTAATTTTTGCATGTTCAATTGCTGAAAAAAACAGGAGCTTGTCCCCCCACAAGGACCTGTGGTCCCCAGACCCGTGGCTTATTTTCAGTCTTTTTCATTAAGTTCAAATCACATGCCTGATAAAAGGTTCCATCTCAAGTTATAAATGTGTTACTTCAAAGTAAAACAGAAGAACTTTTAAGTAAAAATCTTTATTTCCAGTTTGCAAGTAGTTACTTACATAGCTACTGTGGTCAATATACATCAGCACTAATCCTGCACATCAAAAGCATCAAAGCCAATTTGTAGAATCTCACTGGCTGTTTCTTACACTTTCTAAACAGCAAATAGTTTGCATCATAATTTCATAGCAAATTATGCAAAGTCCCAATCTACTATCCACTAAAACTATGTCATTTGTTTCCCCTGACTAGATAAAAGACACCGTGCTAAATGATGATGACATTGGGGACAGCTGCCATGAGGATTTCCTCCACAAGTAAGCGCTCCAGTCTTGGCAAATGGTGACAGATCATAACGCGTGCTATCTTAAAACCCACCATCCTTCCGACGAGTAAAAGCTCTGCATGCAGTTGAAGCTTCCCCCAGACAAAAGACAAAGGCTCAATTGCTGTTGCCCACTGTTTCAGTTTATTGCTGTATCCTGCAGATATGGCAAAAAGTATGTAAACATAAAGCACATTATCTGCAGAAAGTACGAAAATACTAACGGTTGAATTGATGTAATGCTTGGTAAAAGTAGATTTTCTTTTTTTTTTTACTAGTATAATTATGATTTGACTTATGTTAAAAGCCTATTAAAAGGGCTGTTTGCAATCTTTACACGGCCGCCTAGAGAGCGTTCATGTTCCAAAGTGTTTTAATGTTGCGTTCCATTTGTACTGGGAAGTAGTAATACCCATGTTGGTGAATGGGATTGTGAATGGTTGTCTGTCTTTGTTGGCCCTGCGATAAGGTGGCGACTTGTCCAGGGTGTACCCTGCCTTCTGCCCGAGTGCAGCTGGGATAGGCTCTTCGATGTGGTAGAAAATGGACAGATGTATGTATAGTTGTACTTAACTGGAATGACCCCCGAGGCCAGATTTCCTACTCAGAAAGTCACAGAATCCTCACCAATCCCAAGTTGACTTTCAAAGAAAGAATGCTCTTCAGTCTAAACAGTAATAGAAGCTCCTGTAATATCCGTGATTAGCACTTCTGACTAGTTTTTGTCCCTCGAAATCAGCATTATAAGTTGCATTGTTGGACATATACATTTGGAAATGGTACTGCAGAAAAGCAATCAGAGAGCTGACCTGTGCCAGGCCCTAACCTCCCTATAGTAAGAAAGTCCTGAATCAGAGCCAGATCACCCCCAAAATGTAATTACTTGTTCCTTATTTACCATAACTTTTTGAGCTTTCTGTAGCCCAATAAAAAAATGTAGTGAAGCCTTAGTCATCAAGTGTCTTTGTCTTGTTCCTTATCAACCATAACTTTTGAGCTTTCTATAGCGTAATGAACAAATTGTAGTCAAGCTTCAGTCAGGCATTCAGTGTCTTCGTCTGTGTCAGTGGAGGCAGTGCCGCAAATATACAAAAAGACAGAAGTTGAAGCTTGTAATGTAAACGTAAGGTAACTTAGTAGAAATTATTCGGTACAGCCTCAAAATGTGAATTACTTGTTCCCTATCCCATTTTAGATATTTCCTGGAAGTTCGCTAACAAGATTATGGCAGCTTTTCATCTATCCATAGCTGAATGAAAGAAACGGTGTGAACACTCTTGTCAATCATCCAATGTCTCTGCGGGCAACTGGCATTTACACAGAGAAAAAGAGGCTTATAATGTAAACGTAAGATAATTCAGTCGAAATGATCCAGATCAGGCACAAAATCGAATCACTCATTTAAGACATTTCCGAAAAGTTTAAACAAATCTGCCTATAACATTTTGAGTTTTTTAATTAAGTTAGTAAGTAACTGACAATTAAACCAACTGCAACAATTACATTACCACCTGGCAGAGGTAATTAACTTTTTTGCCTACTACATTGCTAACAATGGCGTCTTTATGTTTCATTTGTCAACCGCAGTGATTGAAGGTTGCAGAAGGACGGGCTATTTGTTTGAAACTTGTTTCTAAAGAATAGCTTTCGTGGATGAGTTTAGACTTGGGCATTCAGCATCAAGGGTTGGCAATGGGGGTTAAATCACCAAAAATGATTCCCGGGCGCGGCCACCGCTGCTGCCCACTGCTCCCCTCACCTCCCAGGGGGTGATCAAGGGTGATGGGTCAAATGCAGAGAATAATTTCGCCACACCTAGTGTGTGTGTGACAATCATTGGTACTTTAACTTGAACTTTAACTTAGACTTAGACAAACATTATTGATCCACAAGGGAAATTGTTCCACACAGTAGCTCAGTTTCAAAAAAAGAGTAAGGATGGAAAGGATAATGCAGGTATTAAGTAGACTAAAAATGTACCATAGTAGCAATATAAAATATAACATATATGTAATATTTACATATTGTATATACAGTATATAATATATACGTATATATTATATTATATTGTTATGTCATATATACAATATATAACAAATCCCAATTACCATGTACAATATTAGAGTATATGTAACAGCTGCAGCAAAAAAAAAATAAAAAAAATAAAAAAGGGTTTAAAGGGGAACTGCACTTCTTTTTGGAATTTTGCCTATCGTTCACAATTATTATGAGAGACAAAAAGACAAAAGTTTTTTTTTTTTTTGCATTTTAACATGTAAAAATTTGGCTTGTTCTAGGTAGCTAGCAATGCAGCTAATGGGACCAATGTATTCTATCTCTAAATCACTTTGAAAATGCATTCAAAAACCGCCACCAATACAATTACGTCCCGTAACCTGTATGATAACCAAGCTGTCGCGACATTGTTATTGTAAGAGCGAACACTGAGGAATTATTTTTCTAGAGTAGTAACACATTGGCATGCTTCGGTATTAACCGTAAAAGCTAACTACGGAAAGAGATAAGCTAGCTTCTACGTCAGCGCGAAATGCCTTTGAGTTTTTAATGCACAACACAAGGCAATAAAAAAAACAATCTGTACTGACTGAAAAACATGAACAACGAAATTACAATATCTGTAAAGTATTAGCCCGCATTTCATGTTTTGTTTGTACACAGCTAGCCAGACAGCGTATGTACTGTCGTTGTAATAACGCTGCGTGTATCATGATCAATATAAAATGTGACTCACTCGATGGACAGTTGACTCTCTGGTCCAGCTGGCCAGGGACGTTTTTTCTGGTTTATTTATGTTGAAATAGCTTGTCTCCAAATTCCACATTTGCAGCTTCGAGCGGCTTTCCCCTCACTCTATCGGCTTCCGTGTCTGCGCCACGTTTCACCGTCTTCTTTGTGCTCGCTTCTAGAAGCAGCAGTTCATCCTCCATTCATTCAGGTTTAAACAGATAAGGTTTTGAATCCTCGTTTGTCCAAAAAATAGTCCTCTTTGTTGTTTGTTGCCAAGTCTGCCATTATTAGAACACACACTCGTGTTTTGTATCCGGAAGTAGGAACACACATTGTTGCTGTAAGTCAGACGTGCGCTGTTATGGGAAGGGAAATCAATGCGCGAAAAAAGTCAGTCCCGGAATTGATTAGAATTATTAAAATACGGTAAATATTGTACAAATTACATATTGTTACAATCTTGTCTGTTACTACTAGGGGTGTGGGAAAAAATCGATTCGAATTTGAATCGCGATTCTCACGTTGTGCGATTCAGAATTGATTATCATTTTTAAAAAAACTATTTTTTTAAATTAATTTATTTTTATTTTTATTTTTTCAAATATTTTTATTGAATTTTGCAGAAAGTATAGTATGATGCATCATGGCAACAGCAAGTTGAGGTATCTGCACATTTTACAATATGTAACATAATAAACCCCATCCCTTACAATACCCACCCACTTAATTCCCAAGGTAATTGTCACCCAGTGCCCACAACAAATAGACACACATGAATATATGCAAACTTAGATTCAATCTAACAAAATATATTAAAGATAAATAAAAGAATAGATAAGGTAAAATAAATAAATGAATAAATAAATAATACATTAGATATATAATAAAATATAACATAAAAGTAAATAAACACAAGGAATGAGGGTCGGGGGCGGAGGGGTGGCCTTCAGCGGTCAGCTCTGTCTAAGTTGTGTTAATCGAATCGCTTGGGGTGATGTCAAGCTTGTTCCTAATAAGGTCTAGGAGGGGGCCCCAAGTTTTATGGAAAGATGACAGATCCTTTCTGCGAGAACCGAAGCTTCTCTAATTGCAGACACCGCAAGACATCCTGTATCCAACTGTTATGGCTCGGGGGAGACGCAAGCTTCCATTTATAAAGAATTGTACGCCTAGCCAGCAGAGTCGTTAACGCAATGACATGAAGAGCGGTTGCAGGTAAACCGTCCACCTGCGGAACGCCAAAAAGGGCAGTCAGCTGTCTGGGTGTTATTGTCCTATCGAGAGCGTGCCGACCAAAAACTTGAGAGTTTTGGGCACGTCCAGAACATATGCAAATGGTCAGCTGGGGATTGTCTACAGCGGTTACAAGCGTCGCTATGGTTGGGGTATATTTTAGCCAGTCTAGCATTGGTGAAATGTGCTTTATGTAGTACCTTACACTGTATTAGGCCATGCCTAGCGCATATAGACGATGAATGTACCAGCTTCAAAGCCTCTCTCCACCGCCCGTCAGGTATAGCTGCCCCAAGGTCATGCTCCCAGGATTCTCTGGCAGGTGAAGTGTTAAGTGGATTCAGAAGGCCGATTTCATTATATATGACAGATATCAAACGTCGTTGGTCAGAGTCAAAGGAGAGAAACCGATCAATTTCTGCTTCTGGGGGGCGGTTGGGAAAATGAGGAAATTGTTTTTTAATAAAATGCCTTGTTTGAAGGTATCGAAAGAAATTAGTATTAGGCAGATTGTATCTTGTTGACAGAGAAGCGAAGGAAGAGAACACTCCATCGTGGTACAGGTCATTGAGAATTTTAAGGCCGTTAGTCGACCAAGCGCGAAACGCGGAATCAGAGCAGGCGGGGAGAAAGGCGGGATTGTTCAAAATCGGAGCACCGCTGGAAGCCCTGTGCAAGCCGTGATGTTTCCTAAATTTAGTCCAAATTTTAATGGTATTTTTAACAACTGGGTTTAGGGAGGTCCCCAATGAACATAAGGGTAGCTGTGAGCAAATCACCGCGTGCAGGGAACCATTAGACGATGCCACCTCTATGTGAGCCCAAGGTGGACAGGCGGCTGGGGAGTCGCAGCGGACCCAGTACAGAAGTTTATTAATATTGCAGGCCCAAAAATAATTTCTAAAGTTTGGAAGTGCTAGACCACCCTGCGCCTTAGGGACCTGTAAAATGGCTTTCCCAAGGCGGGCTGGCCTGTTTTGCCAAATGAAAGCAAGAAGTTGTTGATCAAGGCCAACAAAAATGATTTGTTGAGAAATATAGGGATGTGCTGAAAGAGATATAAAAATTTCGGAAGTAAAATAATTTTTATGAGGTTGATGCGGCCAATCAGGGATAGGGGGAGGGCAGCCCACCTGGACAAGTCCGATTTACATTTGTCCAACAGTGCCTGAAAGTTTTTATGGAACAGCTCTGTGGGAAAATTCGAGACGAACACACCCAGATATTTAAATCCGTCCTCTGAGATCTTAAAGGGGAATTGTGAGCGCGGGAGTGACCTTGCCAAATTATTCACAAAAAATAGTTCGCTTTTCTGAATATTCAGTTTGTACCCTGACAAACGACCGAACTGATCCAGAATCGACAGTATATGGGGAAGCGAGGACGATGGGTCCGAAACGAACAACAGAAGATCATCGGCATATAGGGAGAGCTTATGAACCCGACCGAAACGAGTGATACCCTTAAATTCCTCCTAATTCTTAAGCCAAATAGCAAGCGGTTCAATGGCTAATTTAAACAGCAAGGGTGAAAGCGGACATCCCTGCCGGGTCCCACGCTGGAGAGGGAAGTAAGCTGAACGGATGCCGTTAGTATGTACGGAGGCAAGTGGAGTCTCGTACAGGACTCTAACCCAAGAAATAAATTTAGGATCAAAACCAAATTTCTCCATAATAAAAAATAAGTAGCCCCACTCCACCCTATCGAACGCCTTCTCCGCATCCAGCGCCACCACAACCTCCGGAGTATCAGATGGCGGAGAGAGAACTATATTCAACAATCTTCTGGTATTGAAGAATGGGTGCCTCCCCAGCGTGAAACCTGTCTGATCAGCCAAAATTATTGAGGGCATCACGGCTTGAAGACGTATAGAGAGAACTTTCGCCAGAATCTTGCAGTCCACGTTCAAAAGTGAGTTCGGTCTGTCGTTGCCACAAGAGGTAGCATCCCTGTCTTTCTTAAGAAGTAATGAAATGGAAGCTTCTGACAGAGTCCTTGGTAAGCGGCCGGCGTTGAAGGAATCATTGAACATTCTTGCTAAAATGGGGGATAACAGTAATGAGTAAGCCTTGTAAAATTCAACCGTGAAGCCATCAGGGCCGGGCGACTTTCCATTTTGCATAGATCAAATTGCCTCCTGTATCTGATGAGGAGATGGGTCTACCCAGCTCCCTGGCAATGTTTACATCAATGCAAGGATATGTTAAAAGCCTACTGAAACCCACTACTACCGACCACGCAGTCTGATAGTTTATATATCAATGATGAAATCTTAACATTGCAACACATGCCAATACGCCCGGGTTAACTTATAAAGTGCAATTTTAAATTTCCCGCTAAACTTCCGGTTGAAAATGTCTATGTATGATGACGTATGCGCGTGACGTCAATCGTTGAAACGGGAAGTATGTGGTCACATTGAATCCTATACAAAAAAGCTCTGTTTTCATCTGAAAATTCCACAGTATTCTGAACATCTGTGTTGGTGAATCTTTTGCAATTTGTTTAATGAACAATGGAGACTGAAAAGAAGAAAGTTGTAAGTGGGATCGGTGTATTAGCGGCTGGCTGTAGCAACACAACCAGGAGGACTTACTTGGATAGCAGACGCGCTAGCCGACGCTAGCCGACGCTGGCCGACGCTAGCCGACGCTAGCCGCCAACCGCACGGATGATCAGGTGACGTCCTTCGTCCTTCCGTCGATCGCTGGAACGCAGGTGAGCACGGGTGTTGATGAGCAGATGAGGGCTGGCGTAGGTGGAGCGCTAATGTTTTTATCATAGCTCTGTGAGGTCCCGTTGCTAAGTTAGCTTCAATGGCGTCGTTAGCAACAGCATTGTTAAGCTTTGCCAGGCTGGGAATTATTAACCGTGTAGTTACATGTACATGGTTTAATAGTATTGTTGATCTTCTGTCTATCCTTCCAGTCAGGGATTTATTTAGTTTGTTTCTATCTGCATTTGGGCCCGATGCTATCACGTTAGCTCAGTAGCTAAAGAGCTTCGCCGATGTATTGTCGTGGAGATAAAAGTCACTGTGAATGTCCATTTCGCGTTCTCGACTCTCATTTTCAAGAGGATATAGTATCCGAGGTGGTTTAAAATACAAATCCGTGATCCACAATAGAAAAAGGAGAAAGTGTGGAATCCAATGAACCCTTGTACCTAAGTTACGGTCAGAGCGAAAAAAGATACGTCCTGCACTGCCTCTCTAGTCCTTCACTCTCACTTTCCTCATCCACAAATCTTTCATCCTCGCTCAAATTAATGGGGTAATCGTCGCTTTCTCGGTCCGAATCTCTCTCGCTCCATTGTAAACAATGGTAGAATGTGAGGAGTCCTTCCTCTGGTGACGTCACGCTACTTCCGGTATAGGCAAGGCTTTTTTTATCAGTGACCAAAAGTTGCGACCTTTATCGTCGTTGTTCTCTACTAAGTCCTTTCATCAAAAATATGGCAATATCGCGAAATGATCAAGTATGACACATAGAATGGATCTGCTATCCCCGTTTAAATAAAAAAAATTCATTTCAGTAGGCCTTTAATGAATCGAGGGGGTTGGGGCAAATCGCGGAGACAGGAGAGCATTCAGAAGTGTATAATTTAGTGTAAAATTCAGAAAAACACTTGTTAATATCCACTGGATCGGAAGTATAACTACCATCGGGTAGTCTAATTTTGGGAATCGACCGCGATGCGCTAGCAGCCCTGGCCCGTTGAGCTAAAAGTCGGCCAGCCTTGTCTCCATGTTCATAGAAGCATTGTTTGGATTGTCGCAGTTGTCTCTCTACTATGTGCGTCATAAGCAGGTCATGTTCCGAATGTAGCAAAATACGTTTCTTATACAGGGTTGGAGATGGACAAACAGCATATACATTGTCGAGGTCGAGGAGTTCTTTAGCAATTTCCGTCAACTTAGCCCTCTCAGTCCTCCTCATCCTGGGAATATAGGATATCACCTGTCCTCGGATAGTAGCCTTAAGTGCTTCCCACAAAGTGCTATTTCCAATGTCAGGGGTGTCATTAAACTCAATATAGGTACGAATTTCTGTTTCAACAAAATCTTTGAACATAATGTCTTGAGAGCAAGTGAGAGCTGAACCTCCACATTGTGCGGCCGGTTACACCTTGCGGAAATTTAATGTCGACTGAGATTGGCGCGTGGTCAGAGACGGCTATCGGGTGGTAGTCGCATGCATTAATACAATGTAAGAGATTATCTATTAAAAAGAAATCAATACGGGAAAACTAATTGATTTCCCGTATTGTGAGAAGAATGAAAATGCCTTCCCCTGCGGGTTCCTGAATCTCCAGGGATCCGAAAGTCCTACTTGGTTTGCATAAGTTGACACAGCCTCTGCTGCTTTGGATAGTGTATTTCGGGTATGGGAGGATCGATCAAGAATCGCATCCTGGACTAAGTTAAAATCCCCGCCTACGATTATGCGGTGGCTATCAACGTTGGGGATCCTAGCAAAACGTCTTGTGAAAAAAGTGTCATCATCCCAGTTAGGTGCATACACAGAGACTAAAATCACCGGTGTGTTCTGTAACGTGCCCGAAACCACAACATAGCAACCCTCATTATCTTCTATAACGTCTGCTGGCTCAAACATAACACGCTTATGGATAATTATGGCCGAACCCCTAGCCCTAGCAGAAAATTTGGAATGGAATAAATGGCTCATCCAAGACCTCTTAATACAGAGAATTTCTGACGTCTTCAGGTGTGTTTCTTGCAGAAACATAATGTCCCCTTTAAGATGCTGCAGCCGAGTTAAGACCTTACCAATTTTGACAGCGTTGTTCATGCCTTTGGTGTTCCAAGAGATGATACGCATTCCGCCACTCGTCATCCTACCAGCATCCGCCATCTATTAGACCCCAAGAGTAAATCTGTATGACACGCCTTAGACCCCACGGGGAGGGACGGGAGGGAGAGAGGGAAGGTATAGCAGCAAAAAAGAAAAATAACAAAGTGGTACAAAACACCAAGGTAAGAAACATAAAAGAATAATAAAAGAAAAAAAAAGGAAACTAAATAAAAACTAGTAATGACAGAAAGACACATTTGAACAAACCCCAACAAATTAGAATGCAAATACCCTTACTACCCACCCTAAATAAGAACCTTATCTGAGCTCTCTCGCTCTTACTTAGCCTAACTTGACTAATACTAACTTCCGGAGTCTCCTCCCTTACAGTAACAGTAATGAACTCCATAAAGCGAAATACGAATTTAAAGTGAGCCTACGCTCGCGAGACGCAACCTGAGTGTATAGTAATATAGGAAATATTAAACCGAAATAAACAAACAAGGCACATAAGCAGCGTTGGCTCAACACCAAAATGTACAGTGCACCAATAGCTTTAGTGATGTATTTTGGACCAAGGAGTGCCTCATAACGTACATACGAATGACTAGATCAAATTAAAACAAATTAGGATGCATAATCAAAATGTGTTACAAATAGCTTGGCCCCTCTGACAAAAAAAAAGAAGAAAGAACGCCCGGTACAGAACGAAACAAACATACCAAACAAAAATAGTCACGACCGTCCATGTTGGAAATTATGTGACCACCGTTAGCCAGTGTGTAAATTGCAACACTCAAACATTGCTTCCTATTATGAGCACACATCTAAAGTGGTGGTCAGGGCTTAGAGCAGCAAAACAAACGAAGGCCCACAGTGTCCACAGTGAATGCAAAGTTGTCATAAGTAAGGCCTCTAAAAAAGTTGAACTTACAGTTTTTATTACAGGAGCTGCACAGTCACGGTGCAAATTGTTGTCATGTCCAGCCGTTTTGTAGGGGTAAATAGCCGTCCAAGCCCATCAGGTATCTTGCGTGCGGATTGATGTCAAGAAGTCCTTGGCCTCTGTAACCGATCCGAATCTCTTCTTACCACCATCCTTTGTTACTATGACAAGCCTGGCCGGGAACAATAGTGCTGGTCGTAGGCCCATTTGGTAGAGCTCCGACATCACATCGCGGTATTTTTGGCGTTGTTCCACCACTTAAGGTGCGTAGTCCTCGTAGATGGCGACGGGGTACCCTCGGTATTGTAGCTTGCCTCTCCTGGCCCTGGCCTCACGGATAATTCTCTCCTTCACCTGGTACTTGTGTAGCCGTATCAGAACGGGCCTCGGTCTCTGGTCTGGCTTCAGCTTGCTAGCGAGTGTCCAATGGGCCCGGTCGCACTCAGGCGGTGATTCAAAGAAATCCTCGTCAAAAATCTCCTTCAGTAGCTCCGCAAAAAAGGTAGTTGGACGTGGCCCCTCCACGGACTGTGGTATGTCGACCACTCGGATGTTATTTCGCCGACTCCGGGATTCAAGGTCGCTAACTTTAGCCCGTAGCTTAGCTTCGATCTCCTTTAGCTTAGCACATGTTGCTTCCAATGCTAGCAGGCGTTCGTCTTGCAAGGTAGCATTTTCCTCGAGTGAAGTAATTTTCTGAGAGTGTTCAGAGACCTTGGTGTGTACCTTATCAATCTTTGTCTCGAGTGTAAAAATTGCTGTCCTGAAGTCCGCGGAGAGGGCCTGGCGGTGTTCTTCCAGAAGACTAGCTATAGCCGACATGTTGACTTCGCCGGCACCCCCGTCGGAGGAGCTAGGCCCAGCACCGGTATCTCTGGCGCTCCGCTTCGTCGAGTGAGTTGTTATTTCTTGCCGGTTGCAACTCCGGAGTAATGTAATCACCCGCTGGCGTAGTTTGTGGAGTTTTTTAATTAATCAATCCAACAAAACAATACACAGCAATACCATAACAATGCAATCCAATTCCAAAACCAAACCCAACGCAGCAACACTCAGAACTGCAATAAACAGAGCAATTGAGAGGAGACACAAACACGACACAGAACAAACCGAAAGTAGTGAAACAAAAATGAATATTATCAACAACAGTATCAATATTAGTTACAATTTCAACATAGCAGTGATTAAATTCATTGACATTATCATTAGACATTTATAAAAAATTTAAAAAAAGAACAATAGTGTCACAGTGGCTTACACTTGCATCACATCTCATAAGCTTGACAACACACTGTACTGTGTCCAATAATTTCAAAAAGATAAAATAAGTCATATTTTTAGTTCATTTAATAGTTAAAACAAATTTACATTATTGCAATCAGTTGATAAAACATTGTCCTTTCCAATTATAAAATCTTTTTACAAAAATCTACTACTCTACTTGCATGTCAGCAGACTGGGGTAGATCCTGCTGAAATCCTATGTATTGAATGAATCGAGAATCGCGTTGAATCGAAAAAAATCGATTTTGAATCGAATCGTGACCCAAGAATCGATATTGAATCGAATCGTGGGACACCCAAAGATTCGCAGCCCTAGTTACTACATTATATATAGACTTGCAGTGTTTATATAAAACGTTGCTAGAGGGTTTTGAAGTTGTCTTAGCGGGCTTTGAAGGCTACAACGAATATTCCCATTAACTGTATCTTCAAAGTATTTTTTTTTTAATCATCTTTAAAATCCTAATTAAAAAAAAAAAGACATGTGTGTTCTTGTCTCTTATAATGATTGTGAACAATAGGCAAAATTTAAAAAAAAGTGCAGTTCCCCTTTAACTCTTTCATTTTTAGGACACAATAAAGGCTTAAATAATTTCAAACACATATTGTTTCAATAACCACGAATAAGTGTTTGTCCTACATGTAGTAATCGGTTGTGTAAAGACAAAGCACCAGCAGTGAAGGTTTATAGCGAGCGATGCGCGCTTACGCGGCGACGGGAATAATACATTTAACTTACCGTCACAATCGATGACTCGCCTGCTGATGGCATCCCAAGAGTAAAAATGTTATTTGTCATCTTCACTTTATCCTAGTTGTGCACATATTGCGATGTGGATCAATGTTAATGCCACACATTTTTGTTTCGTTTTTGGTAAGGACTAGTGACTTCCTCATCTGAAAAGGAAAAGCTTTTAACATTTGTCCTTCATAACTAACCCACAGTCCTCTTTTAATGTACGCCATTATAGAGCTTTGATTGGATTTACTCTGAACTTGTCCCATCGATAAGACAAAATTAATTATGATTGGATTTTGTTTCTGTCAACATTTTCGGCTATTTTTTTTTTAACCCAACTAATTGTCAGTAAAAAAAAAAAGCAAAACCTAAATAAAATATACAGTTTCTAGCCCATGGCTGTTTCTAGCATGACTGACTCTGTTGGCGGGAACAGGGCTGAGTCTGCTAAACAGAAGCGTCATGGTGTTAACTGAAACACAGAGCCAACAGACAAATTGAGCAGCTTGTTGTTTGGACATACTTTGGCTAGAAAAACAATAATGTCGCCCAAAAGGTAGAGTAGAAGTTGTGAGTGGAAAAATTGTGCATTAACTGAAATGCAGGTTAAAGTTTCAATTAATCTTGATTTCGATTTTTGGCGTAAACGCCTAATTCTAGCGGTATGGGATAGCCTGAACGGCAGACTTTTTCCTTAGGCCCATTAGCAATGTTTAGAATAGAATAGGATAAAACGTAATTGTTGAACATCCCCTTTGTAGGAGACCTACTATGCAAAACCAACTTTTCTTACCTATTGGTACCTATGTTTGTGTATTTGGGACCTGCTTAAGTCCCAACAATTTGAAATCAAACCATGCACTGCATGGTGGAAATATTTAAAAAAGAATCTTGCGTTCTTTCATACTTCCTTCAAACAAGCCGTTTGTAATTTGCCCAATTTGTGACTTTTTTCCCGAAGTGTGATGTCAGCGGATATCTCCATATATGGTAAAGTTTTACCCAAAAAGCTTTGCACGAGTCCGCCATTATAGTCAATAAGGTCCTTATTTTTCTCTATCCTCTTGTTGTGGGGTAGACTGGCTCGTAAATGAACATGCATCCTCCGCTGTTGTCTTTTCTAATACAAAGTAGCGTATAGTTCGAATTTATAACTGTCAGACTCGATATGGATGCTCTAAAAACTACAACATAGCTGACGGGGAGAAGACACAGTCAAAGTGGAGGCACGAAAATAAGACTTGATTGATTGATTGAAACTTTTATTAGTAGATTGCACAGTGAAGTACATATTCCGTACAATTGACCACTAAATGGTAACACCCGGATATTTCAACTTGTTTAAAGGCCTACTGAAACCCACTACTACCGACCACGCAGTCTGATAGTTTATATATCAATGATGAAATCTTAACATTGCAACACATGCCAATACGGCCGGGTTAACTTATAAAGTGCAATTTTAAATTTCCCGCTAAACTTCCGGTTTGAAAATTCCTTTGGAGGATGACGTATGCGCGTGACGTAGCCAGTTTAACAGAGGTATGGCTTCCCCATTGAAGCCAATACGAAATAGCTCTGTTTTCATCTCATTATTCCACAGTATTCTGGACATCTGTGTTGGTGAATCTGTTGCAATTTGTTTATTGCATTATGGAGAAAGAAGCTGAGCAAGCAAAGAAGAAAGTTGTCGGTGCGAAGCGGAGTATTTTGCAAGGGAAGTCAGCAACACAACACAGTCGGTGTTTCATTGTTTACATTCCCGAAAGATGCAGTCAAGATCGAAGAACTCGGACAACAGAGACTCTTACCAGGAGGACTTTGATTTGGATACACAGACGCAGATGCGATACCGTGAGTACGCTTCCAAACATTTGATCGCTTACTATAACGAGCTAGGAGCTAGCATAACAAACACCTAGGTGTTTGTTATGCGGGATTAATTTGTGGCATATTAAATATAAGCCTGGTTGTGTTGTGGCTAATAGAGTATATATATATGTCTTGTTCACTGTTGTAGTCATTCCCAGCTGAATATCAGGTTCCACCCCAGCGCTTCCAAACATTTGATCGCTTGCCCGTACGTGCGTGTCACATACGTAACTTTGGTTAAATATATACGCTTTATGAACCTTGGGTTAGGTGAACGGTCCTTTGGGCTGAGTGAGTGTGTGTGTTGTGCAGGTGTTTGAATTGTATTGGCGGGTTATATAGACGGGATCCCGTCCATATAACCCGCTCGAGCTATAACTAGCTCGAGCTAGTAGCTAGGAGCTAGCATAACAAACACCTAGGTGTTTTTTATGCGGGATTAATTTGTGGCATATTAAATATAAGCCTGGTTGTGTTGTGGCTAATAGAGTATATATATGTTTTGTGTTTATTTACTGTTGTAGTCATTCCCAGCTGAATATCAGGTCCCACCCGCGCGCTTCCAAACATTTGATCGCTTGCCCGTACGTGCGTGTCACGTACGTAACTTTGGTTAAATATATAAGCTTTATGAACCTTGTGTTAGGTGAACGGTCCTTTGGGCTGAGTGAGTGTGTGTGTTGTGCAGGTGTTTGAATTGTATTGGCGGGTTATATAGACGGGATCCCGTCCATATAACCCGCTCGAGCTATAACTAGCTCGAGCTAGGAGCTAGCATAACAAACACCTAGGTGTTTTTATGCTGGATTAATTTGTGGCATATTAAATATAAGCCTGGTTGTGTTGTGGCTAATAGAGTATATATATGTCTTGTGTTTATTTACTGTTGTAGTCATTCCCAGCTGAATATCAGGTCCCCCCCGGCTCTCACAGCATCTTCCCTATCTGAATCGCTTCCACTCCCCACTAGTCCTTCACTTGCACTTTCCTCATCCACAAATCTTTCATCCTCGCTCAAATTAATGGGGAAATCGTCGCTTTCTCGGTCCGAATCTCTCTCACTTCTGGCGGCCATCATTGTAAACAATAGGGAACTTTGCGGATATGTTCACCCGACTACGTTGCGCTTCTTCCGGTAGGGCAGGGGTGGGCAATTATTTTTTACCGGGGGCCGCATGAGCAACCTGAGCACTGCTCGACAATATTTCAATTAAATTTTGCTCAATATTATTTTTGATATATACCGTAAGATAAATAATAATAATAATAATAATAATAATTAATAATAATAGTAATACTTCAACATAGTGTGTGTAACAGCATTCCATGACTAATATAAATAAATTAACATTAATAATAATTGGCAGTAAAATAAGCACACGTATGACTGAGGAGTCATAGTGTAACTTTGTGTGGTGTTTGAGTTGTCCGACTTTTTGTGTGGCCATAAACGCACCAGTGGTCGTATGCGTGTGGGTGACAGATGACAAGTTGGTTTTGGCCTGGTTTGTACGGCAGAAAATGACTAGTTTTTCGAGATAGAAGTGTTTTATTCATGTTTTTGGTGTGGTTATGTCCGAATATAAACAGTTTTGCTCAATAAAGTGATCGATATAATTCCTGTCCTCGAAGCATCTCGATAGACGTTACAATAATTGAACGGTGTTCAATTGAACGGTGTTGACGAACACCGTTAGGGCCGCTTGTTGTCACTCAAAGTTGCATTGCAAAATTACATAGAATAAATATGTTTATTTTGTTTAGAATTCAGATGGGATTTGATTTGGTGCGCGGCATATATTTGCTGCGCGCAGCAGACGCTTGAGCAGTGCGCAATTGCGCAGGCACGCACCTTAGAGGGAACGTTGCTTGGCAGTCCATGTCTTGTTGAAAACACGCCATTCGTCATCAACTTTTCTCTTTTTAGCGTCTCGGGTGTAAACCGTGCATCACTTGTCGCTGCATGTGCACCTTCACTCGCAGGTTACACACGGACACACACCCATAAATAATACTTTTCAAAATAAAAGCAGCACAGTTGTATTGCGCGCACGACATAGATGTTTTTTCAACTTTATTTTGTAATTGCAGCTGTTCACATTCACTCACAACCACGCACACGCATACGTCCACACGGAAGTAATACAAATAACGATTTTCAAAACAAAAGCAGCACCGTTGTATTGCACACTCGACATAGATACTTTTTTAAATGTATTTTGTCATTTATAATTGGCCTCACGCGAGCCGGACAGGGACGCACAAAGGGCCGGATGCGGCCCGCAGGCCGCAGAATGCCCAGGTCTGCGGTACGGGAAAGCCTTTTTTTTATCAGATACCAAAAGTTGCGATCTTTATCGTCGTTGTTCTATACTAAATCCTTTCAGCAAAAATATGGCAATATCGCGAAATGATCAAGTATGACACATAGAATAGATCTGCTATCCCCGTTTAAATAAAAAACAAACATTTCGGTAGGCCTTTAAGTCGGGGTCCACTTAAATTGATTCATGATACAGATATATGCTATCATCATAATACAGTCATCACACAAGATAATCATCAGAGTATATACATTTAATTATTTACATTATTTACAATCCGGGGTGTGGGATATGGAGGGGGCGGGGGGGGGGGGGGGGGGTTAGGTTTGGTTGGTATCAACACTTCAGTCATCAACAATTGCATCATCAGAGAAATGGACATTGGAACAGAGTAGTACTGACTTGGTAGAATATGTACAGCAAGTAGTGGGCACAGAGAGAGAGATCAGAAAGTATAAGAAAAAGTGTCTACATTTGATTACCGGTATTTGCATTTGATTATTTACAATCCGAAGAAGTATGATGTGGAAGGGAGGGTGTTAGTTTAGGGTTGAAGTTGTCTAGAGGTGTTCTTTTAGTGCTGTTTTGAAGTAGGATAAAGATGCCCTTTCTTTTACACCTGTTGGGAGTGCATTCCATATTGATGTGGCATAGAAAGAGAATGAGTTAAAGACCTACTGAAATGACATTTTCTTATTTAAACGGGGATAGCAGGTCCATTCTATGTGTCATACTTGATCATTTCGCGATATTGCCACATTTTTGCTGAAAGGATTTAGTAGAGAACATCGACGATAAAGTTCACAACTTTTGGTCGCTGATAAAAAAGCCTTGCCTGTACCGGAAGTAGCGTGACGTCACAGGTTGTGGAGCGCCTCACATCTGCACATTGTTTACAATCATGGCCAGCAGCAGCAAGAGCGATTCGGACCGAGAAAGCGACGATTACCCCATTAATTTGAGCGAGGATGAAAGATTCGTGGATGAGGGTAGTGAGAGTGAAGGATTAGAGGGCAGTGGAAGCGATTCAGATAGGGAAGATGCTGTGAGAGGCGGGTGGGACCTGATATTCAGCTGGGAATGACTAAAACAGTAAATAAACACAAGACATATATAGGGATGATGTTTGATAAGGAATTATCGAGTTCGAGCCTATTATCGAATCCTCTTATCGAACCGATTCCTTATCGATTATCTTATCGAGTCCAAATAGGTTGTTGTATATGGAAAAAAACACACAATATTTGGTTTAACAAAAGCTCACTTTTATTATATAATAAAAAAATAAAATCTAAAAAATAAATAAATATTGACTGTTACCCACCTAAAAAAATAAAATAAAATAAATAAATATTGACTGTTGTTACCCAAAGTATATTAAGTGGGATTTTTCAGAGAAACAAATATATACAGTAACACAAAAACAACCTGTCTCTGTGATCACTATAGGTGTATAAATAATAATATAGTGTTAAATAAAATCAGTTCCTTTGGGCACAAAGCTGAAAATAATACAGCTCTCCAAAAAGTGCACTTCTGCTGCTATTTGACATAACTGTTTGTTATGATGCTTTGACATTTTTGCACTTTATTTCTTTATTGAAAGAAAATTCTATGAAGAGAAAAGTTCTTTGCAAATGTGGTTACAATGCTAAAAAATGAAAAGTTAAAGCTAAAAAAAGAAATACACTTTATTGAGTTAACATTATTTCTTTATGGGGGGAAAATGTTAGGAGCTAGAGAATATAACAACTACACTACCCAGCATGCAACGGGAGTTACGAGCATGCGCGGAGCCCCCCCGAAAAGTGTTGCATGTTGCCACGCTGTGAAAGTAAACGTCAAGAACTCAGCCAACACGCCTCGTCTGCATTATTTATAATTAGACAAACAACACATCTACAGTTTTGTTGTTTACAAGGAAAGAAAAACTAAAGTTAAAAAAGGGAGATATGTTGTATATATATGTATGTGCTGCGGTTGTTTTAAGAACGTTGCGACAGCTGCCGTAAAGGAGGTGCGTTGCTAGCCTGGTTGCTATGTTTCCGGTTGGTCGTAAAAGTGTTCGTCATGTGTTTTACCCTGCTAAAATCTCTCAGTAAAGTTATTCGATGGATTATAGCTTTTGTTTTGAACTTTATTACACCTTGGAGCGCTTTTTCCCGTCCATTGTTTTCCTGCTTTCTCTATCTGCGCCTAATGATTGAGCTACGTGAAGTCATTTCTTGTGATGTCCCACGGAGCATTTCTGGTCGGGACAGTATTCGAATAAAGAATCAACTCTTTTCCTTTACTATAGTGGTCTCGATAACGGGTACCGGTTCTCAAAAAGGGATTCGAGTCCGAGGACTCGGTTCTTTTCTTATCAAACAACCGGGAAAACCGGTTTCGAGTATCATCCCTAGACATATATATACTCTATTAGCCACAACACAACCAGGCTT
The DNA here is from genome assembly GCF_033978785.1 of Entelurus aequoreus. Taxonomy (NCBI): domain Eukaryota; kingdom Metazoa; phylum Chordata; class Actinopteri; order Syngnathiformes; family Syngnathidae; genus Entelurus; species Entelurus aequoreus. The sequence continues at coordinate 59,957,028 of NC_084733.1, read as the reverse complement.
ATATTTAATATGCCACAAATTAATCCGCATAACAAACACCTCCCCCCTCCCGTCCATATAACCCACCAATACAAATTAAACACCCGCACAACACACTCAATCCCACAGCCCAAAGTACCGTTCACCTCCGTAAAGTTCATACAGCACATATATTTCCCCAAAGTTACGTACGTAACATGCACATAGCGGCACGCATGTACGGGCAAGCGATCAAATGTTTGGAAGCCAAAGCTGCGTACTCACGGTAGCGCGTCTGCTATCCAAGTCAAAGTCCTCCTGGTTGTGTTGCTGCAGCCAGCCGCTAATACACCGATCCCACCTACAGCTTTCTTCTTTGCTGTCTTAATTGTTCATTAAACAAATTGCAAAAGATTCACCAACACAGATGTCCAGAATACTGTGGAATTTTGCGATGAAAACACACGACTTAATAGCTGGCCACAAGGGTGTCCCAATATGTCCGCACAATCCGTGACGTCACGCGCAAACGTCATCATACCGAGACGTTTTCAGCAGAATATTTCGTGGGAAATTTAAAATTGCACTTTACTAATCTAACCCGGCCGTATTGGCATGTGTTGCAATGTTAAGATTTCATCATTGATATATAAACTATCAGACTGCGTGGTCGGTAGTAGTGGGTTTTAGTAGGCCTTTAAGACCTTTGTTAGATCGGAATCTGGGATTAATGTGGTTAGTGGAGCTCCCTCTGGTGTTGTGGTTACGGCAGTCACTTACGTTAAGGAAGTAGTTTGACATGTACTTCGGTATCAGGGAGGTGTAGCGGATTTTATAGACCAGGCTCAGTGCAAGTTGTTTTACTCTGTCCTCCACCCTGAGCCAGCCCACTTTGGAGAAGCTGGGGAACATTTCTCTGATTTGGTCGAGTTTGGTTCCAGAGAGGCTGTTCGCATTAAGTTGGATGATGTGTAGTCCACTGGAACCAAAAAGAGCATCAGAGTCCGCTGTATAGAGGTAATGTCCAGAAAAAGGAGGGATGACCATGTTGGTTGTTATTGAAGTTGAAGTTGAAGGGCAGTCCAGTTCACTGTTTGGATGGAAAGGCTTGGGAGAGCAGGAGGGGGAGAGAGGCATATTGATCTTCATCCAGGTGATGGGGGAGGGGCATATTTGGAGAGGTGGGGCCAGGACGAGGGGGCGGGGTTGGGGGTGGGTTTTTTTCCCGGGAGCTTTGGTAAGGGGTGGAGTTGGAGAGGGGGTGGCCAGGTATGGGGGGTCCTGAAGAGATGGTCAGAAAGCAGTTGGAAGATGGTCTGTAAAACATTATCCATGCAAAATTTTGACCAAAGAAACACCATTACATGTTATGTGTAGACCACAAGGAAGTGTTGTAAATGTGGACAAAAAACATCATATGAATATAAAGGCAAGGCAAGGCAAGGCAACTTTATTTGTATAGCGCTTTTCATACACAAGGCAGACTCAAAGTGCTTCACAGACAACAAAGTGAAATGAAAGAAAATAAAAGCAAAATTAAAATGCAGACAATAAAAATAAAAACAGTGCAGACGTTAAAAGTTAAAAGATTAAAAGATTTAGCTGAAAGCTAAGGTGAACATAAAAGTCTTCAGTCTAGTTTTAAAAGTAGTGAGAGTTGGGGAGAGTCTGACATCTTCAGGAAGTTTATTCCAGCTATGTGTTGCATAGTGACTGAATGATGATCTCCCTTGATTTGAGTTTACTCTTGGAACCGCTAACAGATTGCTCTCAGAAGATCTTAGTGATCTAGAGGGCGTATATAGTGGGAGCATATCAGTGATATACTTGGGCCCTAGACCATGTAGTGATTTATATGTGAGCAGGAGGATTTTGAAATCTATTCTCTGATGTACAGGGAGCCAATGTAAGGATTTAAGAATTGGTGTAATGTGCTCACATTTTTTGGTCTTTGTTAGAACTCTAGCAGCAGCGTTCTGAACAAGCTGTAGCTGCCTGACAGTTTTTTTGGGAAGACCTGCAAGGAGACCATTACAATAGTCTAGCCTACTGGTAATAAAGGCATGTACAAGTTTTTCTAAGTCTTGAGCTGACATGAGCCCTCTAAGTCTTTTTACATTTTTGAGGTGATAGTAGGCCGATTTTGTTACTGATTTGATGTGACTGTCGAAATGTAAATCAGAATCTAAAATAACCCCAAGATTTTTGGCTTTATTTGAGGTTTTCAGGGACAGTGATTGAAGGTGTTGGATGACTTTAAACCTTTCTTTTTTAGCACCAAAAACAATTATCTCAGTTTTATCTTCATTTAGTTGTAGGAAATTTTGGCACATCCAGTGTTTGACTTGCTCAATGCACTGGCACAGAAGATCTATGGGGCGATAGTCATTTGGTGATAGCGCTACATAGATTTGGGTGTCATCGGCATAGCAATGATGGTCAATGTTATTATTTTGCATGATTTGTCCTAGTGGGAGCATATAGATGTTAAATAAAGTCGGCCCCAAGATTGAACCTTGGGGGACTCCACACGTTACGTTGGTTGGTTCTGATACAAAGTCACCAATGGAAACAAAATAGTTCCTATCTTGTAGATATGACTTGAACCAGCTTAAAACTGTGCCTGAGATCCCCACCCAGTTTTCCAACCTGTCCAAAAGTATTGAGTGGTCGACAGTGTCAAATGCAGCACTGAGGTCCAAAAGCATTAATACTGAAGTTTTGCCAGAGTCTGTGTTTAGACGGATGTCATTTATAACTTTAAGAAGGGCCGTCTCTGTGCTATGAAGAGGTCGAAATCCTGACTGGAAGTTGTTGTGGCAGCCAGTAGAAGCCAAGAAGTGATTTAGTTGTTGGAGGACAACTTTCTCAATTATTTTACTTATGAATGGTAGATTTGAAATTGGTCTGTAGTTGTTGATAACAGAGGCATCTAGGCTCTGCTTTTTTAGAAGAGGTTTAATGACTGCAGTTTTGAAAGCCTTCGGGAAATTGCCCGATTTAATAGAATTATTAACTATTTGCAAGATGTCTGTTGATAGGCAGTCAAAAACATTCTTAAAGAAGTTGGTAGGTAAAACATCAAGGCAGCAGGTGGATGACTTTAGAGCTGTCACCGTTTCCACTAGAGTTTTAGAGTCTATGGCATTAAAGCTTGCCATCATTGCTGTGTTACTTTTGCCTAAATGGGGTGGTGATCCAACTTTTTTACTTGAGATATTGATGGTGCGTCTGATGCCTTCAATTTTATCAGTATAAAAGAATGCAAAGTCATTGCATTTCTGCGTGGAATGGAGTTCGGCTGGTATTTGTGTTGGGGGTTTAGTCAGTCTGTCAACGATTGTGAATAGGGTTTTGGCCTTATTTGTGTTGCTGTTTATGATATTGGAGAAGAATGTTTCTCTAGCACTTTTTAAGACTAAATTGTAGGCCTGGAGGCTCTCTTTATAGATGTCATGGTGAATATGAAGTTTTGTATTCCGCCAGATTCGTTCAGCCTTCCTGCACTCTCTTCTCTGGGCTGTTACAGCAGCAGATTTTCTCCAGGGTGCCTTTTGCTTGCCAGAAATCGTTTTAACTGTAACAGGTGCAATGATATCTATGATATTCACAATTTTGGAATTAAAGTTGCTTACAAGATCATCAGCATGACATGGGTTTAGAGGTGGTAGTGAGGAGATGGCGTTTTTAAAGAGGACATTAGCATGTTCATTTATGTACCGCTTTTTGACATTCTTTGATTCTGTTTGTGTGTCCGGAATTACAGAAATATTAAAGAAAACACAGAAATGATCAGACAATGAAGGATCAATCACAAGAACATCAGAAACATTGAGACCTTTTGTGATAATCAGGTCCAGGGTGTGTCCCTTATAATGTGTAGCCTCTTTCACATGTTGAGACAGTTCAAATGTGTCTAAAATAGTAAAAAGTTCTTTTGCGCCCTTGTCATTTAAATCGTCAATATGAAAATTAAAATCACCAGTTATAACCAGGCAGTCAAAGTCAGTGGAGATGCTAGACAATAGTTCAGTAAAATCATCAAAAAAAAATTTGCAGAATATTTAGGTGGCCTGTAGATAATTAACAAGAGAATTTTGGGAGAGCATTTCAACACAGCACACAGGTATTCAAATGATGTAAACTCACCGAGTGACATCTGTTTCCCCTGAAACATGTTTTTAAATATAGCAGCAACCCCTCCACCTCTTTTCCCCGATCTACATATATCAATGAAGTTATAGTTGGGGGGTGCTGTCTCGATCAGAATGCTTGCACTGTTATTTTGTTCCAGCCATGTTTCAGTTAAAAACATAAAGTCAAGTTTAGAAGTGCTAATAAAATCATTGACTAAAAATGATTTGCTATTCAGAGACCTGACATTGAGCAGACCCATCCTGATGGTGTTATTGACAGGCTTCGATGTTGGCTTTGATTTGGAGATAATAGGAATGAGATTGTTTAGGTTAGCAGGGTGGCTAAGTTTCCCAATGTTTACTCTCTTGGTAGTCACAACAGGGATGTAGAAGGTGCCATGATTTGATGTAGGCAACCTTGGGCCCAGCTGATAATGTGGTCTACTGCTGAACCCTTTTCTGTATCAGAAATATTCAGGACTGCTGTCAGGGCGAGGCGGGGTTTGCCGTAAGGGGGAGGGGGAGTGAGCAGCGTCAGAGCTGGGACGAACTACTGAAGGTGGACGTTGAGGGCGTGTAAGGGGTTGGCGTGAGAAAGGTGAAGTATGGCTGGGGGGTTGTGGAGCACGCCTTCGTGGAGGGGGTGGTGGAGGTGAGCGATGATCTAGGGGGGTAAAAATCTGAGTAGGGTGGGGCGTGAGTGGGGGTAGCTCCCGGAACTCCAAGGGGGAGAAGGGGGGAGAAAGGTCTACTTGAGGGAGGGAGAAAGATGGAGACGTGGATGGCTTGGGGGATGTGGGGGAGGGATCTTCACATGCATTCAGAATGGAGGGAGGGGCGGTAGAGGAGGATAGACACCTCTCCTCTTTGCTCTGGTGTATCTCATGGTCGACGTTCTCCTTTTGCAGTGGCGGTCCTCCTTCGACGTTCCTGATAGGCTGTGTTGTGTCTTCCTTCCTCGGTGGCTCCTCTTGTCTCTTGTCCTTGGCAGTGATGATAGATGCAAGATGCAGGAAGTGAAACATGTTGTTCATGAATAGCTTTACTCCCATCTTATTCAGGCAAAGTCCGTCTGCCTTAAAAAGATGCCTGCGGTCCCAGAAAAAGCTAAAATTGTCAATAAAATGCATTGAACGAGCAAGAAGTGCACTTGATAGCCACTCATTCAGCGAGTAAAGTCTACTGAATCTCTCAGCTCCTCTCCTGATTGGGGGTAGAGGACCACTGATAAAAACGTCAGCATTCACAGCGCTGACTGTTTCAAAGAGTTTATTGAAGTGCTCTTTCAGCTCTCTTGATTGTTGTTTTACAATGTCATTAAAACCAATGTGCAGGATGATATTTTTCACATTTGGGTGTGCAGCGACAATTTCCAGGATTCTTTTTTCCATGTCAGATACCATATCCTTCGGAAAGCAGAGTACTTTGGTGTTATTATTGCTTTTCATATCTTTTACAGAAAAGTCCCCCACAATCAGATTTTCAGGAGCTCTCGTTAGCTTTCTCTGTGGTGTAAAGTTAGCACGTCTTACCCTTCTGCGTGGTGATGGTGGGTTATTCAGGCAATCAGAGGGGGATCCATTGTCCATCAACAGTGGGGCAAACCTGTTCTTTAGTTGGACACTTGCTTGCTGGGGAGGTTTATTGGTAGTTCTCCTCTTCTCAGCTGTCCGCTGCTGTGTCCTACGTGGCAGTGGAGTTGATGACGCAGTATGCCTGGCTGAAGATGGTAGCGCAGGCCAGCCGGTCAGATCAGAGATATCGGGGCGCTGGGTCCTGCCAGATATCCATTCTCCCTTGTCGCAGGGAGGTGGTCTTCTCTTTGGCTTTGCACCAAGTGTGTTCCAGGGAGGATTTTCACTGGTAGATTTATTACCCTCTACAGGGACCTCCCGTTTCTTCGTAGCTTCATTGTTGCTAGTTAGCTGGGTTGTAGCATGGTGCTGTCCAGTGTTTTCAGTCGACAGGAGTGCTAGAGTGGTGTTGTAGCCACATTGTCCATTCACTTCTAAATTCACTTCCAACCGATTCATTTTTATTTCCAACAGTAAAATCTTCTTTAGCAGTGAAGCATGTATTTCATATATCAGTTGGCATGATCTTCTTACCTGTTACTGTTCCATCTCATTTTCCCTTCTATAAAAACATTTTCATAAACCTGAAACAATATCATCATTAATCAAAGTAATTGCCATGCAGCAATTGGCTCTAACCTGCACATCTTGTCTCTGTGGTTCAGGTCCATCAGCTCACATTTCCAGACTTGTGGATGTTCAATAGTGGTTGGAAGCAACCCAGAGAAAGTAAACAAGGTACATTTTCCTGATGAATGGCTGCATACAGACAAACTTGTAATTCCTCTACATTCAGTAATTTAATGTGTTATGAAGTGATTTGTGCCCTAAATTAATTTTCATAGTCATGTTACTGCACATGTACTGTATTAATATTAAGCATTCACATTTTAAATAGCTAAATATATAGAATATACATGTCTTTAAATGTACATTAGTTAACGAGAAAAAAAATACAAAATACAAAACCTGTGAAGTTGGCACGTTGTGTAAATCATAAATTAAAAACAGAATACAATGATTTGCAAATCCTTTTCAACTTGTATTCAATTGAATAGACTGCAAAGACAAAATACTTAATGTTTGAACTGGTAAACTTTGTTATTCTTTGCAAATATTGGCTCATTTGGACTTTGATGCCTGCAACATGTTTAAAAAAAAGCTGGCACAAGTGGCAAAAAAGACTGAGAAAGTTGAGGAATGCTCATCAAACACTTATTTGGAACATCCCACAGGTGAACAGGCTAATTAGGAACAGGTGGGTGCCATGATTGGGTATAAAATAAGCTTCCATGAAATGCTCAGTCATTTACAAACAAGGATGGGGCGAGGGTCACCACTTTGTGAAAAAATGTGTGAGCAAATTGTCCAACAGTTTAAGAACAACATTTCTCAACGAGCTATTGCAAGGAATTTAGGGATTTCGCCATCTACGGTCCGTAATATCATCAAAAGGTTCACATAATCTAGAAAAATCATTGCACGTAAACGGCATGGCCGAAAACCAACATTGAATGCCCGTGACCTTTATCCCTCAGGCGGTAGTGCATCAAAAAGCGACATCAGTGTGTAATGGATATCACCTCATGGGCTCAGGAACACTTCAGAAAACCACCGTCAGTAACTACAGTTGGTCGCTACATCTGTAAATGCAAGTTAAAACTCTACTATTGGCCAAAGCCAATTATCAACAACACCCAGAAACGCAGCTGGCTTCGCTGGGCCCGAGCTCATCTCAGATGGACTGATGCAAAGTGTAAAAGTGTTCTGTGGTCTGACGAGTCCACATTTGAAATTGTTTTTGGAAACTGTGGACGTCGTGTCCTCCCGAACAAAGAGGAAAAGAACCATCCGGACTGTTCTAGGCGCAAAGGTCAAAAGCCAGCATCTGTGATGGTATGGGGGTGTATTAAATAAACATTGATTGACATTGATATTAGTGCCCAAGGCATGGGTAACTTACACATCTGTGAAGGCACCAATAATGCTGAAAGGTACATACAGGTTTTGGAGCAACATATGTTGCCATCCAAGCAATGTTATCATGGATGCCCCTGCTTATTTCAGCAAGACAATGCCAAACGTAATGCCATGTGTTACAATGGCGTGGCTTCGTAGTAAAAGAGTGCGGGTAATAGACTGGCCTGCCTGTAGTCCAGACCTGTCTCCCATTGAAAATGTGTGGCGCAGTATGAAGTGTAAAATACCACAACGAAGACCCTGGACTGTTGAACAAGTTAAGCTGTACATCAAGCAAGAATGGGAAATAATTTGACCTGAAAAGCTTCAAACATTGGTCTCCTCAGTTCCCATACGTTTACGGAGTATTGTTATAAGGAAAGGCCATGTAACAGTGGTAAAAATGCCCCTGTGCCAAATTTCGCAATGTGTTGCTGCCATTAAATTGTAAGTTAAAGGCCAACTGAAACCCACTACTACCGACCACGCAGTCTGATAGTTTATATATCAATGATGAAATCTTAAGATTGCAACACATGCCAATACGGCCGGGTTAACTTATAAAGTGCAATTTTAAATTTCCCGCTAAACTTCTGGTTGGAAACGTCTATGTATGATGACGTATGCGCGTGACGTCACGACGGCAACGGAAGTATTCGTACCCAATGTGTCACCATACAAACTGCTCTGTTTTCATCGAACAATTCCACAGTATTCTGGACATCTGTGTTGGTGAATCTTTTGCAATTTGTTTAATGGACAATGGAGACTGCAAATAAAGTTGTAGGTGCGATCGGTGTATTAGCGGCGGACTACAGCAACACAATCAGGAGGTTGTGTTGTGTTTGAGCTGGATAGCAGACGCACTACCGTGAGTACAGCTTTGGCTTCCAAACATTTGATCGCTTGCCCGTACGTGCGTGTCGCTATGTGCATGTCACGTACGTAACTTTGGGGAAATATATGTTTCTTGCCGACTCTGATGGCGGCCGGGGTGTTGTCGAAAGCTACAACGCCCGCCGCCGCCGGTCCGTAGTTAGCTTCAATCGTTAAGCTTCGCCCAGCTGGAAATTATTAACCGTGTATTTACATGTTCATGGTTTAATAGTATTGTTGATCTTCTGTCTATCCTTCCAGTCAGGGTTTTTTAAAATTTTGTTTCTATCTGCATTTGAGCCCGATGCTATCACGTTAGCTCCGTAGCTAAAGTGCGTCAACGATGTATTGTCGTGGAAATAAAAGTCACTGTGAATGTCCATTTCGCGTTCTCGACTCTCATTTTCAAGAGGATATAGTATCCGAGGTGGTTTAAAATACAAATCCGTGATCCACAATAGAAAAAGGAGAGTGTGGAATCCAATGAGACCTTGTACCTAAGTTACGGTCAGAGCGAAAAAAGATACACCCTGCACTGCCTCTCTAGTTCTTGACTCTAACGTACCTCATCCACGAATCTTTCATCCTCGCTCAAATTAATGGGGTAATCGTCGCTTTCTCGGTCCGAATCTCTCTCGCTCCATTGTAAACAACGGGGAATTGTGAGGAATCCTTCCTCCTGTGACGTCACGCTACTTCCGGTATAGGCAAGGCTTTTTTTAATCAGCGACCAAAAGTTGCGAACTTTATCGTCGTTGTTCTATACTAGGGGTCGGCAACCTTTACCACTCAAAGAGCCATTTTGGCAAGTTTCACAAATTAAAGAAAGTAATGGGAGCCACAAAAAAAAAAATTAAATTTAAAATGAAAAACACCGCATACAAAGCTTAAATGCTTTGTGCTATGTTAACCAGGGGTCTCCGACACACGCACCGGCACGCACTTTAATGTGGAAATTTGATGTTAGTGCAGCCCGCGAGTTTTGAATGAATGGCGCTTGATAGCGTCATACTTGCCAACCCTCTCATTTTTCCCGGGAGACTCCCGAATATCAGAGCGTGATGACACTGCATTTGGCGCCCTCTACAGTCTGCCCTAACAGTGTACCTGCTCGACCACACGTAGAATGCAATTTCAGCTTGCTCACGTAAGTGACAGCAAGGCGTACTACCTCAGCAGCCACACATCTTACACTGACGGTACCAATACCCAGAATCCCATGCAGCCCTAACTCTTCCGCTCAACCAACGCACGGAGAGGGGGGGGGGGGGGGGGGGGGGGGGTTGATGTGTGGGGGGATTTGGTGGTAGCGGGGGTGTATAATGTAGACCGGAAGAGTTAGGGCTGCATGGGATTCTGGGTAATGGTTGTGTTGTGTTTATGTTGTGTTACGGTGGGATGTTCTCCAGAAATGTGTTTTTCATTCTTTTTTGGTGTGGGTTCACAGTGTGGCGCATATTTGTAACGTAACAATGTTAAAGTTGTTTGATACGGCTACCGTCAGTGTAAGCTGTGTGGCTGATGAGTAAGTATGCTTTGCTGTCTCCTGTGTGTGCAAGTAATAACAACATGCGACATGTGGCTGGACTGGCACGCTGTATGTAAATGCTATAGAGGACAATTACTGCAGTGCAATTAGGGCACGCCCTTTATTTAGTAATTAGAGTGTAAATAGAATTATTTTTTCCCTGGGAGTAATCTATGAGAGACACTGAGATCCATAAGTCTCCTGGGAAAATCGGGGGGGTCGGCATGTATGTAGCTGAGCCGCATCAGAGTGGTCAAGGAGCCGCATGCGGCTCCGGAGCCGCAGGTTGCCGACCCCTGTTCTATACTAAATCCTTCTAGCAAAAATATGGCAATATCGCGAAATGATCAAGTATGACACATAGAATGGATCTGCTATCCCCATTTAAATTTTAAAAAATCATTTCAGTAGGCCTTTAACGATTATTTGCAGTAAAAAAACGTTTCTCGGTTCGAACATTAAACATTTTGTATTTGCAGTGTATTCAATTGAATTTAAGTTGAAAAGGATTTTCAAATCATTGTATTCTGTTTTTATTTACGATTTACACAACTTGCCAAATTCACTGGTTTTGGGTTTTGTACTACCCCCACAGAAGGCTGTTTAACTTTCATGTGCTACACCTGCCTTAATATGCTGACAGTAAGCAGGAAGTGATACCCTTACATTCAATATATTCACTTGTTGATTTTAGGGGAGTTAGCTGTGTAACACATTTTTTCCAAAAATATTTTTTTGTAGATCGTGCGGACGCTCTGCCTTTTCCTTACTGCTGCTGAGAAGAAATGTTCTCGCCTTTGCAAGGTGGACTCATCCTTCAAATATGACACAGGCCTGTTTGTTCAGGGTCTGCTAAAGGTAACCAACATCTAAAACTTCCTTCCTTTATTAGACATAACTCATTTGTGCTCTGTCAAGGTATTTTATTTTGTAATGTCAAAAATAGTTGCCATAAGGCCCACCACATCATTTTATGTGGCCCGCGAAAACGTGGAAGTAGTATGCGTCAGTAAAGTACTTAATCTTTTCTTACTAAATGTATTTATTCTTTCCGTTTTGACAGAAAAAATACATGTACTGCATGCAATTGCATATATTTGTATTTGATATTATATTATAATATTATGTAACAATTATTATATTATCATATCATCATTTTTTTTCTGAAAATAAATGATAATGATAAATGGGTTGTACTTGTATAGTGCTTTTCTACCTTCAAGGTACTCAAAGCGCTTTGACAGTATTTCCACATTTACCCATTCACACAAACATTCACACACTGATGGCGGGAGCTGCCATGCACGGCGCTAACCAGCAGCCATCAGAGGCAAAGGGTGAAGTGTCTTGCCCAAGGACACAACGGACGTGACTAGGAAGGTAGAAGGTGGGAATTGAACCCCAGTAACCAGCAACACTCCGATTGCTAGCACAGCCACTCTACCAACTTCGCCACGCCGTCCCCAAAATGAAAATAAATACTCAAATATCTGCTTGACTTATGTATGAATCTTTAATAACAATGTTGTTCATTTTGATATTGTAATAGTAGTTGCATTTGTATAAATTTAGGTTGGAATGTAGTTATAGTAATAATAAACTATTAGTTTTGTGTTTCCTAATAATTTATCGGGGTTGCGGGGGGCTGGAGCCTATCCCAGCTGCACTCAGGCGGAAGGCGGGGCACACCCTGGACAAGTTGCGACCTCATCGGAGGCCAACACAGTTGTAACAAATATATTATACATTACAACCTTTTTTTATTCAAGTAAAAAAAAAGTCTGATTTACCTCTGATTTCAGAGCAAGTCGTCCATTAAATTGTACATTGTAAAAATGACAATACATTTTATGGGGGGGGAAAAACGGCCTGCTCAGTGCCAGAATGTTTTCATTACATTATTCATTACAGTTTAATGTTTTTTTTTTTTTTACAGTAATACACCATGAAAACATCAACTGTATATTTTGTAATAAAATACTGGCTGCTCTGTTGCCAGAATTTTACAGTGAAACAACAGTGGTATCATTTTGCCATTTACAGTAATATGCTGTAAAAACACCGTCAATTCTATGATAAAATTCTGGCAAATGAGTTGCCAGTGTAATTTTTTTTTACAGTGTATGTAATAAATATATAATAATCCATATTCATCCTTTTTCTACTGCTTGTCCCGTTCGGGGTTTCGGGGGTGCTGGAGCCTATCAGCTGCATTCAGGCGGAAGGCGGGGTACACCCTGGACAAGTCGCCACCTCATCGCAGGGCCAACACAGATAGATGCAATTGTATAATAATATCATGAGGTGAATCCTTATACATTTGTATTAATTTATTACTCACTGTTGCAAGCGACCCTCGAAGGACAGCCAAACATGCGAGATGGCCCTCAGTGAAAACGAGTTTGACACCCTTGGTCTTAAAGGGGAACTGCACTTTTTTTTGGATTTTTTCCTATCGTTCACAGTCATTATGAAAGACATGGATGGATTTTTTTTTTTAATGCATTCTAACTTAAAAATAAAAGTAAATAAAGGTCAGTTTACAGCAGAGCTAATGGAAGCTTCTCTATTTTTCCCATAATATCCAATAAATAACCATTCAAAAACTGCCAACAATACTCTATTTACATTTTGTGATTTGAATATTAACCAAGTATTACTGATATTGTTATTATAAGGGCTAACGCAGACAAACTATTGCGGCACCATGATCTCTTCCGTGTGTCCCTATGTTTACATCATTGAGTGGTCTGCCGCTTTCTCGCTTCCTTGCTCCCTGTAAGTTTATTGTAGATCCTAAATCATGCCTCTCACCTGGACAGAAGAAGTCTGAATAGGTATTCAGACAAGTTGGTAAACTTTGACAGCCATTTAGGACTCGAACTAGGCGAGGGCGATGCGAAAAGACACTTGGTCCCCCCCCGCACCCAACCGCTTTTCTTTGAGAGGATTATGAGACATTCTTTATCGAAATGGGAATATATGAACATCCCAGCAGTCGGCATCTTAATGACAGCATACATTGTACAGTAAGTGATGTTTTATTATGTTTGTTGGCTCTAATGAAGTCTGCAGTGAGTAATAATCAGTGATGAAGACAATAAAAAGCAAACGTTTTGATACGTTTTTGAAATTAATGCGCCACATATTCTCAAAATGATCAAAATACCTAAATATTAAATGTTATAAATGTACCCATTACTACATTACATACGTATATACCTGCATTATGTATATAAAACCTCAATGGAGGTGTTTAGATGTTTTTTAAGGGCTTTATAGGCGGAATTGCGTGGCCCCTGTAGGCTTTATTGTAAGCAAACTTTTGATCGCATTTATTTAATATTTAGAATGCAGAAAAAACCATTGTCATGTCTCTCATAATGATTTTGAACGATAATATTTTTTTTTTAAAAGAGTACATTTCCCCTTTAAAGCTTCCCTCATGGTGCTTCTGTATGTGTTAAATGCCGTGTTTGGCCTGCGGCCCATTGGCACATTTTCACTTTGGCCATTTGAGGCAAAATGTTTGGGCACCCCTGCCTTATAAAATTCCTGTGGGCCAGAATGATGTCACCACGCACAGCACCAAAGCAGCACTAGGGAGTTACATTTTACAAGAAAGGCTGCCAACCGGTCAACTTGCAGTGCATTCAAAGTAGACATACATCAAAGGCAGGAGATGGTACCAATATTCAGAAAAAATTGCACACCCGTGTTAATTTTGTTGACTAATAATTTGCATCTTAGCTATTGTCAATTACTTACTTTCCAATGACTAAAATAAGACAATGACTAGTCAAAACAAATGCACAGTTGGCTAAGACGATGATGAAATCACTTTACAGTTAAGTCAACATATAAAAACAAGACAAAAATGTTGACAGAAATTAAATAAAATAAAATTTATTTTTGTCTTGTCGGTGGGTGGGACAAATTTAGAATATATCCAAAAATAGCTCTATAACAGTGTAGCTATAAGAGAGTAGCTAGGAGTAAGATAGGAAGGAGATCCAAGATGTTTTACTTGTCTGTCATATAAGGAAGTTGGATTTCTCACCGCCAAAACAATACTGAATGCATTTTACAAGTAATATGAGTGAAAACCTGATGTGTGAACACTCATCGGCCGGCGATTCATCATGACATCTATCCAATTGAAAGTTGGCTGAAGCTAATAGTACCATATTCCTGTCACTACTGTATATGAACTACTAGTATTATTTGCTTATAAGTTTACACTTTTGCTTTGCTAAGGCCATGTCCACACAAACACGGAGAGTTTCAAAAACACATATTTGGGGTTAAAACAATCTCTACCCACACAAGTGTAGTTTCAAAACTGTCTATGTCTACACACAAACGCATACACCTGCTGTCATGCACATATTGTCCAATCAGAAGCCTGAAAAAAGCAGCAATATCTGACTTGGTGGCATTATTATGTTTATTTTGATTGACTTTAGACGTACAATGACATGTACATTATCTTTAAAACCAGCCTGTACGTACACAGAGCCCTGGAAACATTATTAAAGAGCGAATGCACGCCTGTGCTGCTGAAACCCAACACTAATACAGTTATAACATGTTCAGCAACATGGTGATGTATTACATGTGCAGTGAAGTGTACATTATTTCTAAAATCATGACGCACTAACGAGTCAAGGAAATCTTTTTGCATGTTTGAAGAGAATTCTAAAGCATTTAATCATCGATATAGTGATATGGTTCATGTGTAATTGAGTGTATATTGTCTTTAACCTCAGTACACACTACAACTTTTTAGTTGCTTGGTCGCTTTTTACGCGCGAGCATGGTCGCTCAATCTATAAAAATGGAAGCAAGAAACACAAGTTAACTTCATGATTTGTCGTTAAACAAGGTCTAAAAACACAAGATAATGTTGCATCTTTCTTATGACACAGAGCAAAAAGTCTTGCTTGTCAAAGTTGTCCCGTCAGGTGGAGGTTCGACAGCAGTCATATCCAAAACAGCTGACTGTCATTTGCGCCAGGCGGGAGTGTTGCAGAGCCCGATTTGATGTGTCTTTTTTATTAATGTTGAGTGAAAAGAGCAGCATGTTTTTGTTAAAACATACATTAAGTCCTCTTATAGTGTGTTTAAAGCCAGCAAGGCAGTGTTGTTAAGCTTGGAAAAGACAACGCAAAACTGTGACATCATCACAAGTCTCTGTGCCGCATACGCTGAGCGGAGAGTCTTGGATCTCTACACTTTGACCAGCGTTTGTAAAAGTCTGCGTTTTTTAAGACAAAAGTATGCGTCTGCGTGTGGACAAGACGCTTAAATGCAGAGATAAGTATGCGTTTATTAAGTATCTGTGTTCGTGTGGACATGGCCTGAGTTTACACTTTTGCTTTGCTAATTCTTTGATTAAAAATAACCAGTTTTTTTAAATGCAGTAGTTGCTCTGACAAAATATTGACGGCACAGTTACAAACAAGCTCAGATGACAACAGTGGTGGCACCAAGAAGGCAAGCAATGCCAATAAACTAAATCTTCAATAATTTTATATAGTATGTGACAACTATATGTTACTACAGCAAACCATGACAAAATGTATGACCAAACCAGGATTACCTGTCACTACTGTTAAAGATAAGGACTTTATTCAAATGATAGAAACACCGCGTACAGCACAAACTGTTCCAAGCAAATCTGAAATACACAATCTGTAAGGCAAATTTTATAAAGCTGAAATAAAAAAATAAAGACATGCTTGTCCCTAATCACTATAAGTAGAAACAGCTACATTTGGGGTGCACACATACTCTTGCACATCATCGTGTGTGTGTGTGCGCGTACATTGCGGGAGACTGGGCTGATGTAACGACCCAAACTTGCGCGCTGTTGCCAGCTTTACTTTGATCAGTTGTATACAGTTACATTTGGGGTAAACATATGAATGTGCACAGCATGCGTGTGTGTCTGCCAACTCTAATACGAAACCCACACACGGTACCCCGACTGTAATGTGATTGCTACTAATTTTGTTTAACTCTAGCGCCGTATAGAAAATTAAGTTGGAAAGGTAGAGGGTGCCTTTAAGGGGGTCACACCAACTTCCTAATGTAGTAGTATAAGCACTGAATTTGTTGCTGACTTTCTTGCAATGCAACTGAATTGCACTCACTTATTCCCATCACGTCTATAACCCGACTTTGAATAACACAAGCCGCAGACAAACATTAAGGGGCTTCTCTGTCATTTATGAGGAGTCATTGCGGTAAAAACTGGCTGTTATGCAGTTATTTGTTTTGACAGTGCTTGCAGTTTTTCATGTAAACCACAATTGGGAACAATCAAAAAAGTGAGAAACCACATGCAGACAATGCATAACAACCTGCTTACAAAAAGGAAAAGTTTTTCATAGGTTAATTTTGGACATGTAGTTAGTTTTTGATAACATACATTTGCTAATAAACACGTGTATTTTTTTTCTCAGGATTTCTTATTTTTGCACCATTGATACCACATAGTTGAAGTAAGATTATCAGTATGTGATTCCCTTTCCCCCCTTTTTCAGGACTCAACTGGTAGCTTTGTATTACCCTTCCGCCAAGTTCTCTACTCCCCTTACCCGACCACACACATCGATGTTGACATAAACACTGTCAAGCAAATGCCGCCCTGTCACGAGCATACGTACAACCAGCGCCGCTATATGCGCTCTGAGCTTAATACTCTTTGGAAGACTGACAGTGAAGAGGACATACCTCCGGACACAGTCATACCCACCGATGGCACCTTTACTCCTGACTTGTAAGTTATCCATCTGTCTTTTTTTTTTTTTTTACTTCTACTTAAGCTACTTTCTTATTTTACAAATATTTGTGTGTAATATTAAAACAATCCTAATAGTCTTCTTTGTTTGTAGGAATATATTTCAAGATGTCATGCATAGAGATACTCTGGTCAAGTCATTTTTAGATGAGGTAAGTTATTTATAAGGGGTGTGACTGTCCAGCGTATTCCCAGTTTTTGGCAGAGAAACTTTTTGTCCGGCTTTTGGCCTACCGATCTTCCGCACGGTAGACATTAAAAGTGATGGACAGGAAGTGTATCTTGCATCAGTAAAGAAATACAACATAGCTCCACATTTGTTTCCTACCAAAAATGAACTAAATCATGACCTTAAATCAAAGTACATAGCAAATTGTGATTATGGCATCCTAATTTTTTTGTCTTTTAATCTTGTTAGTATTAATAGTAAATCCGTCCATCTGTTTCCATGTTAGGGTACACAGAGTCGAAAGTCTGGAATTATTGGAGAGCTGTATGAGCTTCTATTTATTTTGATTCTAACCCGTATATTCCAATCAATAATTCCGTTGTATGTAATGTTATACTGATGTCTTAGACAAGCTCCATTTAAAAAAAAAAAGAACCAAATGCTTGGTTTGTACCAAGATACAGTTTATTTAATCTCTTATGGTTTAGATGCACTAACTGTAGCCATGTGTACATGGAAAATATTTATTTAATTTGATCATCATTCGGATTAGAATGTTACTGTGTACATGGACCCTGGAAAAAATTATTTGATTATGACATACATTTTCATGCATCACACTTTAAATCGGAATTCTTTTCTTTGACATGCGCAGAACCTTACATAAACGGAAGATGTTATTTGTTCTATGGTGCCATCTTTTAGACGCAGGTGCTGAAGAAGCAGTGACTTCCACTGTAAACAAACATTGCTTTGTGCATTTCTGCTTGTTCGACATTATCTCAGTATTTATAATTTTTTCCTTCTGTTCGATACTTTTGTTTTTTACCTCTCTTTTTGAAATCGGGCTGTTCTGTGCTTTTTATGTTGTGATTAAGTACGGGTTGCGGCGCGTCTTCATATTTCAACATTGTGTGTATGTGTCTGAAGCTAGCAGTTAGCACTTGGAGTAGATGTAATGTCGTGAATAAAACAGCTTGTTAAGACAACAACTGGATACTTCCTTTTATTGTTACATTGACGTATGACACTCCAGACCATACTTTTGTTTTTGCTAGTCTCGTTTTAGTGCAACAAACTCAACAGTATATAACGCTACGTCTCCACATGTTGAATGAGGGGAGACAGCAGCAAGACAATCGCTTCATTCCGAGACTATTTAATTTAGTCCACCCTGTTAAAGACCGTAAGGATACCGTATATTTCGGACTATAAGTCGCAGTATTTTTCATAGTTTGAACCAACGTTCCCTCTAAGGTGCGCGCTTGTGCAATTGCGCACTGCTCAAGCGTCCTCTGCGCACGGCAAATCTATGCCACGCACAAAATCAAATAAAAAAATAAGCGCATAACAATTTTCGACACACAGACACGACAGAGAAAACAGTTTACATCATCATTGTTCAAATATTGTAACCTCTGTCGAGACGCTTTGAGGACATGAATTCCATCCATCGCTTTACTGAGCAAAACTCTTTATTGTCGGCCATAAACACATCACCAAAACATTAGTAAAAAAAATTATATCTAGCAAAACTGGTCATTTTCTAAG
This sequence comes from Entelurus aequoreus, assembly GCF_033978785.1. Lineage (NCBI taxonomy): Eukaryota > Metazoa > Chordata > Actinopteri > Syngnathiformes > Syngnathidae > Entelurus > Entelurus aequoreus. Next base: position 59,938,472 of record NC_084733.1, on the reverse strand, counting down.
GTAAACTTTCTACACTTAAAGGCCTACTGAAAGGAATTTTTTTTTATTTAAACGGGGATAGCAGATCCATTCTATGTGTCATACTTGATCATTTCGCGATATTGCCATATTTTTGCTGAAAGGATTTAGTAGAGAACAACGACGATAAAGATCGCAACTTTTGGTATCTGATAAAAAAAAGCCTTGCCCCTACCGGAAGTAGCGTGACGTAGTCAGTTGAAAGGCTCCTCACATTTTCCTATTGTTTTCAATGCAGCTAGAGCGATTCGGACCGAGAAAGCGACGATTACCCCATTAATTTGAGCGAGTATGAAAGATTCGTGGATGAGGAACGTTAAGGTGAAGGACTAGAATGCAGTGCAAGACATATCTTTTTTCGCTCTGACCATAACTTAGGTACAAGCTGGCTCATTGGATTCCACACTCTCTCCTTTTTCTATTGTGGATCACGGATTTGTATTTTAAACCACCTCGCATACAATATCCTCTTGAAAATGAGAGTCGAGAACGCGAAATGGACATTCACAGTGACTTTTATCTCCACGACAATACATCAACGAAACACTTTAGCTACGGAGCTAACGTGATAGCATCGTGCTTAACTGCATATAGAAACAAAAGAAATAAACACCTCGACTGGAATGATAGATAGAAAATCAACAATACTATTAAACCATGGACCTGTAACTACACGGTTAATGCTTTCCAGCCTGGCGAAGGTTAACAATGCTGTTGCTAACGACGCCATTGAAGCTAACTTAGCAACCGGACCTCACAGAGCTATGCTAAAAACATTAGCAATCCACCTACGCCAGCCAGCCCTCATCTGCTCATCAACACCCGTGCTCACCTGCGTTCCAGCGATCGACGGTGCGACGAGGGACTTCACCCGATCACAGATGCGGTTGGCGAGACGGAGGAAGTTAAGGTGAGTTCAGCGGCTAGCGCGTCTGCTATCCATCTCTGTCCTCCTGGCTGTGTTGCTGTAGTCCGCCGCTAATACACCGATCCCACCTACAACTTTCTTCTTTGCAGTCTCTATTGTTCATTAAACAAATTGCAAAAGATTCACCATCACAGATGTCCAGAATACTGTGGAATTTTGAAATGAAAACAGAGCTTTTTTGTATTGTATTCAATGGGGTACCAATACTTCTATCAACCGTTTACGTCACGCGCATACGTCATCATATCTAGACGTTTTCAACCGGAAGTGTGGCGGGAAATTTAAAATTGCACTTTATAAGTTAACCCGGCAGTATTGGCATGTGTTGCAATGTTAAGATTTCATCATTGATATATAAACTATCAGACTGCGTGGTCGGTAGTAGTGGGTTTCAGTAGGCCTTTAAATGAGAACTAGACGGAAATCCCCATGATGCCTTATTTAAAACCCACCGTCACAAATCTTGATTTTAAGTTCGACAATAATTTTAAAATGGAACATTTTTTATCATCTCCAGCTTTTAGCAACAATTAAATTAGGTTTATCTTTTAACGACTTTGAGGGGGTAATTCATGCGTGTATTTCATCACATTTGGACTAATGACTCACTCTGTGTTGGAATGAACCAGGCCTCAATCGCTCGATTGCAGCTAGTGCAAAATGCTGCTGACAACATGAGCACGATACCCCCATTTTAGCATGCCTTCACTGGTTCCCAGTTTATTTTAGAATTAATTTAAAAATTGTATTGTTTATTTTTAATTCTCTTAACGGATTAATGCCACAATTTATGTCAAACTTTTGACAAATGTACACCCCCACAAGGTCTCTGAGGTCAGCTTATCAGTTTCTTCTTTCTTCTACGGTTAAAGTACCAGTAGAGTGGAATAACAAGTTAATTGTATAAGTTTAACTGTGTTTCATTGTTTCCATTAAACCATATCCATTGTATTTACGTCCGCAAAGTATGTGGAAATACAGTCTAAACATCACTAAATGCCACAAATTCAGTCAGCCTTTTTGAATTTTCCGCTCCGAACGTCTTGAGTAATTTCCCTAGATTCTTCTCTCTGACCATAGTATCAGATCAGTCATACTGGAAATATGCAAACATTTGAGAGAAATGTGCTGTCTATTATTCACAATCCCTATACAAGACATGAACACATATGTTTTTCTTTTTTAATGCATTCTAAGTCATAAATAAATACCTGTACATACTTTAAGAGTCCGTCAATAGGGGGCTCCCTATTCCGCCCACAAAGCCCTCTAAAAAAACATCCAAAACCCGCCAACAATACTCTATATACACATGAATATTAACCAAATACTAGCAACGTTGTTATTATAAGCGCTAACGTAGACAAACTATTTTTAGCGGCGGATTGAAAACACACGGCTAAGTAGCTCCCGCAACATCGTGTCTTGGCTCTTCAAACTTACTCTAGATTATAAATAATTTCTCTCATCTGGATATTAGGAAGCTTTAGCCATAAATCTAGAAGTTGTTTATCTGTGACATTCAATTTATACCCGGAGATGGAGACAAAAGCACACAACCAAAGACAGTGTCTGAGGGAGACTTTTCATTGTTAACCTTTTGTGTGCATAATGATTAATTCTTCATCTAAACGGGAAGATATGGATACCTTATCAGTCTTCATCTAAGTAAAAGCAGACATTGTACAGTAAGCTATCGTTTTATTAGGTTCGTTGTTTGTATTTCTTGTTTAGCACTTAGCAGTACTGCTACATCAGACCTGGGCAAATTAAGGCCACATGCGGCCCGTTGAGCTTTTCAATCTGGGGCCGTATTTATCTAGCTTCTTAGAATTACTCCTAAGAAGTCTGCTAAGAGTTGACTTATGAGTAAAGAAATTATTCGCTGAAAGATGCACTTAAAAGTTAGTTATCAAGCGTCTTACTCACACTTTCAGCGAAGTGTATGACTGAATCTTAAGTGTCACACTCAGAGCTGAATTACGACATTACTATGTGCCGTAAACGGAATTTTAAGTGACGTCATTACTGTGTCCATAGAAATGACCAATCACGGAAGGGAATCCCTTGTCTAAGAATAAATACATATCTTAGAAATATTTAATAGGACAATGGGAGTGTATATTTTGACAATAAACTACAAAATAATACAAAACAAACAAACAATATTGGCAATGGATCAAAAATAAATGTTTCCTTTTCTTTCCAATTCATTAATTAGGCAAGTAATTTGAAACTGAAAGCGTGATGTTGCTGATTAGATGACGCCCCTTATTAAATTTGTGACAAAAATAATACCCGCTCTGTCTAAACGATACCATTTGATCAGCTGCTCGTCATCAAACAAAGCCAGGACATGCTTCCGCTCCCTGAATGTTCGCACACGTCTCTCTCGCCTCAGTGCCATCCCCCGCTGGCAACTCCTAACCACTTAGGACACCTCTGAAGGTCTCTTAAATATCGTGGAGAGTAGGAGTGATTCTTAGACTTAAGAAAGTTGATAAATAGCTTTTATTCTTAAGTTTGAGAGTAGGACTAAATTTCGCAAATTCTCAGGACTTAAGTGTAAAATGGCACTCTAAGACGCTTGATAAATACGGCCCCTAGCCCGCCGGACATTCCCAAATAATTTTTTTAGATCTTTAAGATGGAAATTGTAGCCGCCATTATGATGTTCAGTGATGTTTTCTAATGACCGTAATTCTTCAACTATACAAAGTATTTCAATGGTTGGAACCTGCGCTTCCTACGTCACAGCAGCTCAGACGAGGCACCAAGAAGTGTGGGCGGGAAGCGTTTCCACAGACGCGGAAGGAGATTTTCACAACAAAGTTCTAAAGCCTAGTGATATATAGAATAGAATAGAAAGTACTTTATTGATCCCTGGGGGAAATTCAGTAAATATCAGATATATCAGATTGTAGGAGGGTTTATTTTGTACCCTCCGCGTTCATATTTCACTGTTTGTTGCATTTTTGTTGCGTTTCACTTGATTGTAAAATATGTCGATCGAAAGGGGGTGTGACGTTCATATTTTGTCAATATTCAGTATTTTATCCTTCATAGAAAAATGTAAAATTCCATTACGGTTTTTAAGGCGGTCTGTCATAACGTTTTTAGCATTCAATCAGACATTATTGTGAGGTTTTGTATTAGTGTTCCTAAAAATAGATATACCGGCCCCCAGACACATTTTTTTCTCTAAATGTGGCCCCCGAGTCAAAATAATTGCCCAGGCCTGTGCTACATGATGCTTAGTGTTTCACTAAAGCTGGATCTGTTTAACAGAGCTTCGAAAACTTGTAGCTCATCCTCCTTACAGTCAGGATCAACAATATACGTTTCTGGATCATCATTTTTCCCAAAGTTATCGTTGTTGGCTCTCACAAAGGTTGTATGATTTGTATTGATGTTGGTGGGGAAGGGATCTGCGGTTCCTACCTCTACGTCACGCGATCACTTGACTGACTAGCTCATTATCTCTCAAAATGGATCGGGAATCTCTGTGAGATTGATACTATTTTGATCATATCTATTTATTTTTGCAAACTTTGTAAGTCTTTCCGTGTCATAAAACAGATATACATGATAATAGCTTTAATATAGAGGCGACTTACTTTTCCACTCTACTGGTACTTTAAAATCCAGAGGGGATTGTGCATTTTCTGCTGTGGCTCCAAAACTTTGAAACGATATCCCTCTTGCCTTTCGGGCGGCACACTCTTTAATGAGTTTTAAATCACGTCTTAAAATATATTTGTACTCCTTGGCTTTTAAACCAGCATGTGAGTTACAGTATGTGATTTTAGTCCATTTAGTTTCTTTCATATATTTTATGTATCTATTCTCTTTTTAGTTAAATGTTTTCACGATTGACTCTCTTTAGTTTTATCCTGCTTCTGAATGTGTGTTTTAACTCCTGTGCAGCACTCTGTTAAAATTGTATAGTTTTTTTATTTTTAAATGTGCTATATAAGTAAAGTAGATTGTATTAGATTGGACTTCTGTCGACAACCTGTCAATGTCAACCAACTCAAGTCTCACCCCGCGTAAAAAAAAAAAAGTGGTGCTGTACAGATTTAGTTTTGGTATCTCCTTTCACGTGTTTTTACAAAGTAAATACAGAAAGAAAAATATCAAACTGGTAATAAACTAATGCCAAGTAATGAATAACTTTAAACTAACCCAACTGTTGACCAGATTTACCAATAGTGATATTAGAGCTGCAATGATTAATCAATTAAATCGAATAATTTGATTAGAAAAAAGCTTCAAATTATATTCTGTTGCTTTAAATAATTGATAACATTTGCACAGAGTGTCTGGAACCTAAAATATGCATACCGGTACATAGTTTCCATACAGCCTCTGAAAAAGAACGCACATGAGAACAGTGACAGCTTAGAGTGGCGATGGATAGAAATGGAATAGAAGGAAACGGCTATAGAGTAAAGGACCAATGTTTTCCCTAATTTTTCATGTGTCTGAGGAAATCCACAAACTGACTGAGCATTCAGTGGATCACATGTGAGCCACACCAGCAGCACACCTGTCGCAAACCTGACGTAACAAGTTTAATGTCTTATTTAAATCAAATGACAGCAGTCATTTCCATTAGACTATTTTCAAATATAGGTGATTTGGCCCACTTACAATGAAAATAACAAAAAAAATCTTGTTTTTCATGAACTCTGTACTATATTGTCTGCTTCGGAAATAATTTGTACCCCTTTCAGAGGTCACATATATTGAGTTCCACTTAAAACGTGCACATGTTACGCAATAAAATGTGTGCTGTAACCAGGGCATGAATTTTACAGTGGCCATGACCGCCATGGCTCTTGTTGCCCCTATGTTTGGCCATGTGCCCCTGGAAAAAATTATATGCGCAATGCCCCGACGGACGCATCTCTTTTCTTCTGCGTGATTTTTATGTCATTATGGCTTCTTTGACCAGTGGTGGGTTCAATTCTGCCTCGTATGAATCACCAGAGTTCCACATGCAGCACAGTGCTATACAACGCAAAGCATCAGCTTGTAATGCAGATTTGAGAACGTCTTCCACTCCTTAAAGCCCAGTGCACTGAATGAAAAAGTTGGATGAGCTAAAATAAGAAAGTTTGATACATTTGTGAAATCACATTAGGACTATAAACTCTCAACATATAATATGTAACACACTGTTTATATTTTGCGACTCAACGCGACGATGTGTGAGGGTTTTGCAGTTTTCTATAACCCATTCGACCATGCTAGTTTAAGGTGAATGAAAACATGGCCATAACTACCATTGAGGACACCAAGGTCATGTCCTCGATATTCTTTTAAGTGACAAGAAGACATTTTTATGACTGACTGCAAATATACTTTGTGTAGGACGTTGTGTGCGCTGTACATCACAATGCGGTAGATCATCCCCTAGCAAGATACAATGTTTGGTCATGCACAGCCCGCTACAACTCCAGATAACGTATGCAATTAAGTCCACTTTTACTTTAAACATTATCTGATACGAAATGTGCTGTCAACGTAACATTAAAGTATACTGACGTCAACAGCCCGCTACAACTCCAGACAACGTATGCAATTAAGTCCACTTTTACTTTGAACATTATCTGATACGAAATGTGCTGTCAACGTAACACTAAAGTATACTGACTTTACTAATGTTGGCTTCACCTGAATGAAATTGATGTGAAAGCTGTCTGTATAATATCGTTGACATGTCAGTCAGGTGTCGCTCTGTCCTAAACGCAGATCACGCACCATGCATAGGGTTTCACTCTTTGTGGGGGGCCCCGTTTTGTATGAAGAAGCGCATGTAAAATGTGAATTATTGAATCACAATGTGCTTCATATGAAATTTTACCCAAAACATATTTCTTTCCACATCATGCTTTGTTACTGATTAAAATACGAAGACAGGTTTCCCATTTTTTACTACCGGTGCCTCTCGTGGCGCGCGTCACTGGTATTTGAAATTAAAAGCTCAAAGTCTTGGGTTCAAACCCATGTCAGAGATAAAATGTTGTTAAGCTTTTAAACTTATGATTTGATGATGATAAAATTGTTTAATACGCTGAACTTCAGCACAGTAATAAGAAAAAGTGGATTGTTCATTGTGTTGCTCAAGGTAATATTATTTATATGGTGCTGGGAAACCCATGATTTCAGCCTTTAAAAACTACTCTTGGACCACCGATTTTTGACCTCTGTATATGTCAAATCCTGCTTCGGTTCCCTGAATGAAAACCGCATAGAGAAAACACCCCTGGCCGTGCACTAAATAAGTGACCTTGTCTCTAAAATTACGAAATTTCAGGCCTGCCTGTAGCACAAGCATGGGATAAACCTTATCTCATGCTTGTGCTACAAGATAAAGTATACATTCCTGTAACTTTCTGTCTGTAGAATGTTATTACAGTTTTTATTAGCATTCATGTAATCCCGTAACAGCATTTCATAATCAATATCCATAAATTACCATTCTTAATAAATGACAGTAGAATAAACACACACCTATTTGGGAAGTGTGGGTGTATAGTACTTATTTTCTTTAACCATAAACTTACAAAACCCAAAACCAGTGAAGTTGGCACGTTGTGTAATTCGTAAATAAAAACAGAATACAGTGATTTGCAAATCCTTTTCAACTTATATTCCATTGAATACACGGCAAAGACAAGATATTTAATGTTCGAACTGAAAAACTGAATTTTTTTTGGCAAATAATCATTAACTTAGAATTTAATGACAGCAACACAGTGCAAAAAAGTTGGCACAGGACCATTTTTACCACTGTGTTATATAGCCTTTTCCTTTTAGCAACACTCAGTAAACGTTTGGGAACTGAGGAGACCAATTTTTGAAGCTTTTCAGGTGGAATTCTTTCCCATTCTTGCTTGATGTACAGCTTGAGTTGTTCAACAGTCAGGGGTCTCCTTTGTTGTGTTTTACGCTTCATAATACGCCACACATTTTCAATGGGAGACAGGTCTGGACTACAGGCAGGCCAGTCTAGTACCTGCACTCTTTTACTATGAAGCCACGCTGAAATATGCATGGGCGTCCATGATAACGTTGCTTGGATGGCAACATATATTGCTCCAAAACGTGTATGTACCTGTCAGCATTATTGGTGCCTTCACAGATGTGTAAGTCACTCATGCCTTGGGCACTAATACACCCCCATACCATCACAGATGCTGGCTTTTGAACTTTGCGCCTATAACAATCCGGATGGTTCTTTTCCTCTTTGGTCCAGAGGACAGAACGTCCACAGTTTCCAAAAACTATTTTAAATGTGGACTCGGCAGAACACTTTTACACTTTGCATCAGTCCATCTTAGATGAGTTCGGCAGCGTTTCTGGGTGTTGTTGATGAATGGCTTTCGCTTTGCATAGTATAGTTTTAACTTGCACTTACAAATGTAGCGACCAACTGTAGTTAATAACAGTGGTTCTCTGAAGTTTTCCTGAGCCCATGTGGTGATATCCTTTACACACTGATGTCGCTTTTTGATGCAGTACCGCCGGAGGGATCCAAGGTCACGGGCATTCAATGTTACGTGCAGTGATTTCTCCAGATTCTCTGAACCTTTTGATCATATTAAGGACCGTAGATGGCGAAATCCCTAAATTCCTTGCAATAGCTCGTTGAGAAATGTTGTTCTTAAACTGTTGGACAATTTGCTCACGCATTTGTTCACAAAGTGGTGACCCTCGCCTCATCTTTGTTTGTGAATGACTGAGCATTTCATGAAAGCTTCTTTTATACCCAATTATGGCACCCACCTGTTCCCAATTAGCCCTTTCACCTGTGGAATTTTCCAAATAAGTGTTTGATGAGCATTCCTCAACATTCTCAGTGTTTTTTTGCCACTTGTGCCAGCTTTTTTTAAACATGTTGCAGGCATCAAATTCCAAATGAGCTAATATTTGCAAAAAATAACAAAGTTTGTTGGATTTTTCCAACGTTTTGTGTGTCTGTAAACGCATCTATGGCATAGTCTGGCAAGTGCGTCTGTTGGCACATGTGAGAGAGGGAGCGCCTGCTGCTATGACAGACAGTGGGTTTTGGCGTGGTTTGTACAGAAGAAAAATGACCAGTTTTGATAGTAGTTTTTTGCTAATGTTTTTTTTGATGTAGTAATGGCCAACAATAAACAGGTGTGCTCAATAAAGTGATAACTAGACATCATGTCTTCATTAAAGCGTCTCGACAGACATTACAATAATTGAGCAGTTTTGACGAACATTGTTTAATCTGTTGTGGCCGCTTGTCACCAGAGTTGCAATGCAAAATCGTACATAATAGATTACTTTGTTTACAGTTGTATTTTGTGTGCAGCATATATTTTGATGTGAGCAGTGCATAATTGTGTAGGCGTGCACCGTAGAGGGAACATTAGAGAGGACACAAAGAAATGGACAGATGCTGTCAAAAGCTTGGTATCATCAGTAAACAGACATAAAAAAACATACAGTAGGGTGCCATTTTTGCACTGTCAAAAGGAGCTGACATTCCCCAACAATACTATATTGAGGCTGCAGTACCAAAAACACACGCTGCATTTACAGAACAACCAACCAGAAACAAGGTCAAAGTTTGTTTTGGCAGGCAGCCATTACCATCTTTTAGTCCCATAACAAAAGTTATATTTAATCACATTTGGACATGTGAAAATGTGTGTATTTACAGTTTGTATTTATTGCAATCATGTTGACCCAGAGAGGGACAAGCGGTAGAAAATGGATGGGTGTTGTTTGTCTAAAACAGCACTTCTCCATTGGATACCTGTGTGTCAAATTGTAAATACATACACAATTTAAAGGGGCCATATTGATTTTTTTCTACATATAAAAAACTTCCCTCTGGTCTACATGTACTACATGCCATCCAAGCAACGTTATCATGGACGCCTGCTTATTTCAGCAAGACAATGCCAAGCCATGTGTTACAACAGCGTGGCTTCATAGTAAAAGAGTGTGGGTACTAGACTGGCCTGCCTGTAGTCCAGACCTGTCTCCCATTGAAAATGTGTGGCGCAATATGAACCCTAAAATACGACAACGGAGACCCTGGACTGTTGAACAACTTAAGCTGTACATCAAGTAAGAATGGGAAATAATTACTAACTGTGCAGTGTGTTATGTGTGCGTGTCGATGTTCTGCTTGTTAGCCTATTGCTAACTGTGCAGCAGAGTTAAGAGAGCTTGTAACGCTTATTATGGTTGAACAAATGCAAACCCCATAAGCAGTGAAGTTGGCACGTTGTGTAAATCGTAAATAAAAACAAAATACAATGATTTGCTAATCTTTTTCAACCTATATTCAATTGAATAGACTGCAAAGACAAGATACTTAAAGTTTGAAATTGAAAACTTTGTTATTTTCTGCTAATATTAGCTCATTTGGAATTTGATGCCTGCAACATGTTTAAAAAAAGCTGGCACAAGTGGCAAAAAACACTGAGAAAGTTGAGGAATGCTCATCAAACACTTATTTGGAAAATCAAGCAAGAATGGGAAATAATTCCACCTGAAAAGCTTCAAAAGTTAGTCTCCTCATTTCCCAAACGTTTATTGAGTGTTGTTAAAAGGAAAGGCCATGTAACAAAGTGGTAAACATGCCCCTTTTTTGCAATGTGTTGCAATTCTAAGTTAATGATTATTTGCAAAAAAAAATTGAGTTTCTCAGTTAGAACATTAAATATCTTGTCTTTGCTTTCTATTCAATTGAAAATAAGTTGAAAAGGATTTGCAAATCATTGTATTCTGTTTTTATTTACGAATTATACAACGTGTCAACTTCACTGGTTTTGAGTTTTGTAGTGTGCCAGTCTTGGTTGCCATGTTATTGATCTCTCCTAATGAGCCTATACAAGCCAGCAGGATTCCTTCCCCAAGGGTTTCATCCCATCCTCCATTCTATTATGGTATTACCGATTTCCAACACTATACTATACTATGACTTTACGATCTGTGTCATTCCTAGGTGTTCATGTTAAAGCCCAGCATGTCCTTGCGGAGTACCTATCTGGCTCAGTTCCTGCTGCTGCTCCACAGGAAGGCCCTCACACTGCTGAAGTACATTGAGGATGAAACGTAAGTGTTCAGTGCAAATATCAGATAGGTTTCTGGCTTACAAGTCTACTACATTATTGCAACACTGTATGAAAACATTTAACTGAGCTGCGACGGCAATACCTATTTATTTTGCCTTCTGTTAGTACAGAGGAGTTTTATATCACACACAACTTAGTCCTGTACACTGGTCAACCTCCAAATTGTTCAGATTACAAAACCAGAGAAACAGTATTGTTATAAAAATTGCTTTTGGGTAAAACTGCAGCCAACTTTACCTTATATTACATGTATACACAATGTTTTCTGTACCATTTTACTGTTCGTACTGACTAAACATGTTTAAAAGATACGGTAATCATTGTTGAAAAACAAACATTAAAATCATAAAACACATTAAAAAAAGCTTTTAATGAATAATATATAATAATAATAATAATAATGTAATTATTGTGCAACCTTCAAATAGGGCTAATAAAGCATTCAGAAATAATACTGTTGAGTGAATGAAGATACCAGATGGTGCAGATATACAGGACATAACAGTGCACTGTTATAACACTAAATCAACGTCCCAAAAGGTATAAATATGCCTAACAGAATATTGAATGAATGTACCACAGTGCAAATATCACATAACATAAGTAATACTGAATGTTTAAGTACAAATATAACGAGACATAGACACATTTACAGTGGGAGAACGTCTTAATTTATCCCCTGCTGATTTTGTAAGTTAACCCTCTTACAAATATATGAACACGCCATAATGTATTTGGGAGGTTACTTGTAAATGGGAGGAGAAAAAGGAATGTGATACATCACTTTCAATTTGTTTGGGGGATTAACAGGAAGTATTTAAACCCAAAGCTTAGTACTTGGTGGATAATGTCTTTTTGACCAACACAGAGGTCAGACGTTTTCTCCAGGCTTGCAAACATCTCAAGAGGGATTATGGTGAGATAAATAACTACAAAGCAGAATGTTTAACATTAAGGATGCTGTTTTTGCGGCCATGCACACACTTACGGCCTGATTCACTAAGGTAGGTAGGTAAGTAGGTCTTTATTGTCATTGCACAAGTACAAACCCCGTTTCCATATGAGTTGGGAAATTGTGTAAGTTGTAAATATAAACGGAATACAATGATTTGCAAATCCTTTTCAACCCATATTCAATTGAATGCACTACAAAGACAAGATTTTTGATGTTCAAACTCATAAAATGTATATATTTTTTTGCAAATAATAATTAACTTGGAATTTCATGACTGCAACACGTGCCAACGTAGTTGGGAAAGGGCATGTTCACCACTGTGTTACATGGCCTTTCCTTTTAACAACACTCAGTAAACGTTTGGGAACTGAGGAGACACATTTTTGAAGCTTCTCAGGTGGAATTCTTTCCCATTCTTGCTTGATGTACAGCTTAAGTTGTTCAACAGTCCGGGGGTCTCCGTTGTGGTATTTTAGGCTTCATAATGCGCCACACATTTTCAATGGGAGACAGGTCTGGACAACAGGCAGGCCAGTCTAGTACCCGCACTCTTTTACTATGAAGCCATGTTGATGTAACACGTGGCTTGGCAGTGTCTTGCTGAAATAAGCAGGGGCGTCCATGGTAACGTTTTTTGGATGGCAACATATGTTGCTCCAAAACCTGTATGTACCTTTCAGCATTAATGGCGCCTTCACAGATGTGTAAGTTACCCATGTCTTGGGCACTAATACACCCCCATACCATCACAGATGCTGGCTTTTCAACTTTGCGCCTATAACAATCCGGATGGTTCTTTTCCTCTTTGGTCTGGAGGACACGACGTCCACAGTTTCCAAAAACAATTTGAAATGTGGACTCGTGAGACCACAGAACACTTTTCCACTTTGTATCAGTCCATCTTAGATGAGCTCAGGCCCAGCGAAGCCGACGGCGTTTCTGGGTGTTGTTGATAAACGGTTTTCGCCTTGCATAGGAGAGTTTTAACTTGCACTTACAGATGTATCGACCAACTGTAGTTACTGACAGTGGGTTTCTGAAGTGTTCCTGAGCCCATGTAGTGATATCCTTTACACACTGATGTCGCTTGTTGATGCAGTACAACCTGAGAGATCGAAGGTCACGGGCTTAGCTGCTTACGTGCAGGGATTTCTCCAGATTCTCTGAACCCTTTGATGATATTACGGACTGTAGATGGTGAAATCCCTAAATTTCTTGCAATAGCTGGTTGAGAAAGGTTTTTCTTAAACTGTTCAACAATTTGCTCACGCATTTGTTGACAAAGTGGTGACCCTCGGCCCATCCTTGTTTGTGAATGACTGAGCATTTCATGGAATCTACTTTTATACCCAATAATGGCACCCACCTGTTCCCAATTTGCCTGTTCACCTGTGGGATGTTCCAAATAAGTGTTTGATGAGCATTCCTCAACTTTATCAGTATTTATTGCCACCTTTCCCAACTTCTTAGTCACGTGTTGCTGGCATCAAATTCTAAAGTTAATGATTATTTGCAAAAAAAATTTTTTTTATCAGTTTGAACATCAAATATGTTGTCTTTGTAGTATATTCAACTGAATTTGGGTTGAAAATGATTTGCATTTGTATTCCGTTTATATTTACATCCAACACAATTTCCCAACTCATATGGAAACGGGGTTTGTACAACAAAACTTTGTTTTCAGCACAAACCCGTTCAAGATTAGACAAACAGTCTACGGGGTTACAGAACAGGAACGCTGATGGGTCGCAAAGGTTCCCCGTAAAAGATGGGAAAAAGGTAAATGCTGGGGAAGATGAGTAAAAAAATACAATCTAGACTGGGCTCCTAAGGTGGCCCAGTCTGGAGTGGGGGAAAAACTCCATAGCAAAGCACATATACGTATTACAACATACAACTCGAGACTTGCAATAGAGGGGAGGTAGTGGGGGCTACGGTGACAGGCTGCAGCTCTTCAGGCTCTGCCCAGCCGTCCATCACCCCAAAGGGATTCAAGCATCGAGAGCGTTGGATGGGGGGTGGGGTATGTGTGTGTGGCGTATATTTTTTGTGGATGCATATGTGTGTGTAAGCCTGCCGCGTGTCTCTGTTCCACGGCCTTGGTGTGATTGCAGCCGCCAGTCGGTCCAAAGTCAACAACAATAGGTGTGTGTCCATGAGAGACAAGAAGGGAGTTTGTTATGTCTTTGCCGCACTGTCCTTTGGGAGAGTCTCGAAGCCAGAGAACAATCCAAGTTAGAATGTTTTGTATGCAAGTGAAAATAAAATTAGCTTTTCACTCTAAATTTTCTATGGCTAGTCCTCAAATTCATCCTGCAGGGCAGACAGTCCGATGTTACCCAAATCACAAGAGTGTCCACATTTCTGCCCGCATCCTCCAATCATTTGTGGCAGCTTTGGGGTACTTTAAAGACTGTCAGATCTGTTGTACAATAACTTGGAGAGACACAATTACATCAAGGTCAAACCAACGTACTACCCAAACTAGAGCATACAGATGCAACTACGGGCTGAATGTGAATTTAGTTTGCTTCTGGAAAACATTGTAAATAATCACAACAAGCTCATCAGCATTGTCATCTGAAAAAGGTAATCAAACATGTTTGTTTCAACAACTGTTTAAACTAAAGAAGAGTAAGTGGTGCACCATGTATATTTGTGTGTGTAATATTTTGCAGTTGTTTATGAGTGCGTTTACTACATTATCGATTAGTAACTGAACCTTGTTCGCAAGATTATTGCAAACTGCAAATACTTTCAAAATGTGCACTTAATTTTTACTACACTTACTGTCACCAAAACATTTTTAAAAAATTGACAGCCGTTGACACGCGAAGCTTTAGTAAATGAGGCCTTAGTGTGGACTTGATGTCAAAGAACTCAATTTTGGTTTCATGTGACCACATCAGATTCACTCATGCCTTGTCTGAGTCATTCAGGTGTTGGTGGATAAACTTGAGACCAGCTTGTATTGTAACTTCTGGGCTATAGGGCACACCTATATTTGGGGAAAATTTTAATTAGTACATATAGTGAGCCCTCATGGCTACGAGCCACAGATGTACACATTGAAACATGAACTATTTGCACAGGTGCTATTGTTCATTCACAAATTGAACAAAGGGCAGTGCCTGTAACACGCTTAAGCCTACTGGTGAGCGCTGTCTTCGTCCTCATCATCCAACTTTCCTCTCAACGAAATTGACAAGATCTCCTCGACAAAAAGTTTGGGTTTGGGGGAACCTGTCCGTCCAGACGGAACGGTTGTTGCTGGACACATGATGGACTCTTGGGAAAAGTGAAAAGTTGGGTGCTTGGCGTTTCTTTCATTTGAGGGCGTTGAAGACATCTACCTATTCGGATGTGCTGATTGGAGTAAGTGTTGCTCTGGTGTATCTACAAATTCGGAAGATGCTGGCAGCTGTTCAAGCTACCCAGAAGCTGGCACAAATCATTGAAGGGTGTGCAAAATTGGACTGAATCACAAACTGGATAACATCTTGGAGAAGCTCTCGGCTCTGTAAAGCAAAATTATGAACCATTTCAGGACCAGAAATGGACAATTAGATTGAAACGTTTAAATTTGTCTTTGCTCGCTCAAACACAAACATTCTAATCTGCGTTTTGCCTCCTGCTGGAACAGCCTGGTAAAGTCGCTGCTACAAGACACCCCCAGAGGACTGCCCAGTGCAGAAGCTTCAAATTCATTCCCCATCTTTCACGGACGTACACCTGTTTGTTGACTTTTGTTGGACTGACTGGCTGTGTTATCGTTCTGCGAGGGCACCAAGTTCAAGAGACAGGAGACTCTTCAGGCTGACACATGAAAAATACATCCACAGAAAATACACGGCACACATACTACGCCTTTGTCGTTTCACCCCCGTGGTATGATGGACAACAGAGCACCGCTCCTGGTGGCTACAACTTTGGGCCGGATGCCTGCTCCCTGCCTTGTTGCAAATATCAAGTTTTTTGTGTCGTAATATGTGCTCTAGGGTTGTCCCCATACCAATATTTTAGTACCGGTACCAAAATGTATTTCGATACTTTTCGATAATTTTCAGTACTTTTCTAAATAAAGGGGACCACAAAAAATGGCGTTATTGGCTTTATTTTAACAAAAAGTGTTACGGTACATTAAACATACAGTACAGTATATTTCTTATTGTAATTTTGTCCTTAAATAAAATAATGAACATACTAGACAACTTGTCTTAGTAGTAAGTAAGCAAACAAAGGCTCTTGCTTAGTCTGCTGACGTATGCAGTGACATATTGGGTCATTTTCCATTCTATTATTTTGTCAACATTATGAGGGACAAGTGATAGAAAATGAACTATTAATCTACTTGTTCATTTACTGTTAATATCTGCTTATTTTCTGTGTTAACATGTTGTATCTACACTTCTGTTCAAATGTAATAATCACTTATTCTTCTGTTGTTTGATACTTTACATTAGTTTTGGATGAGACCACACATTTGGGTATCGACCTGATACCAAGTAGTTACAGGATCATACAATGGTCATAATTTAAGTTCTCATGCGTCCAGGGATGTATTTCCTGAGTTTATGAATATAAAATACATTTGAAAAAAAAATGTTTTGATGCTAAAACAATATAAAGATGTAATCACAGTAGTATCGACGAGATACACTCTTGTACTTGGTATCATTAAAGTGGATGTCAGGTGTAGATCCACCCATGGCGTTTATTTACATTGTGACGCCGGTGAGCTATTGTATCCTCCTACGGTGTGTAGTGAAGCATGTTTAGCTATTTCTCGTCCTGCAGGGATGATACTTGTAAGAAACTTACTTTATTTGTCGCCATGGAGGCGAGGATTAGTGATTTAGAAGTACCGTTGTTTTGCGGCTGGACGTTAGCTGCTAACTAGCTAGCCATGTTTTAAAGCACCTCTTCCTGAGGGTGTTTCAGTGTTATAACTTCACCTTTATCTTTAGTTATTAAGCCAAAATGCGTTCGTTCTCCCTTTCCTGTCTACACACATTGTCTGCTTGTAAGTACTACGTGATTGTGCGCTGCCGAACATGCTCCTCTGCTCGGAAAACCAGCAATGTCACGACGTGCCGTCATGCCCGTTTAAAAAAAAGGGGGCGCGGGGACGGGCACTTTTTAGAGGCGGTATAGTACCGAATATGATTCATTAGTATCGCGGTACTATATTAGTACCGGTATGAGCCCCCCCCATAGGAGATTGGTTTGGGAGTTCCCATGCCCCCATGGTCACCTTTGTTCCTATCTTTCTGCGGGGCGCCACTCTTGTGGCGACCCATCAGTCTTCCTGTTCTGTCTTCCACTTTACTGTATGTCTGTTCCCATACAGGTTTTGTTGTACTTTTTAAGTGCAATGACAATCAAGTTCCATTCCATTCTGTTGCGTATGGTTTCTCCAAGATTGAGGGTAAAGGCACTTTCCGTTTGATTTTAAGTCAAAATTTAATTGTCTGATGTGATGAGGCAAACTTAATTAGCAGCATGTGAGGCTCGAGAACCCGTAAAAACATAATAAATTAGGCGCAGCATTGTGTTCAAAGTCTGGGGGTAAAAAGTAGCGGCTTATTGACCCGCAATTAAGTGTCCTCATGAGCAGGCGGCTCTTAGCACGTCTCATAAGAGATGTCAGTTAATTCTGCCTTTCTTCAAGATCCTCCAAATTGCTTGGCTCTGATGGAACCTGACATTGATGTCTTTCAATAGACATCTGGACTATGAGAGGGCCACTTCAGAACCCTGATTCTAGTGTCCTTAGATGTCACACACAGCTGTTAGAGATTATGCAAACGCTACGAAATGGCTACACAGTATATTTTATATTCTGCCCTTAAGATTAGCATTTTCTATCTCTTCTACCTTTTAACAATATTTTGCCACAACTCAGGTGTTACGAACTCTGCTTCTTGGAATCACTTAAATAGGATTCAGTGGTAATTGGCTGCTAATATGTAATTGAAACGCAATTTACAGCTCAGGTGTGTTTTTAAAGCAGAAAGTCACATGGGCGCCTGAACTGTAACTGGTATTTGGGAACTGTAACTGGTATTTGGGGGTCAAAACTCTTTCTGGTTGGTATAGGATCCAATATGTATTTCCTTCAAGCCAATGCAAATTAATGTATAACTTTTACTTAAGGTATTATTCTTGATTTTTTACATTTTGTCTCTTGGTTACAATAAAGCTACTATAACAGTTCTGGACTTTGGAAGGATGTAATGTTTTGCAACAGTATGTACCAATTTTATCTTGTAACAATGTATTTAATCAGGTATTTTCACCAAGTATATTAGCTGGCCACTTTTTTGACCAATGTAGAAAATGTCATTATTTAAACTTTTTTAACAACTTTTGTTTGCATGCAAACAAAATTGCTTATTTAAATGATTATTTATGTGACCACATTAAAATTGTTCTTATCGAATACATGGATGCAAGGAACTGTCATTGTTACTGTGTAGTGTGAGGGCATAAAGGTGGTTCGTTTGTGATGTTACGGAACAGCCTGTCATTTTACTGGTAACAAGATGGTTTATGTGATCTTGTCATCGTGGAGCAGCATGCATAATTCATTGTGCCTTGGAATTTTGGTGCATACCTGCAGCAGTTATTTGGCTAATGCAAATTTCTAGGTCTTGAGTTTTGACAGGTTGTTAACCATTGCCTCTCTTTACTTTCAGTCAAAAGGGGAAGAAGCCTTTCCAGACCTTGCGTAATTTAAAGAATGACCTGAATCTGACGGTGGAAGGAGACCTGAATATTGTTATGGCCTTTGCTGAAAAGCTGAGGGCAGGGTTGCACTCATTTGTGTTTGGAAAGTCATTCTATACCAGCATGCAAGAGCGAGACATCCTTATGAACTTCTGATTCTGTTCTTCACCTGCACTACAGCTCCACCAGTCTTGTCCACAATGGCCAGCACCTCAGCATATTTAAAAAGATTAAAAAAAAAAAAAAATTCATTACTAGAAGTTACTCAAAATTGCTTTGTAGTGTGTAACAAACACAAAGATAAGATATTGTTTTTACCTACATTATATTGGAGAATGTTTCATGTACAGATTGCACCAAAGTGGCCCCTCATCCTTCAATTGTTAGACATGTTTTACTATATTTTTATTGTTACAGGAGTACATCAATATGTGTTTTTCATACCCACAATTACTGTTTTTCCTTCTTTTGTGTCTACTGCTTCACAAGGAATCATTTCAAGTATTTACTTTTTCAATGAGCCAATCAAACAAAGTTTATTACAGTTCACTTACAGTATCTGCTGTTATGTCATTTCAGTGTTATGAGAAGAGTTGAGATATGTTACGTGCCTGGATGATTTATCAAAAGTGCATTTCAATGAACAAGAATAATTTATATGATTTTTAGTAGTTCCATTAAGATAAAGACACCAGGCCAATAACTTTTTTGCGGTTCTTTTTTTAAATTAATGTGTGAACCAGTAGTTTTTTACTTTTTTACTACAAAACTACTGACATAAATCAGCTTTAAAAAATATAATTGATTTAGATCCACCTGCATGTCATTGAAATTGTCTCTGGAACCCACCAGGATGTGGCATTTGATATAAATGTCAAAGTATTTACTCTTTCTTTATTGTTTGATTGTTTTTGTGGACTGTGAAGCAAAAGCCTGATAAATGGAATGCTGTTTTGAAATTGAGTAATTGCTGTCGACTAATTAGAAGATGAAAAGTCAATTGACAATAACATACTTGAATTATCCTCAAGAATGTGTATTGCAGCAAATGTTGAAGGCAATAAATGTCAAAGAAACATGTAAGAAGGTGTTTATGCATGTACACCACTCTACTTAAACATTTTTCAGAAGGACGTCAGGACAAATGTCGTTTCAGTCATCCATTAGATCACCTTGTCTACATTGTTCAGGAATACATGCTGAAACAGTCAAGGTGACCAGCATGTTGAATAATGGTATACATACTGTATATGAACACTTTTAGAAACATCTATTGACTTACAATTCGTATAATAACATGTCTGGTCTTTATAACACGGGATTATGTACTGATAAGAGCACTTTAGGAAACTGATGGACGAAGGAAATTAGGAATCAAGGTATAGTAACAATTATGGGAACGTTTTTCTTTTTTAGACAAAAGGTCGCTCAGAAATTAAGAAAAATAGCAGATGCTAAATTTTTCTAAAGACCAAAGTGCCCGATACCTTCCCAGTCGTATAAATGTTATCTTGATTGTATTTCATTTTATTAATCTTTACTGCAATTCTATATTTACGTGTACTAATATGTATCAAAGATAAACAATCCGCGTATACCTAAATCACAGAGCAACTGAAGCACTTCCTGCTCTTCAAAATAAAACACCCCACACCGAAAAATAATATAATAAATGATAAACACCAAGTAACCTTATCGCACGCTACTTTTGTAGAATTGTACAATTTGTGTGGATTTTGGCTACGTGTTTTAAATTTGCATACAGACTTACATTGTGACGACATCGTTTGCGACATGCCAACACGTAAATTAGTATTCAGTAGACATTTGCGAATAATAATATAATCCGTCCATTTTCTACCACTTGTCCCTTTCGGGGTCGTAGGTAGAGAACATTCACACACTAGGGGCAGTTTATAATAATAATAATAATTTATTGGCCCTGCGATGAGGTGGCGACTTGTCCAGGGTGTTCCCCGCCTACCGCCCGAATGCAGCTGAGATAGGCTCAAACATCCCCCGCGACCCCGAAAGGGATAAGCGGTAAAAAAAATGGATGGATAATGTAATGGACTATTGATATCCAGAACATATATCAAGAGAAGGTCGTATCTGGTGTAAATGTTTGTTCTACGTGAAGGAGATATACTTTCATGATTTATGCGTTTAATTCATTATCCAAACCTGTTTACATGTGTGCATTTTACAATATGCTTCAGTTATGTGCCAATTGATATTATTCTGTTAAACATGTTTTGCTAATAACGATGTTAATTGTTGCAAAAAAGACTGTACGTCATCGGTTTAGGTAAACACGCTCTTTCATTTGTCATGCTCAGCCCGGAATAGTCTTTTCCTATTGGTCAATTTAGTCAGCTGTTTCGTCAGAACCGGAAAAAATGTCGACTGTCCGTAATCCGGGTAAATATTCAACCGAGGATGCTAATTCTGCCCATGCTTGCAGACACGATTAAGTGACAACAATTGTTGGGTGACTGGAGCAAAGATGACACCTCAAAATACATCAAGGTATTGTTTTATCGCCGAGTTACTTGTGTTCATACATAATTGAAGGCGAAGTTGCAGGGTGCGGCCCGCTGTCATTAGCTTGCTAGCTAGCCTTAGTGCTAACTTTATTATATTTAGCACTTCGCTGTATCATTTGACATTATCCTTGCAATGGACATATGTCATTAGTCCGGTTGGTTAAAACGCTGTCTTAGAACGTTCAGTGTTAACATATTACATGCTAGTTATAACCTGTACTATAATACTCAGGAAATTGCTCATGATGTTGAATTGGAGTCTATATGTCCAGGTTTGGTTATATATGAAGTTTAATTACAATTCAATTTCTTTGTGTAATCAGGCACTTGTTTAAACATTTTGCATTAAAAGGTAATCAGTGTGCATTTCATGTGCTGACTCAGTGACATTAACATACGATGTATAACAAAGTAGCTTGAAGTTAATTGCTGCTCAACACCTTGCTTTACCAAATCAAATGATGGTCACTTTTCAGTTATTTGGGGTAAAATGTTTGAGTTTGAGTTTATTGCGAACATGCAAGCATACAACATGATACATCACAATTTCCAGTTTCTCTTTTCAACATGTTCGAAAAGGAGTAGGAAGAAGCAGAGTTTATTTAATCCTACCCCTTTTCTTTACATAACAGTTGCTAAAACTTTTTGTTCACCTCCTGTTCACACTTTTTTCACAATAAACTCCATAAGTAATCACAATAAAAATAAATAAATAATAGTAAGAATTTAATAATGATAATTTGGTGAAGTAAGTCATATTTCATATGATGAGATAAGTAAGATTACTTTAAGAATGAATGAATGGATGGATGAAATAAATTGAGAATGTTAATCATGGTTCTTCTTCTTTGTACTTTGTAAACACTTTAAGTTTGAAGAGTTTCTTGAAGTGGAGCATGTTAGTACATTGTTTGATTGCTTTGCTTAATCCATTCCATAGTTTAATTCCACATACTGATATACTGAAGGCCTTAAGTGTTTTACGTGCAAACAAATGTTTTAAATTACATTTTTCTCTAAGATTATATTTCTCCTCTTTTTTTGAGAAGAATTGTTGTATATTCTTGGGTAGCAGGTTATAGTTTGCTTTGTGCATAATTTTAGCTGTTTGCAAATTCACTATGTCGTGGAATTTCAGTATTTTTGATTCAATAAATAAAGGGTTTGTATGTTCTCTATATCCAACATTATGTATTGTACTGATCTTTTTTGTAACACCGTTAATGAATGAACTGTACTTTTGTAATTATTTCCCCATATTTCTACACAGTAGCTCAGATATGGTAACACTAGTGAGCAGTAGAGAATATGAAGGGATTTTTGGTCTAGAACATGTTTTGCTTTATTCATTATTGACGTGTTTCTTGCAACTTTATATTGTATATTTTTTACGTGAGATTTCCAGTTCAATTTATCATCAATCATTATGCCAATGTCCCTGTTATCACATACATGTTAATTGTATTGAACTACTAGTGTATGTACAGTACAGGCCAAAAGTTTGGACACACTTTCTCATTCAATGCGTTTTCTTTATTTTCATGATTATTTACACTATTGATTGTCACTGAAGGCATCACAACTATGAATGTAAATGTGGAGTTATTTACTTAACAAAAAAAGGTGAAATAACTGAACACTTGTTTTATATTCTAGATTCTTCAAAATAGCCACCCTTTGCTTAGATTACTTTTTCGCACACTCCTGAAAGGGTTTTCACTTCACAGGTGTGCTTGAAGCTCATCGAGAGAATGCCAAGAGTGTGCAAAGCAGTAATCACAGCAAAGGGTGGCTATTTTGAAGAAACTAGAAAATAAAACATGTTCAGTTATTTCACCTTTTTTTGTTAAGTACATAACTCCACATGTGTTTATTCATAGTTTTGATGCCTTCAGTGACAATCTACAATGTAAATAGTCACAAAATAAAGAAAAAACATTGAATGAGGAGAAGGTGTATCCAAACTTTTGGCCTGTACTGTAATTCACATATGTATTCATGCATTGTGAACTAATTTCTACAGGTTGATGGCTGTTTTAGTCTATCGAATCTGTTATACAGCTATGCTTTTTAAATGCAAAAATGTGGCATCTTTTTCCATTGACAGGGCAGCAATGTTATTCAATTAGTGTTTGACATAGCAGATTTACTCCATGATTAAATATTACATTTATACAAATATGTGCCTGCAGCATGAGCAAAGTCCTTGTATTGGTGTAAAGTAAAGGACCTTAGAACGTTCTGAGCAGATCCATTTGTCAGAGCTACGCTATGCAAACATAGGCTACGTAAATCGGTTGCTCTATAACACAGGTGTCAAACTCAAGGCCCGGCGGCCAGATGTGGCCCGCCACTTCATTTTATTTGGCCCTGGAAATAATATGTATCAATAAAGTACTGGAACTTTTCTTAATAAATGTATTCTTTCTTTCTATTTTGGGAGAAAAAAAATATATGTACTCCATGTAACCGCAAATTATGTTAATTTAAATATTGTTTAGTTATGTAAAAATAAATTATCAAACCATTTTTTAAATAGAAATTAAAACTAATAATAATGATTTCAAAGCAAGTTATCCATCAAATTATGCAATGTAAAAGTAGCAATAGATTTCATGGTAAAATTGTGACATCTACTGTGGTTTTTACAGCATTTTTCTCTAAATGAAAACAACTGTACTTGTTTTTACTGTAATAAACTGTGGTACTGTTTTGGCATTTACAGTAATACGCCAAAAAATCTACAGTTGTTGATGTGCGGTAAAAAAAAACTAACAAACTGGCAGCTCAGGTGCCAAAATTTTACAGTAAAACTGCAGTTTTTTTAATTTACATTAAAAAAACTAATTTATATTTTACAGTAAAATTCTGGCAACTGCGCTGCCTTTTTTTTTTTTACCATAAAAACAGCAGTACTATTTTTCCATTTACAGTAATACATTTTGAGGGGAAATTATCGCAATTTACCATATATTTTTTGAAAAATCTACTAATACAATGCATTAAAAAACTGTGTAATAATAGCATTCTCTGTTAGATGCGGCCCTCTGGGGCCAAATATAACTGCGATGTGGACCTCAGTGAAAATGACTTTGACACCTCTGTTCTATAATATAACATATTACAGCGTGTTTAACAAAGACAGAGAAAAATCTACCTTTCTCAATAGGTCTTTTCAAAAAGTCATCCAACTTTCTTCTGTGCATCATTGTTCGTGTCTTAATAACAATAAGAAAACAAAAAACTAATTTAATATTGTGGTGGACTGACGGAAACGTGGAGGCCAATTTGTGCCAACCACCACCAAACATTTATTCACATTGATTCCCTGGTGTGTGATGCAATGGAGGCAAGGCGGGTGGGTGAAGTGTTTTGCCCAAGGACACAGCGGTATTGACTTGGATGGCGGAAGCTGGATATATACCAGGAACCCTCAAGTTTCTTGATGGCTGCTCTACCATCTGAGCCTCTGCTTAGTGCGAGCTTTGTAAACTTCAGTTTGTTTGATATTTCTCTCATGCTGTTGTTAATACGAAGGTCCTGGGTTCGATCCAGCACTCGGCATCTTTCTGTGTGAAGTTTGCATGTTCTCCCCGTGACTGCGTGGGTTCCCTCCGGGTACTTTGGCTTCCTCCCACCTCCAAAGACATGCACCCGGGGATAGGTTGATTGGCAACACTAAATTGGCCCTAGTGTGTGAATGTGAGTATG
Organism: Entelurus aequoreus; assembly: GCF_033978785.1. Classification (NCBI taxonomy): domain Eukaryota; kingdom Metazoa; phylum Chordata; class Actinopteri; order Syngnathiformes; family Syngnathidae; genus Entelurus; species Entelurus aequoreus. Next base: position 59,913,458 of record NC_084733.1, on the reverse strand, counting down.
AATGTTGTCTGTCTATCTGCGTTGGCCCTGCGATGAGGTGGCGACTTGTCCAGGGTGTACCCCGCCTACCGCCCGAATGCAGCTGAGATAGACTCCAGCACCCCCCGCTACCCCGAAAGGGATAAGCGGTAGGAAATGGATCGATGGATGGATGGATGGATGGATGGATGGATGTTCTTTGGTGATTGCGTGTGTTTTTGGCATCTGCAGCAGTTTTCCATTGCATTTGTTTTTATTATCTTGTAGCGTTTATGATTGCAGAGTTTTTAATTTCCCAGTTGCATTTGCTCTATGGTATTTGTAGATGTATATAGATAATTTATGTGTTTGGCCCATACTGCACGTTTACCAATATACAAATCTCGACATAATGGCAGTCATGTGGAGATTTCACAAAGCTTGTTTATTCTGAAATATGACATCAGATTTGCATTAAACTTCCATGGTGACATTAATCTGGAGTTTTTTAGTAGCGCTGAGGCCCAACAATTATGCCATATTTTAATTGGCATAATTGGCTGTGATGAAAAACTAATTGTTTGTGTGTGGACGGGTAAAATTGAACTTTTTGGTTAGCGTCTGAGAAATGTGACATTTTCTTATCTTTTAAACCTCATTTAACAACATAACATGTTATTGTTGCAGTTATTGACTTCATTAGTTATGAGTTTGTGGTTGTGTGCAGTAGTTCTCAAGCATTTGGCCGCTAAGCTTGGCTGAATGGACTCATTGCAAAGACCTTTTGCTGCACGCACATAAGTAAAGTGTTAACCCCCTCTAACAATATCCTGTCACAAATGTAATAATCCCTCTGGGAGAATTGAATTCCATGCCATAAAAAAACCTGTGTGTGTATAACCTACTAATTAGTTAAAATGTCATGAAAGTAATCACATGACTGTTTCCTACAAACTGCAGTTCCATGTGCTTGTGGGTAGGGGTTTGTATACTTCATAGTCAATTTTGCATAATAGGCCATGGAAGCCGAACCCACGAGATAAATTCCTTCACCTACCCCCAGACTAGTCCTATTATAATGTGTTTATAAGCAAGGTTGAAGAGGTAATGTTGAGTATTAAACTGTGAGACGGGTGCATGGAATTATGGACCACTGGGGTTTCGATCAGAGAACACAAAGTCATCAGATGGATTTATCAACTTTGATTGTGCATGTTAGTAATCTGAAATATGCAAGTTCAAGATCTTATTATTCTGTCATTTTAATGGAATCCAGTGTTTCCCATAAACTGCCAAGATACCTGTGGCGGTGGGGGCGTGGTCACCATGACATAATCGAGTAATTTGCATAATTTACTACAATGACATGATTTTCTCTAAAAAGGCTCAACAAATGTATACTTACTAATAATAACAGTTTTGTTTTAAACGTCCATCCATCCATCCATCCATCCATCCATTTTACAATATAATTACAACACTTTATGTACATATTTATATACAGATTTGAACAATAAGTTATTCACTGAAATATATTTATTAATTGTGGTTCTTACAAAAAATATATCTTATAAAATATAAAAGCTAAAATGTCTCTTTAAGCTCTGCCCCTTTAATTAGTGCATACTAAATAATTTAACTTTAGCCTACTACTACAACCATATTATTTACCAGCAACATAAAGTGAAACAGAGGCAGAGGTGTCCTGCCACAGTCAGTAACAAATAAACAGAAAACAGTAGTGGTCAAATACAAATAAGGCAACAAGAGAAGTATCCTACACTTCTCTTTTGTAAAGTAAATCTGAACAGCCTATATGGGCATGTACATCAACTATATGATTTTCCTGAGAAGCTGGACAGGACAAAAAAAAATAATTTTTTTTTTTTTTTTTTTTAAATTTGTGGCGGACGTAATTCTTTCGTGGCGGGCCGCCACAAATAAATGAATGTGTGGGAAACACTGGAATCTACCTATGATTTTTAAACTGTGGTATGCGGGCTCCATCTAGTGGCGAGAAAACAACCTGTGTTTTCTTGCCACGTGATTCTTTGAAGAATCACTTAAATATTCAAATGCAATGTTACTGTTCAAACTGTGTGTAACATTACAGTGGCCAAAATAATAAATATACTTGTTAAATGAAACCTCTGCCTTGTTTTCAATTAATATTTAGGCCGACTACGCTCAGGGCTGTACTGTGTGACAACTTTACTTGCAAATGCGCCTAAAAATAGACAGTGCGATTTGGAAAAAAACAAACCAACTACTGTCAGACATGTGCGAATAGGGATTTCAACCCTTTCATCGCATTTTTCTTATAAAATAAATCCATCCAAATTTGTTCCAACGAGAGTAAAAATTTTGCCCATCTGTATAGCAAGTTTGAATAAACTTAAACTATAACCAAATGGACAAGTGATTGACACGCAAGTGTCACTGATGACTCTGAGAGCTGTGTGTGTCCCTCCTTCCTGTGCCATGCATAGTGGGGTTTGGGGCTGGAGCCCCACTCTTAGTTAGTTCACACTCTCAGTCTTCCAACATGGAAGAAACAAGATCTTAGTTGGAGGAAATGGTCAGTAAAAGTCAAAGTTTTTTTCACCAACTTAATTGAAGTGCAGTGAATTACATTTATATGGCGCTTTTTCTTTGGAGACTCAAAGCGCTTTAAATGGTGGAACCCATTATCAACATCTTTAAGCTACATTTAAACCAATTTGGGTGGCACTGGAAGCAGGTGGGTAAAGTGTCTTGACCAAGGACACAACAGCAGTGACTAGGATAGCGGAAGTGGGAATTGAACCTGGAACCAGGGACGTGCACATGATTATAGAGGGGCAGGGGCTCAAAGTCAGAAAAGGGCAGGCATTTTTTTTTTGGTCCTTTACACAATATGGAAATTAATGTAAAATTAAATTTGCTAATAGGAAGCTGAGTTGAGTTGAGTTTGAGTTTATTTCGAACATGCAAGCATACAACATGATACATCTCAATTTCCAGTTTCTCTTTTCAACATGTTCGAAAAGGAGTAGGAAGAAGCAGAGCTTATTTAATCCTACCCCTTTTCTTTACATAACAGTTGCTAAAACTTTTTGTTCACCTCCTGTTCACAATTTTTTCACAATAAACTCCATAAGTAATCACAATAAAAATAAATAAATAAATAATAGTAAGAATTTAATAATAATAATTGGTGAAGTAAGTCATATTTCATATGATGAGATAAGTAAGATTACTCTAAGAATGAATGAATGGATGGATGAAATAAATTGAGAATGTTTGTCATGGTTCTTCTTCTTTGTACTTTGTAAACACTTTAAGTTTGAAGAGTTTCTTGAAGTGTATCATATTAGTACATTGTTTGATTGCTTTGCTTAATCCATTCCATAATTTAATTCCACATACTGATATACTGAAGGTCTTAAGTGTTGTACGTGCAAACAAATGTTTTAAATTACGTTTTTCTCTAAGATTATATTTCTCCTCTTTTTTTTTAGAAGAATTGTTGTATATTATTGGGTAGCAGGTTATAGTTTGCTTTGTGCATAATTTTAGCTGTTTGCAAATTCACTATGTCGTGGAATTTCAGTATTTTTGATTCAATAAATAAAGGGTTTGTATGTTCTCTATATCCAACATTATGTATTATTCTAACTGATCTTTTTTGTAACACCGTTAATGAATGAAGTGTACTTTTGTAATTATTTCCCCATATTTCTACACAGTAGCTCAGATATGGTAACACTAGTGAGCAGTAGAGAATATGAAGGGATTTTTGGTATAGAACATGTTTTGGTTTATTCATTATTGACGTGTTTCTTGCAACTTTATATTGTATATTTTTTACGTGAGATTTCCAGTTCAATTTATCATCAATCATTATACCTAGAAATTTGGTTTCATTTACTCTTTCAATTTCTATTCCGTCTATTTGTATTTGTGTTTGACTTTCTCTTCTACTGTTACCAAATAGCATTATTTTAGTTTTACTAAGATTCAACGATAGTCTGTTTTTGTCAAACCATCTTTTTAATTTGTTAATTTCTTCTGTTATTATTTGTATTATCTCCTGTGTGTTCTCTCCTGAACAAAACGCTGTTGTATCATCCGCAAATAATATTTACTTTAAATCTTTTGTAACTTTACAAATGTCATTTATATAGAGATTGAATAAAAGCTAAAAGCTAGAATAAAGCTAACTACTTAGCTGTGTGTCCTTTGTAGGTAAAAGTGATTGCCATTTCTTTTGTGTCAACAAATTATGGTCATAATGAGTTAATTCACATTATCATAGGCTTGGAAGACATGAAAAGCAACAAAACACTGGTTTATTATTAGGCTATTTATTGTTAAAGATAAGCACTTTAATATTGAACATTGAACAGTGCAACATGAACTTTGAAAAAAAATACAAAAATAAATACCCACATGGAAAAAACTTCAATGTCTGTCAAATCTGTCCTTCTTCCCTTAACTTGATGAAAACACCATCAAGTTGTAACTTATGGTTTATCTCACTTAATGCTCAGACTAAACAACTGAAACGCAATACAGGGCCAAAAATATGGACCAGGGGCCAGTAGAGGGCTGTATCCTTTCTGTTTTTGGCATTGGGCTGCAGGCATAATCAACATGAATCAAGTTTAAATACAGATGGCAATATTCCTAACAGATAACCTACATCTTATATCCCCAGAATGCTGAAATTATTAATATTATTAATGATAATAATAATAATTATTATTATTATCATTATCATTGTTCTTCTTATTATTATTGTTATTATTATCATTATTATTATTATTATTTTGTTAACCCACACAGTAATAGCAAAGTCACAATAACCTTATATCTAAAACTCTACTGTGAGAGAAATGTGATCCGCCGTAAACACAGTGCATTTTATTTTGAAAATTAACCCGGTGTTTTACTTTGTACATTACTTCCTGTCCCGCACGATCCGCTCTGCTCTGTGCGGACTTGATGTGCCGTGCTCAATTGATGCGCCGTTCTCCGACGTCCGGCAAAAACAGAAGCTGACACATTGAATAATAGAATAATACAGCGTTTTTCTGAAATATTACCCATATTAGATGCTGAATAAGTGGACGGCGACTAGACCATAACTCACAGGTTCAACTTGCTCCACTGTCACGTCTGAGTAACCCCTGGCTGTAGCCCGCAGATCGAGGAGGGGCTAAACGTTTAAAGGAAGCGGCAGGCTCAAACAACCCGGTATTACAAGAAAACGTGGAGTTTTTGTACCGCTGTTTTTTTTGTTTGTTTTTTTTACATCCCTGACAGGAATTTATTAATGTTGTTTAAAGAAAAAAAAACAAAACAAAAAAAACACACACAGGCAGAGGGCACTTTTTAAGACGAGGCAAAAAAGGGCAGGGGCTCAAGCACCCATAGGGCCCTATGTGTGCACGTGCCTGCCTGGAACCCTCAAGTTGCTGGCACGTTCGCTCTACCAACCGAGCCACACCACCACTTAAAACCTAATACAAACTGCACTGCGCACTAGTAACTACGAGTGTCGTAGGGAATATTGAACAACATAACAATGATTAAAGTGACAAAACTTGCTATCCAAACAATACCCCATTTGTTGACAAGAACCTAGTCATGGAAGCATATTCAATCTATTTATTAAGCAGAGGGAACACAAACCAGTGAAAGAGTCAATAGAGCTGCCTTCAGAGCCGACTAACTGCCGTTGCACACTGCTAAGCTAACAAAAACAGCTCAAGCTAAAATGCGTGTGATTCAGACTGAGCATAGACTCGCTGGCGTCACACGTCACTATGGCAACAAGTACCACCTTTTAAAGACACACACACTGCTCTCATAGGAAACGTATCTAATGCATTATGCCAGATGTATTTTTTTAAATAACACATTCATTATTTTCCCTAGTAACTAATTACATGTATTAAACAGTAATTCCGTTGTTAATTCAATTACTTTTTTTGGTAAAATAACAAGTAACTAGTATTAATTACTTTTTAAAAGTAATTTTCAAAACACAGCCTGTCACACAGCATCATGAAGCATTTGGCAGGTCAGTTTTCTTGGCTGAAGTCTTTGTGTGTCCTATTATAATGTTTACCTATAAAAACACTATTGTTAAAGGTCAGTTATTTTCATGTTTAAACATGTTCTCTTAAACCAGGGCACTTTATTTCACTTTTTTTAATTTTTTGTTTTTGTTAGCTGAAGAATAAGCATAGCTAAAATATTTTTAAATAATATTGGAGATTATATTTGACTTTTCTCATATTATTTTCAAGGCTTTTTCTTTTTTCTTATTTCAAAACTCCTCTTAAAGGGGAACTGTACTTTTTTTGGAATTTTGCCTATCATTATGAGAGACAAGAACACACGTCTTTCTTTTTTAGGATTTTAAAGATGATAAAACATGCTTGGAAGATGCGGTTGATGGGGATCACCGTTGTACCCTTCAAATCCCTTTAAAAAAACTTCAAAACCCTCCATCAATGTTTTATTTCCACACTTTCTGCCTGAAGTCAGCTGGGATAGGCTCCAGCTTACCCTAGTGAGGATAAGAAAGAATGGATGGATGGATGGAAGAAAAAGTGATTGCTTCATACTTTGAAGAAAATGCTGAAAAAAGGATTGCATAGTATAACAAAATATGTGTTTGTATGTGAGATTGATGATTTAGAACAGTATTGGTAAAATGGGATTTTGACTGGGCTGAGCTCCACATCACACTCCGGCTTTATGCTATATTAGCTAATAACAGAGGAGGAGAACACAATAATGGTGCTTTAAAAGGGCAACAGATGGCCACATTTCTGCAGTTTAGGGCGTGGATGTGGACGTGAACAACATCGATACATGCATTCTAATGTTCTGACAGTGGCAATGTCTGTTACACACAGTGGAGAGTTATGTACAAATGGTACGCTATTACAATACAATGAACATAAGCAGTTGTTTATGACAACAGAGCTCAATAGGTTTTGTAAAGGATGCTGCTGCAGTGTTATGAAGAGGTTGAGAAGAATCGTCAATGATGAAGAGTTTGCTCGGGGATCTCTCGTCTGTCACTGATTTAAAACAATTTTAGATGTAATCTATGATGTCAGCAGCCACCTTAATGTGTTAATTATTGCTACTAATGTCCCTGGAACAGATGCCATCAGCCAGCCTACAACAGCATAGTAGCTGGAAGTTGATCTGAGCCGCCTCAGGAAATATCCATGTTGGTACTCTAGTTCATTGTTGAAGTGTACCGTACTCCGAAGTAATTCTACTGTCCTGTTGTCTCAGTGTCCTCTACCATTAACGTAGTGCTGGTCCACCTGAAGTCCACCAATAGTAACTTGTTTTCCCTTCTGTTTAGGAGCAGATGATTCTTGTTGGTACTCAACTAAGAGTTGTATTGAAAGTCTGAGGTGTACAAAGTGAACAGAAAACTAAATTAATCTGTTATTTGTGGACTATTGGTGCAACCGTAATAAATGCACCATGCAATTTATTGTGCAATTCAGCAGCTTTATTATACACTCAATAAACTGCATTGGTGTCTTTGAATTCCGTTTATGATTGTTTAACCTGTATCCATTTGGTCATGTTCTCCCTTTTTAGACATCAAATTCAGAGCCTGTAGCCATGGATGTGCTTGGTTCCAAAAACAATGAAAGTACCTTCCCCAGTTTAGGGGATTTGGATGACTTTCTCAACAAGCACAACTCTAACTTCATCTGGCTGCTTGTGGGTAAGTGCACTGCATCTGTACAGTATCTGTTAAAATTATATGTACAGTATATGAGCTTCAAAATGACAAATAATACATGTAAATATACAGAATAAATAAACAACTGAAGTCTTTTTTTTTAAACTAACCATGTTGTGTATGTTTTTCCCTGAAGCTACTATTCTGTCCTGTGGATGGATCATCTATTTGACTTATTACAACTCCCGCAACATTGGCCTCATCCTCACTCTGATCATCAACAGACTCTACAAGGATGGCTACATTCACATTGGTGAGCTTATCAACAGCTGTGTGGTGAATAGAGAGCAGGGTCACTGCCAAGCTTTGTGTTCAAGGTATTTACCTGGTCTGTTGAATCATTTATAACAAGGCAGGTTCTCTCAGACAATAGCAAATTACAACCTGATGATAGCATTGCTTTAGTAAAAGGCATATATAATTTTAGAACCTTTATTTAACCAGATAAGAAACCCATTGAGATCAAGATCTCTTTCACAAGGGTGTCCTGGCCAAAAGGTCAACAGCACATGCACAGAGCAGTTTCAAAAAAGTAATACATTAAGACATACATTTTAGAATACATAAAAGAGAACAGTAAAACAATAAAGATTTACACCTTTTAAAAACACAGGCACTGTGCAAACGTCTCTCGCTGTCTGTCCCTCAGGACAGAACGTAAGGCTCCAAATGGAAGTAGTTCAGTGAGTTTCAGTTTCGTCTGCAATGCATTCCATGCCATAGGGGCAGCAATGCCAAAAGCTCTTTTGCCAAATTCAGTCCGTACATGGGGAACAATTAAAACATACAAATTGTTAGAGCGTAATGCATAAGAGCTGCTTTTTCTTTGTAACAAAGTACACAAGTATGGAGGCATTAAACCTAAAAGAGCCTTATAAATGATAGTCAGCCAATGTGTGTATCTTGGTGCACTCAATGAAAATAAGTCTGACTTCATATACAGTTGACAGTGGTGGGTGAGACTACGACAGCCAGTAACAAATCTTAGTGCTGAGTGAAAAACAGTGTCCAAGGACTGGAGGCATTTAGATGAAGCACTAAAATAAAGCACGTTTCCATAATCAATTACGGGCAAAATAGTTGCTGTCACCAATTTCTTTCCGACTTTAAGAGAGAAGCAGTTTTTATTTCGAAAAAGAAACCAAGCTTTACCCTAAGCTTAAAGACCAAGTTGTTAATATGGGCTTTAAATGAAAGCTCCTGATCAAGAGTAAAACCTAAGTACTTGTAATTTAAGACCTGCTCTATAGGGTTTCCATTTGATGTTACAATATTTGGAATATTTTCCAGTAGCACCCTTGAATGAGAGAAAACCATTACCTTGCTTTAATCTGTATTTAAAACCAATTTAAGATCAAATAAGCGAGCCTGGATGACATCAAAAGCAGCTTGTAAAAACTCAAAAGCCTGAGTGATGGAGGTTGAACAGCAATAAATAATGGTGTCGTCTGCATGAAAATGGTGCATTGCATTTGACAAATTATTGCAAAGATTATTTAAGTAGATAGAAAATAAAATGGGCCCCAGCACTGAGCCTTGTGGAACTCCTTTGGTAATGTCCAGTAATGAAGAGGTCATCCCAGCCACCTGTACACATTGTTTTCTGCTGGAAAGATAGTCTGTGAACCAAGCAGCTGCATTTTCAGATAATCCAATGTGATGAAGGGCTTGAATTAACAGACTGTGGTCTACTGTGTCAAATGCTTTTGACAAATCAATAAATAGGGCGACACAATATTTCTTGCTGTCTACAGCCTCGATTAAATCATTGAGTACCTTAAGAGCAGCTGTAATAGTGCTATGTTGTTTTCTAAAACCAGATTGAAAAGGAGATAAAATATTGTTTGTTTCTAAAAAATCATTTAGCTGGTTACTGATGATTTTCTCAAACAATTTTGCTAAAATGCATAATTTAGAAATTGGTCTGTAATTTTTTAAATATTGCATTTACCTATCCTTTACTAGTTTGTATTTAAATACATTTTGAACCTGTATGAAAAGGGAAGAAAACATAGGTCATCATGCTCAGGTACCGATAGCAAGGTTCCCTAGGGCAGTGTTTTTCAACCACGGCATGGTGTGCCGTGGGAGATTGTGATTTCACCTAACTGGGTTAAAAATATTTTTGCAAACCAGTAGTTATAATCCGCAAATAATGTGCCGTTGTTGAGTGTCTGTACTGTCAGCAGGGGTCACCAACGCGGTGCCCGCGGGCACCAGGTAGCCCGTAAGGACCAGATGAGTAGCCCGCCGGCCTGTTCTAAAAATAGCTCAAATAGCAGCACTTACCAGTGAGCTGCCTCTATTTTTTAAATTTTATTTATTTACTAACAAGCTGGTCTCGCTTTGCCTGACATTTTTAATTCTAAGAGAGACAAAACTTAAATAGAATTTGAAAATCCAAGAAAATATTTTAAAGACTTGGTCTTCACTTGTTTAAATTCATTAATTTTTTTACTTTGCTTCTTATAACTTTCAGAAAGACAATTTAAGAGAAAAAATACAACCTTAAAAATGATTTTAGGATTTTTAAACACATATACCTTTTTACTTTTTAAATTCCTTCCTCTTCTTTCCTGACAATTTAAATCAATGTTCAAGTATTTTTTTTTTTTATTGTAAAGAATAATAAATACATTTTAATTTAATTCTTCATTTTAGCTTCTGTTTTTTCGACGAAGAATATTTGTGATATATTTCTTCAAACTTATTATGATTAAAATTCAAAAAAATTATTCTGTCAAATCTAGAAAATCTGTAGAATCAAATTTAAATCTTATTTCAAAGTCTTTTGAATTTATTTTAAAATTTTTGTTCTGGAAATTCTAGAAGAAATAATGATTTTAACCTATTTAAAACATGTCATCAAAATTCTAAAATTAATCTTAATCAGGAAAAATGACTAATGATGTTCCATAAATTCTTTTTTTAAGTTTTTCTCTTCTTTTTTTCGGTTGAATTCTGAATTTTAAAGAGTCGAAATTGAAGATAAACTATGTTTCAAAATTTGATTGTCATTTTTTTCATGTTTTCTCCTCTTTTAAACCGTTCAATTAAGTGTAAATATCATTAATGATTAATAATAACATAGAGTTAAAGGTAAATTGAGCAAATTGGCTATTTCTGGCAAATTATTTAAGTGTGTATCAAACTGGTAGCCCTTCGCATTAATCAGTACCCAAGAAGTAGCTCTTGGTTTCAAAAAGGTTGGTGACCCCTGGTCTAGAGTAACCGTGTAATACTCTTCCATATCAGTAGGTAGCAGCAGGTAGCTAATTGCTTTGTAGATGTCGGTAACGACGATGATGGTTTGTCGTGATCACAATATGCAGATGACAGCGGGAGGCAGCGAGCAGGTAAAACGGTATCTAATGCTTAAACCAAAAATAAACAAAAGGTGAGTGCCGCTAAGAAAAGGCTGTGCAAAATGAGACTAAAACTGACCTGGCTGCAAAGTAAACAAAAACAGAATGCTGGACGACAGCAAAGACTTACGGCGTGTGGAGCAGAGATGGCATCCACAAAGTACATGCGAACATGACATCACAATCAACAATGTCCCCACAAAGAAGGATAGCATCCGCACAACTTAATCAAAGTCTTGTTTGCTAAAACAAAGCAGGTGCGGGGAATAGCGCTCAAAGGAAGACAGGAAACTGCTACTGGAAAATACCAACAAAACAGAAAAAGCCACTAAAATAGGAGTGCAAGACAAGAACTAAAACACTAGACACAGGAAAACACCAAAAAACTTAAGTCACGGCTTGGTGTGACAGGTCGTGACAGTAGACCTACTTTGAGTCAAGAGCTATAGTGATGCATGCTTGGTTATAGTTAGAATTCATATCCAACAATTGCGAAAACAACTTTTTATTGTCAATATCGGCTTAATTTTTTTAATGTTTTCTGCTGGTGGTGTGCCTCCGGATTTTTTAAATTAAAAAAATGTGCCTTGGCTCAAAAAAGGTTGAAAAACATTGCCCTAGAGATCAATACTGGGACAAAATGTGTTTATTACATTTTTGATTATTTAATTTTTTAAGTCATTTATTCATTCTTTCTTTTTTTAAATTACATCTGTAATTCCTCCCACCTCCAAAGACATGTACCTGGGGATAGGTTGATTGGCAACACTAAATTGGCCCGAGTGTGTGAATGTGAGTGTGAATGTTGTCCATCTGTGTGGATGGATGGAAGGACACGGAGAACATTGTTTTACATCGCTTTACATCAGTTTTTTCAGCGATTACATTGGAAATTAACTAGGGTTGTATTAAAGTACCAGTAGAGTGGAAAAAACAAGTTGACTTCATATGCTTAATTGTGTTTCATTGTATCCATTAAACCATATCCAATTATTTATAAATGGTTGATTTATATAGGCTAGTAAGGTAAAGTTTTGTACCTCGAAGTTGGTAGAGTGGCTGTGCCAGCAATCGGAGTGTTGCTGGTTACTGGGGTTCAATCCCCACCTTCTACCTTCCTAGTCACGTCCGTTGTGTCCTTGGGCAAGACACTTCACCCTTTGCCTCTGATGGCTGCTGGTTAGCGCCTTGCATGGCAGCTCCCGCCATCAGTGTGTGAATGTGTGTGTGAATGGGTAAATGTGGAAATACTGTCAAAGCGCTTTGAGTACCTTGAAGGTGGAAAAGCGCTATACAAGTATAGCCCATTTATCATTTATCATTTACCTGCCAAGTTTCGGCTATCTTGCTTCTGCAGCCTTCATCAGAGGTGTCACGTGATGTTAGCGTGACGTCATCTGTGACGTGTTATATGGATTGTTCTATCCCACCTGAAGTGGTGGGATGGCGGTGTCCCCTGTTGTGCGCCGGGGGTAGGGCGGGGCGCCCCCTGTCGTCTGGATGTCTACCAAACGGCCGGGGGCGGCCCTGCAGGACTGTGTCCCAGGTGTGGGATAGTTGGTAGGCTCCTTCGTCCCTGTTGACGTCACGCTAACATCACGTGACACCTCTGATGAAGGCTCCAGAAGCAAGATAGCCAAAACTTGTCATGTACAAAACTTTACCTTACTAGCCTATATAAATCAACCATTTATAAATATACATTAGTAGGCTAAATGAACCTCTTCAACACATATCCAATTATATTTATAATGGGCAAAGTATGGGAAAATACCGTCTAAACGTCACAAAATGCCACAAATTCAGTCGGCCATTTTGAATATTCCGCTTCGAATATCTTCGGCAATATCCGTAGATTATACGTCACTGTTGTAACGCTTCTGCACTCTGACCATATTATCATAAAAAGTAAAACTGGAAATACGCAAAAATTGGTGCTGTTTATCATTCATACTCATTATGTAAGACAAGCACATACCGTATATTACCAAATAGTAGCCCGGGCGATTATTTCACAAAATCGATTTTGGAGACAGGCGTTTAAAAGAAGCAGGCGGTTATTTGTACAAGGCTTTTATTTATTTTTGCACCAGCCTGCACCAGGCCATTATTTGGTTACAATGGTTACTGTCCAGTATTTTTTTTTCGTACAAAAAACTTTAAATGTAAAAGCTATTGTAAACATACAAACAAAAAAAACAAGAGATCAACATGAGGTAGGCTATCAAAAGACAAGAGATCAACAAGGCCTCAACATGGCAGTAGTGCAACAATTGTCAAATAGAATACCAATATTAAAAATAAATAAACTTTTTAAATAAAACAGCCTACCGGGAAAAATACAATTATGGTACCAAGTACTCAAGTATAAAACCCACCATCAAAACAGAACAATAATACTGTCACTTAAATAAAATAAAGGCTACAGTACTCCAAGTTTTAAATAAAGCAGCATACAGGAAAAATAAAATTATGGTACCAAGTACTCTATAAAACCATCAAAACAATAATACTGCAGCAAACGGAACCCCTGTAGCATTTTAATCTAAATCATGCAAATAACAGCCCATGGGCGGCTATTTGGACATAGGCGGTTATTAGGAAGAGGCGGTTAATTCACAAAATGGGCGGTTATTTGGTTATTTGCCCAAGGGCGTTTATTTGGTAATATACGGTATATGCTTGTCTTTTTTATGCATTCAAAATAGTAAATAAATAGCTAACAGTTGAGTCAACAGATCGAGGGGCCTCTATTGCTCCCATTAATCTCCTCTAAAAACATCTAGAAACCCATCCATCCATCCATCCATCTTCTTCCGCTTATCCGAGGTCGGGTCGCAGGGGCAGCAGCCTAAGCAGGGAAACCCAGACTTCCCTCTCCCCAGCCACTTCGTCCAGCTCCTCCCGGGGGATCCCAAGGCGTTCCCAGGTCAGCCGGGTGACATAGTCTTCCCAACGTGTCCTGAGTATTCCCCGTGGCCCCCTACCGGCCGGACGTGCCCTAAACACCTCCCAAGGGAGGCGTTGGGGTGGCATCCTGACCACATGCCCGAACCACCCCATCTGGCTCCTCTCTGTGTGGAGGAGCAGCGGCTTTACTTTGAGCTCCTCTCGGATGACAGAGCTTCTCACCCTATCTCTAAGGGAGAGCCCCGCCACCCGGCGGAGGAAACTCATTTCGGCCCCTTGTACCCGTGATCTTGTCTTTTCGGTCATAACCTAAAGGTCATGACCATAGGTGAGGATGGGAACGTAGATCGACCAGTAAATTGAGAGCTTTACCTTCCGGCTCAGCTCCTTCTTCACCACCATGGATCGATACAGCGTCTGCATTACTGAAGACGCTGTACCGATCCGCCTGTCGATCTCACCATCCACTCTTCCCTTACTCGTGAACAAGACTCTGATGTACTTGAACTCCTCCACTTGGGGCAAGATCTCCTCCCCAAACCGGAGATGACACTCCACCCTTTTCCGGGCGAGAACCATGGACTCGGACTTGGAGGTGCTGATTCCCATCCCAGTCGCTTCACACTCGGCTGCAAACCGATCCAGTGAGAGCTGACGATCCTGGCCAGATGAAGCCATCAAGACCACATCATCTGCAAAAAGCAGAGCCCTAATCCTGAAGCCACCTAACCGGATCCCTTCAACGCCATGACTGCGCCTAGAAATTCTGTCCATAAAAGTTATGAACAGAATCGGTGACAAATTGCAGCCTTGGCGGAGTCCAACCCTCACTGGAAACGGGTCCGACTTACTGCCGGCAATGCAGACCAAGCTCTGACACTGATCATACAGGGAGCAGACCGCCACAATCAGACAGTCCGATACCCCATACTCTCTGAGCACTCCCCACAGGACTTCTCCAAGTCCACAAAGCACATGTAGTCTCCCATGCACCCTCAAGGACCCTGGCGAGAGTATAGAGCTGGTCCACAGTTCCACGACCAGAATGAAAACCACATTGTTCCTCCTGAATCCGAAGTTTGACTATCCGACGTAGCCTCTTTTCCAGTACACCTGAATAGACCTTACCGGGAAGGCTGAGCAGTGTGATCCCACGATAGTTGGAACACACTCTTCGGTTCCCCTTCTTAAAGAGAGGAACCACAACCCCGGTCTGCCCATCAGAATCAGAATCAGAATAGTTTTTATTGCCATTGTTTGAGAACGGGTTCACAAACTAGGAATTTTACTTGGTGCAATCGTGCAACATAAAACACATATAACACAGAATAGAATATCATGAGCTGTAACTGAGCTATCAGATCTTGTTATCCAGAGGTACCGCCCCCCGATGTCCATGCGTTGCAGATTCTTAAGGAACTCCCACCCTAGGGGCCTTGCCACCGAGGAGCTATTTAACTACCATGGCAACCTCAGCCCAGATTCGCCCCAGGCACTGCTTCCTCAGAGGAACATGTGTTGGGGGGGATTGAGGAGTTCTTCGAAGTATTCCCTCTACAGATCCACAACATCCGCAGTTGAGGTCAGCAGAACACCATCCTCGCCATACACGGTGTTGACAGTGCATGGCTTCCCCTTCCGCCGCGGAGGATGGTGGTCCAGAATCGCTTCGAAGCCATCCGGAAGATGTTTTCCATGGCTTCCCCAAACTCCTCCCATATCCGAGTTTTTGCCTCTGCGACCGCTGAAGCTGCACACCGCTTGGCCTGTCGGCACCTGTCCCTAGAGCCAGAAGGACCAGATAGGACTCTTTCTTCAGCTTGACGGCATCCCTCTAGGACAGGGGTGGGCAATTAATTTTTACCGGGGGCCACATGAGCTACCCGAGCACTGCTGGAGGGCCACATCGACAATATTTCAATTAAATTTTGCTCAATATTATTTTTGATATATACCGTAAGATAAATAATAATAATAATAATAATAATAATAATAATAATAATAATAATAATAATAATAATAATAATAATAATAATAATAATAATAATAATTAATAATAATAATAATAGTAATACTTCAACATAGTGTGTGTAACAGCATTCCATGACTAATATAAATAAATTAACATTAATAATAAATGACAGTAAAATAAGCACACGTATGACTGAGGAGTCATAGCGTAACTTTGTGTGGTGTTTGAGTTGTCCGACTTTTTGTGTGGCCATAAACGCACCAGTGGTTTAGTGCTATGCGTGTTGGTGACAGATGACAAGTTGGTTTTGGCCTGGTTTGTACGGCAGAAAATGACTAGTTTTTCGAGATAGAATTGTTTTACTCATGTTTTTGGTGTGGTTATGTCCGAATATAAACAGTTTTGCTCAATAAAGTGATCGATATAATTCCTGTCCTCGAAGCATCTCGATAGACGTTACAATAATTGAACGGTGTTCAATTGAACGGTGTTGTAAACGGTGTTGACGAACACCATTAGGGCCGCTTGTTGTCACTGTCACTCAAAGTTGCATTGCAAAATTCCATAGAATAAATATGTTTATTTTGTTTAGAATTCAGATGGGATTTGATTTGGTGCGCGGCATATACTTGCTGCGCGCAGCAGACGCTTGAGCAGTGCGCAATTGCGCAGGCACGCACCTTAGAGGGGACGTTGCTTTGCAGTTCATGCCTTGTTGAAAACACGGCATTCCTCATCAACTTTTCTCTTTTTAGCGTCTCGGGTGTAAACCGTGCATCACTTGTCGCTGCATGTGCACCTTCACTCGCAGGTTACACACGGACACACGCCTATAAATAATACTTTTCAAAATAAAAGCAGCACAGTTGTATTGCGCGCAGGACATAGATGTTTTTTCAACTTTATTTTGTAATTGCAGCTGTTCACATTCACTCACAACCACGCACACGCATACGTCCACACGGAAGTAATACAAATAACGATTTTCAAAACAAAAGCAGCACCGTTGTATTGCACACTCGACATAGATACTTTTTTAAATTTATTTTGTAATTTATAATTGGCCTCACGCGGGCCGGACAGGGACGCACAAAGGGCCGGATGCGGCCCGCGGGCCGCAGAATGCCCAGGTCTGCTCTAGGATTACCGCCACAACAGGCACCAACCACCTTGCGGCCACAGCTTCAATCGGCTGCCTCGGCAATAGAAGTACGAAACATGGTCCACTCGGACTCAATGTACAGCGCCTCCCTCGTGACATGTTCAAAGTTCTTCCGGAGTGGGAATTGAAACTGTCTCTGACAGGAGACTCTGCTAGACATTCCCAGCAGACCCTCACAATGCGTTTGGATCTGCCAGGTCTGTCCGACATCCACCCCCAACATCGCAGCCAACTCACCACCAGGTGGTGATCGGTAGAAAGCTCCGCCCCTCTCTTCACCCGAGTGTCCAAAACATGAGACCGCAAATCTGATGACACAACTACAAAGTCGATCATGGAACTGCGGCCTAGGGTGTCCTGGTGACAAGTGCACATATAGACACCCTCATGTTTCAATCAATCAATCAATCAATGTTTATTTATATAGCCCTAAATCACAAGTGTCTCAAAGGGCTGTACAAGCCACAACGACATCCTCGGTACAGAGCCCACATACGGGCAAGGAAAACTCACCCCAGTGGGACAACAATGTGAATGACTATGAGAAACCTTGGAGAGGACCGCATATGTGGGTAACCCCCCCCCCCCCTCTAGGGGAGACCGAAAGCAATGGATGTCGAGTGGGTCTGACATAATATTGTGAAAGTCCAACACATCAGCGAAAGTCCAGTCCATAGTGGGGCCAGCAGGAACCATCCCGAGCGGAGACGGGTCAGCAGCGTAGAGATGTCCCCATCCGATGGACAGGCTAGCAGTCCACCCCGGGTTGGGAGCAGAGTAGAAAAGAAAAGAAACGGCAGATCAACTGGTCTAAAAAGGGAGTCTATTTAAAGGCTAGAGTATACAAATGAGTTTTAAGATGAGACTTAAATGCTTCTACTGAGGTAGCATCTCTTAACTTTTACCGGGAGGGCATTCCATAGTATTGGAGCCCTGTGCCGCCCTCGATATGTAGAAATATCTTGGCTTTACCCTAACACCTTTTCTTGATCAAACACTCTGAAAAACGTCTTCTTGTCCACAGGTTTATTGACCGTAAAAAGGGTAAAACTGAAAACATACAAGCAGAAGGATGCTTACATTACAGCCATGTATACACAGCCAATTACACACACACAAGCCCACTACAATAAAACATGCATTATGCTGTGTATTGAACTTAAATGGATAAATAATGCCACAAAATATGTAATTTAAGTGCTCTACAGCAAACTAGCTTACTATGCTAACATTCACTTCACTGTATGAATTCCGAAAATTAGCATGACTGACTTTTGGCCATAAAACGTCCCAAATTACATCACAACCAACAAATAATACAAGTCAATCAAATATTAGCATACTACTCAACAATACATACCGATGATACTTTGTTTGGCATGAGATTCGAGCAGATGAAAACGTTTGCGATCGTCACCGAACTAGCTTAAAGGCCTACTGAAACCCACTACTACCGACCACGCAGTCTGATAGTTTATTTATCAATGATGAAATCTTAACATTGCAACACATGCCAATACGGCCGGGTTAACTTATAAAGTGACATTTAAAATTTCCCGGGAAATATCCGGCTGAAACGTCGCGGTATGATGACGTATGCGCGTGACGAAGTCAGAGTAACGGAAGTTATGGTACCCCGTAGAATCCTATACAAAAAGCTCTGTTTTCATTTCATAATTCCACAGTATTCTGGACATCTTTTGCAATTTGTTTAATGAACAATGAAGGCTGCAAAGAAGACAGTTGTAGGTGGGATCGGTGTATTAGCAGCGGACTACAGCAACACAACCAGGAGGACTTTTTTGGAGAGCAGCCGCGCTAGCCGCGCTAGCCGCCGACCTCACCTTGACTTCCTACGTCTCCGGGCCGCCAAACGCATCGGGTGAAGTCCTTCGTCCTTCTGCCGATCGCTGGAACGCAGGTGAGCACGGGTGTTGATGAGCAGATGAGGGCTGGCTGGCGTAGGTGGAAAGCTAATGTTTTTAGCATAGCTCTGTGCGGTCCGGTTGCTAAGTTAGCTTCAATGGCGTCGTTAGCACAGCATTGTTAACCTTCGCCAGCCTGGAAAGCATTAACCGTGTATTTACATGTCCACGGTTTAATAGTATTGTTGATTTTCTATCTATCCTTCCAGTCAGGGGTTTATTTTTTTTGTTTCTATATGCAGTTAAAGCACGATGCTATCACGTTAGCTCGTAGCTAAAGCATTTCGCCAATGTATTGTCGTGGAGATAAAAGGCACTGAAAGGCCTACTGAAATGAATTTTTTTTATTTAAACGGGGATAGCAGATCTATTCTATGTGTCATACTTGATAATTCCGCGATATTGCCATATTTTTGCTGAAAGGATTTAGTATAGAACAACGACGATAAAGATCGCAACTTTTGGTATCTGATAAAAAAAGGCTTGCCCCTACCGGAAGTAGCGTGACGTAGTCAATTGAACATATACGCAAAGTTCCCTATTGTTTACAATGATGGCCGCATGAAGTGAGAGAGATTCGGCCTGAGAAAGCGACAATTTCCCCATTAATTTGAGCGAGGATGAAAGATTTGTGGATGAGTAAAGTGCAAGTGAAGGACTAGTGGGGAGTTGAAGCTATTCAGATAGGGAAGATGCTGTGAGAGCCGGGGGTGACCTGATATTCAGCTGGGAATGACTACAACAGTAAATAAACACAAGACATATATATACTCTATTAGCCACAACACAACCAGGCTTATATTTAATGTGCTAGGAGCTAGCAGAGGAGCTAGGAGCTAGCATAACAAACACCTACGTGTTTGTTATGCTAGCTCCTAGCTCCTCTGCTAGCTCCTAGCTCCATAGAACGCGCCGATACAATTCAAACACCTGATCAACACACACAATCACTCAGCCCAAAAGACCGTTCACCTAACCCAAGGTTCATAAAGCTTATATATTTTTAAAAAGTTACGTACGTGACGCGCACATACGGTCAAGCTATCAAATGTTTAGCAGCCTAGGCTGCATACTCACGGTACCTGATATTCAGCTGGGAATGACTACAACAGTAAATAAACACAAGACATATATATACTCTATTAGCCACAACACAACCAGGCTTATATTTAATATGCCACAAATTAATCCTGCATAAAAACACCTACGTGTTTGTTATGCTAGCTCCTAGCTCCTCTGCTAGCTCCTAGCTCCATAGAACACGCCAATACAATTCAAACACCTGATCAACACACACAATCACTCAGCCCAAAAGACCGTTCACCTAACCCAAGGTTCATAAAGCTTATATATTTTTAAAAAGTTACGTACGTGACGCGCACATATGGTCAAGCTATCAAATGTTTAGCAGGCAAGGCTGCATACTCACGGTACCTGATATTCAGCTGGGAATGACTACAACAGTATATAAACACAAGACATATATATACTCTATTAGCCACAACACAACCAGGCTTATATTTAATATGCCACAAATTAATCCTGCATAAAAACACCTACGTGTTTGTTATGCTAGCTCCTAGCTCATCTGCTAGCTCCTAGCTCCATAGAACACGCCAATACAATTCAAACACCTGATCAACACACACAATCACTCAGCCCAAAAGACAGTTCACCTAACCCAATGTTCATAAAGCTTATATATTTTTAAAAAGTTACGTACGTGACGCGCACATACGGTCAAGCTATCAAATGTTTAGCAGCCAAGGCTGCATACTCACGGTACCTGGTATTCAGCTGGAAATGACTAAAACAGTAAATAAACACAAGACATATATTTACTCTATTAGCCACAACACAACCAGGCTTATATTTAATATGACACAAATTAATCCTGCATAAAAACACCTACGTCTTTGTTATGCTAACTCCTAGCTCCTATGCTAGCTCCTAGCTCCATAGAACACGCCAATACAATTCAAACACCTGATCAACACACACAATCACTCAGCCCAAAAGACCGTTCACCTAACCCAAGGTTCATAAAGCTTATATATTTTAAAAAAGTTACGTACATACGCAAAAAAAAAGTTGCGCACATACGGTCAAGCGATCAAATGTTTAGAAGCCAAAGCTGCATACTCACGGTAGCACGTCTGCGTCTTTGTCATCCAAATCAAAGTAATCCTGGTAAGAGTCTGTGTTGTCCCAATTCTCTACAGGCGTCTGTGTATCGAAGTCAAAAGTCCTCCTGGTTAGAGTCTCTGTTATCCGAGTTCTTCCATCTTGACTGCATCTTTCGGGAATGTAAACAAAGACGCGCCGGCTGTGTACTGTTGTTGCTGACTTCGTTCGAAAAATACGTCCGTTTCGCACCGACAACTTTCTTCTTTGCTTGCTCAGCTTCTTTCTCCATAATGCAATGAACATAATTGCAACAGATTCACGAACACAGATGTCCAGAATACTGTGGAATTATGAAATGAAAACAGAGCTTTTTTGTATTGTATTCAATGGGGAAGGCATACCTCTGTTCCCCGGGCTACGTCACGCGCATACGTCATCCTCAGAGGCGTTTCGAACCGGAAGTTTAGCGGCAAATTTAAAATGTCACTTTATAAGTTAACCCGGCCGTATTGGCATGTGTTATAATGTTAAGATTTCATCATTGATATATAAACTATCAGACTGCGTGGTCGGTAGTAGTGGGTTTCAGTAGGCCTTGAATGTCCATTTCGCGTTCTCGACTCTCATTTTCAAGAGGATATAGTATCCGAGGTGGTTTAAAATACAAATCCGTGATCCACAATAGAAAAAGGAGAGTGTGGAATCCAATGAGCCAGCTTGTACCTAAGTTACGGTCAGAGCGAAAAAAGATATGTCCATCACTGCCTCTCAAGTCCTTCACTGTAACGTTCCTCATCTACGAATCTTTCATCCTCGCTCAAATTAATGGGGTAATCATCACTTTCTCGGTCCGAATCTCTCTCGCTCCATTGTAAACAATGGGGAATTGTGAGGAATACTAGCTCCTGTGACGTCACGCTACTTCCGGTGCAGGCAAGGCTTTTTTTTATCAGCGAGCAAAAGTTGCGAACTTTATCGTCGATTTTCTCTACTAAATCCTTTCAGCAAAAATATGGCAATATCGCGAAATGATCAAGTATGACACATAGAATGGATCTGCTATTCCCGTTTAAATAAAAAAAAAATCATTTCAGTAGGCCTTTAAAGTGTACTTGAAAGGAACTCCTTGTTGTGCCCTGCTATCATGGACATTACTGTAAACTAAGCAATGCCGCCTCCTGCTGTCTAAAGGAGGAAGTGCACCCCACTGTTAAATTCCAAAGTGAACTTAAACACGGGTTTTACATATATTATTAATAAATTCAACAAACAAGACAGAACACTCCCCGCCTGGCGGATTAAACCGCCACTACCAAACTGTCCCAAAGGATACTATGGCTTCTCTGGTGCCATAAGCAGGATTGTCTCTGTGACCGGCCGCAGGAACACTTTGGTCCCATCCTTTCTGGAAACTTTTATCTCCACTTTGCGAACTCTGCCATCTTTGCTTGGGAAGACTTGTGTAATTAGTCCTAAAGGCCAATGGTTTCTCTTCAGTTGGTCATC